>NC_140565.1:11645665-12180482 GCF_057381845.1 Rhamphochromis longiceps | reverse complement strand
ACTAGCTGTCATTTCCAATTACTTCCACTTTGTTATAATATCACTAACAGCTGACTATGGAATATTTAATAGCGAGGAAATTTCATGACTGGACTTGTTGCACTGGTGCATCCTATCACATTACCATGCTGGAATTCATTCAGTTCCTGAGAGCGACTCGTCCTTTCACACATGTTTGTAGAAGTAGTCTGCATGCCTAGGTGCTTGATTTAATACACCTGTGTCCATGGAAGTGATTGGAACACATTAATTGAATGATTTGGATGGGTTAGGGAATACTTTTGGCAACATAGTGTATGCCTGACCTTACAAACTCTATGATTATAACAGTCATTTTCACTGTTTTCAGAACACAAGTTATGGTTGGAGATATCATGACCGCCACCCCACCATACAGATGTTTTGGGAGGTATTTGATGAACCAACTGAAGAGCAGAGGAAAGATTTCCTTCGTAAGTACTTGCTGAAGCCTCCATTATGATATGTTACTGAAATCACACTGTATCATATAAAACATTAGATTTTTCTGCGCTTTACCAAGATACATTAGAGAGCAGCATTGTTCTGATTAATATACTGTAAAGCTGCTTCTAGCTGGTGGACTGAGCCGCCTCACCTTTCACCTGGCTCACGTCACACACCTGGAGAGACTCGACCTCCACCTGTGTTGCCTCACGCGAGATGATCTAGAGGCTCTGAGTCAGTTGCTACCAATCTCACACGCCGGACACTAATCGCATGCTCGCTGCAGCAGTCATGTGACTCGTTGTTTTTCAGTCCAGGTGCTGCCCTCTCTCACTGCACTGACCGAGCTTGATGTGTCATCCAATAAGGAAGTGGGAGGTGTGGTCCACCTGCTGGTCTCCGCCCTCCCTGCGACACAAATGAGGAGGCTGCCATTCAACAGCTGCTACATGAGCAACGAGTCCTTCACTGCTCTGGGTAACACACACACACACACACACACACACACACACTTGTTTATTTATAGAAGTTTTCCTTCAAGTCATTCTCCCTGAATACCTCTTCCACCCTCTAGCCTGAAATGGTGAAAACTTTGTGTTTATGCATCAGCCCTGGCGGTGTCCTATCTGCGCACGGTGGATATTTCCTGGTGTAAAGTGGTTGGCGGTCACTTGGCGCTCCTGCTGGATGCTCTGCAGCCATCAGTCGTCAGCGAGCTCCGTCTTTGCAGCTGCGAGCTCACCACTGATGACATGCAACATCTGGGTAACTAACACACAATGACATTATACTTTTTCTTTTTTGGTCTGTAGTGGATCATTAGGCTGCATAAATGTATATTAAGACAAGTAAAGCCTGAAGGAAATTGATATTTCTTTCATTTATTTCATGCTGCCAGCATCTGTAGCTGTCGTATAAAACAAAACAATGAAACTATTCGGTGTTATTTTTGTCTCCATCAGAAACATTGTGAACAAAACAGTAAAGTGAACAGGCATAAAGTGATCAGTTATCAATGGGTCCTCTTCCTCTGTGCAGCTGCCGTGTGCAGACGGGGCTGTCTCTCCTCACTCCGTGCACTGGATCTGTCCTACAACAGCTTGGTGGGAGACAACGGTTGGTGCAGTCTGTTTGCAGCAGGAGGTCTGGGCTCTCTGGAAGACGTGGATGTCAGTTTGCGACCTTCAACCTCTGCTCCGTGCTCAGCCTGGCTGCCCGCTCTGCTCCGAGCTCTGCCTCAAATTTCGGCGCTGGCTCGACTGGCCATGCAGAGGTGGACAGCTGACTGTCAGGAGAGAGAGCAGCTCAGGTACTGTCTGAAAAAGAGGAGCGTCCTGCTGGAAAGGGATCCAGATTTACAAGACACATCATCAGCATGTAAAGGGAACAGTCAGGAGAGCCTAGAAGAGAGTCAGCCTGAGGAGATTGGAGCGGACCGCACTGGAATTTACTGTCAAAGAGCGACCCACTTTGTTGCTTTATTATTATTTTTTTAAGTCTCTGTTACCACAAGAAGGTCAGTGTTGAGGTCAGCTGCATCACGTCTGATGTAAACTGTGTCACACGTGATGGTTTCAGGGAATACTGGGAACTTACAGAGTTAAGCACAGCTGGTGTGGGTTATCATATTTGTCGTCTCTCACCTTGGCTGCAGGGTCTGGGTCTTTCCAATGCAGCAGTCCTAACACTTGAGACACACATGCCGAGAAGTGGGGATACCTGGAAATGGACAAAGGCTTTCAGCAGAGTTTTAAAGCAGCTATTCAGGAAAAGAGCTGTGAATTATCTGCATACCTTGTTAGGTAATCAGCTATTTTGGGGTTCTTTAACAAATCAACCAAAAGGTCGACTGAGTATTTTCTCGTCAGAGTACCTTCACCGTTCACGATGATGTTGAGCACAAGCTGGAGCGTTTGATGGATGTTCTTTGCATCAAAGAGCTACGAGGAAATCCCAGAGAGTAGAGACAGGATATTATGTGAATCAGCATGAATGTTGTTTGTTGTTCAACAGATAAAAACAAGAAGAGAAAATAGAAACAAAGTAAAAAAGGAACAATTGTTTCTGCCGTTAAGAAAAAAAAATGAGTCATGGCAGAGACCTGCAGAAGTCTTGAGTCTCATTTGATGACATTTTGTCAGATTGCCTTGTAATTTAAAAAAAACAAAACTGTTTTTTGAGCAAAAGTTCTCCAGGTTTTTTTGGAGTTCTTTCAAAGTTTTCTTATTTTTGGACGTTAGCTGCTTTTTCACTCTTTTTCAGTCCAGTCTGTGCATCTGAACATTTACAGAAAGATTTCTTTGTTTCGTCTTTAGACACTTTGTTAAACGCAGATCCCAGCAGAGTTCACCTACCTTCTCTCCAACCTTCTCAGGTTTTGTGGATATTATACATGGTTATGCTGAGAATATGTCGGCTACTTTCCACTGGAAATGCCTTTTGGTTAAACTGTCAGCGAGGAATTTGCACTGTTACATTTTTATATAACTTTAATGCAAAAAAAACAGCTGCTTGTTTAAGTGAAAATACACTGATGGGGTTTTTTTCTATTCATGAAACAGGAGTGTGATCAGTTTAATAAAAGAAAAAATAACCATAACCAAGATATGAGGGGAAATCTTGGACAAATACAAGCAGACTGGAGCAGCCAGCGTTCAAAACACCGACGTTCAAGGTAACAGAAGGTTCCCGAGCCACATCCACCCAGCTGGTTTCTGTGTTTCTTGTGTATTTGTGTACACTGTGACTTCATGGCTGTCTTGGGCTCCAGCTCTTGTTTTGGTGTCTCATTAATTTGATTTAAGCTACTGCAGGGACATGAAACGCAACACGATGAAGTGGCTCCATCTGCGCTAATGAAAACACCATTTTTAATTACAGGCCACTGCACACATATTGAAATAGTTATGTACAGTTCATATTTCTGTTGGTAGTTCTAGAAAACGATCTTAAAATCCACAAACCAAAAAACGGTTCTGATTATTTACCAGTTCAAACAATAAAAATGTCCTTGGTGTTGGTGTCTTCTATACAGGCTCTTGATATACAAACTATAAGATAAATACATCCTAGTTTTATACATCACTTCCAACACAACCAACCTCAGGTGTGTTCATTACTCTACGGGTTTATTTTAAAGTCTGCTAATGAGTGACATGAAGTTTTATCAGTCCGGTGACCTGTCCAGGGCGTATCCTGCCTCTCACCCTATGACAGCTGGGACAGATTCCAGGACGTGCAGAAGAAAATGGACGAGTGGACGTTTTATCATCTCCAGAACAATACTCGTGCTGGGTTTTGTATGAAGTGGTCACAGGTAGTACAATATGTGTGAACTCACCAAAAATGGTTCTATAACACAAGACATTTAATTTACACAAGACATTGATCCCACCAGTGAGATATTGAGATCACTGGTGCTGAGAGAAAAGCCTTTTGTTACCAGACTTCTTTAACCTGCTGCAGTTGACTAGTTTCCTGCAGGATTGAACCACATTTGCAGTGAGTACTAGGTCTTGTCAAAGTAACTGCTGACACTTCACTGGCATTAACACGTTCCCTATCCTCCTTACAACTAAGTTTAACTTGATGTGATTTTAAAAACTAACTTTTACAAAACGTATCCACTGATTCGGTTTGACTCTGGTTTCTAAAAAGATGGCGGGACATGTTTTTACTTAATATTGTGTTTGCTTTCCTGTGACTTCACACACTCGTGTGGTTTGTCCACACACAATCTGGAGCTACAAGAATGACCTGGATGACTCAGCACGAGTGATCTTCAATGATCACCGTTCTGTTAGCGCACAGCGTGCAGTTCTCACAAGTGTCTGCTTGGAGGTAAAGCTGGGCTACAGCGTTTCTATGCTGTTGTTGCCGGGAGGCGTGAAGCCCTTTCCAGATCCATCAGAGCCAACTCTCTGATTTCTTCCAGAATAGAGTACAGACTGGGAGTTTTGCTCTGACGAAACTCTCTTTCCTCTTTGGAGAGTTTGGGGCGCCGGGCTGTCTTCTCCTGAGCCAGCGCCTCTTCATTCTGACGCACCACCTCTTTGACCAGCTGACTGCGGCCCTGAGGGCTGGGCTGCTGGGACTTGGCACTGTGGTGAGGCTTGTTGCTGATGACCTCGAGGTTTAGACGGTCAGCGTGGCAAGTTGAAGAGTGGACAGAAATACGAACCTGAAGAGAGCAGAGAACGTAAGTCACAGTATTCCTCAGTTCGATCACTACACAGTAATGGCACCTACTGAAAATAGTCTAATGGAATGCTATGCAAAGACAGGCCCACTTAAGGTTTGTGACGTAATATATAACAGCAGTCCTCTCAGCACTGTGCGCAGCGTCACAGCTAAGTAGACAGTGGTGTAGAGTGGAGAAGTTTCCGACTGTGCCACAATTTTGTTCATAAATAGGATAAATTGGATACGTATGTTACACACACGTATCCAATGTAACAAACGTTCATCCATCCGTACACGAACTTTCTTTACTGTGCTTTCTAACATTCACACGACGTGGAGACTGGAGCAGAGGGGGAGAAAAACATTCATTAACACTGTGACCTCGGTCAAGTGTCACAGTGAGGTTGTTGTTTTGTTGATTTGTTTGTTGAATATCATCATCATCTCTTTGTTTGATATGATCATAGCTTGACAGCAGTCAATGCTGTGGTGGACAACTTGTGTTTGGGCTAATGTTTCTTTCTATCTTGTTTTGGCCACATGTGTCATCCATCATCATCCATCAGTAAGCTATGTTGTTAGCATTGCCTTTGCCCTTTGACATTTATGACCCCAGGATAAGTCCATGAAAGAAAGAAAAGATGTTGATAACAGTGGAAGCAGCAGTACTCTGTCACTTTTTCATGTCTTAAAGCCAAAGATGTGAGAATAACACACCGTTACTTCAGTTTCTTTTTGTTAGCTAACCTTAGGGTAATGTTTCCTGCTCTTTTTGCTTAAATCACATGCACTTATTCCTCACAATCATCGTGTGTAACATGCCTGAACTTAATATAACTTGACGCCAGTGATGGGCAGCAACGCATAATTAGATTACTTTTTTCAAGTAACGAGTAAAGTAAGGGATTACTGTTGCAAAAAAGGTAATTAGATTACTGTTACTGTCCCGTAAACACGCTGCTCTACTGTGTTACTAAACCGTGAGTTTGTTTGCAAGAGTGTCTCATGACAATGACATAAGTGCATGCGACGTTTGTGGTAACAAACGTGTGCAGAGCAACAATGGATCATTTATCGAGTGCGAGAGAGAGAGTGCGACCGTGCAGCGTTTAAAGGCGTTTATGTGAAAACAATTACCGCCCACTGTCATTTTTTATCTCCCTTTACAAAAAGGTTTGTGTAGAAACGCCACAAACTGGAAGCATTACATTTCTTGTCTTGGAGGAGAGCCTCCCCCCCCACACTTATGTTTTTGTTTTCATATAATATTTAAAAACAATAAACTGAATAACTTTAAATGATTTATTTTCAGGAATCATTTTCGTCTCATTCATCTTACTGACGTTTTGTTACCTTGAGATTAGCTAACAAAGCAGCAACCACACAACACTTTATCACAACAAGATCATAAAACGTCTCTTAATGTTGGACCACAAAAGATCCAGTAGTCGTATGAACCTGTGATTCATATACACTCATGCATATATATTTGGAATCGTCGCCTTTAGGCGCTGCATTGCTGGAAACCTTCTAAAATGATTGATTAGCGTTTTCTGTGACTTACGGTGATGTGGTCAAACAGTTTGAAGGTGGAGGTGCCACAGCTGGAGGTGGTGGTAATGCGGTCCGGGTATTTTCGCACAGTGCCACCCTGCCAATCACAGCTGCCGTCCTGTCCCGCTACCACCACCAGGCCCTCTTTGTTCTTCAGATACACAGGCCCCCTCACACCATACCTGTGAACAACATGGCTGTGGTCAGAGGCAGCCTTACTTACTCAGTGATATTACTCAACCTGCTTTGCGCCCTGTGATTTTAATCATTACATGGATTCTACAGCCTTCTCAAAATGACCACAGGTTACATTTTAATAAACTGTTAATATTGCATATCCCTGTAACACCACAAGCATGGAGAACACTGATGTTATTAAATTACACTTTCCTTGCAATAAACAAGCAGCAACCTCCAGAGGTTAGCTAAGCTAACGTAGAAGTGCCACAAACACAAGGCTGGCTCCAAAGCACCGTCCCTCCCCACAGACTCAACTTCAGCAATGCAATTAACTTATTTAAAGCCTGGTAGAGAAAAGATTCGGGGTTTTAGCCGATTTTCCCTGCTCACAATAAATGTTTAAGGAATTAGTTTAGTAAATTTATACAATTTAAAACTCATTTTGAGGTTTTTTAAGAGAAAATAAAACTAGCGTGTATACTGTTAAATATACATTGATTAGCGTGCAATTACATCTTCCAACAAATTCATTCATTGTCATAAACTTTGAATTCGTCTATTAAAAATACACGAGTGGTTGGCCGTCTGTGAGCTGCTGTACAGCTCCATTAAACAAAGGAAAAGAAGAAGACTGCAGAACAAAACACAGGACTGAAGGTTCTTACTCTGGGATAAACACCAAGACACCGTTGTCTCGAATGGAGTAGACAACAGCGTCAGCCACACAGCACGGGTCTGTCTGAGGGTCTCGTTCTCTGAAAAACAGACACTGAAACAGTGCTGTGGATCGCATTTGGGCTGCCTGTGCTGCCTGCAAATGAAACACAGACGTCAGCACAGCTTCTGTTAATAGAGTAAGAGGTGAATCATTGAAAAACACAAACAATAAAACACCCCTGACCCTGTTCTTGCTGTTGACATGGTGAGCCATTTCCTCCACTTCTTTGTTACTGGCTGGTGCTTTACCAGATACAACGCCCCTCTGCATGTGCAGGGCTGCGGTAAGAAGGCGGTGCACGACAATGTCTGCGTACCGACGGATGGGTGAGGTAAAGTGTGTGTAGCGATCCAGAGCCAGACCTACGACAACGAAGCAAATATCAGCACGTTAGCCTTCTTTCTAGTTCTCAGTCGAATAATTCTTCACAAACAACAGACGTTGGACAAGTGTGTGCAGACGTGTGATGGATGGACTGACCCACAGTCACACTGAAACTCTAGTGCAGCCAATAAAAGCTGTGCAGCGGTATCGTACCATAATGGTAGTATTGGTCTTGAGGATGAGCACCAGTGGAGAAGTACAGAGCCTGTGACATAGCAGTGGTGGCCATCATTCTGAACAACCTGTTCACCAAGGGGTCCTGTGGGTCCACAGCTCGGTCCAGTGAGGCAGCTAAAGCCTTGTTGGACCTGAAGGAACAGAGCCAGAAACCAGGGATGAGTGAGGCCTCTCATCTCAGCAGTCAGTGACACAAAGCTACTTGCATCACCATGTCTCTTGTCCTGGGACCGGTTCTGCTGTTGGTTTAACCCCCCCCCCCACAATCCTCCAACCGCACATTCATATTTTGTTTTCAAACTCCATTGCAGTTCATTCCACGCCTCAGATCCTCAGACCTTTTGTAAACAGTTAAACAAATAAAAGTTAACTGTAATAGATTACAGGTTGTAATTAAATAAATCACTGCCTCTTTTAAAAAACAGAAAAACAAACCATCTTTAATTATTTGAGTTGTTTGTTTTGTTCCCGTGTGAGAATATTCAACACTGCTCTCTGTGCAAAACGGGTTTAAAAGCATAAACAGCTGTGGGATCCTGTTTGTCCGGGATTTGAACCGGGGAACAAACTGCGGCAGGATCAGCGTTGTGCCGAGGTCGGCATCGCCGACAGCATGTGTTCCCCCTGCGTGGCGAGCGTTCGCTGGGCACGGAGTGTGGATCCAGGTTACGCCGCCTCCATTACAAACAGTCAGACGTGGAAGTAGTGATGTTTTAGTTTTGTAAAAAAGTGAAACCTGAGTGTCGTTACATTACCATTCAGTTTAAGGGTTACAACAGAAAATGAAATATTTATTGTCCTCTCGTGGTATCAGACGGGATTATTTTAACAAACGAAGGACATTTTGCCTGATAATTATATTTATCCTGTAACTTTACTGTGTAAAGAGCTAAAACCTCCAAAGTTTCAGGAGTAGTTAGTCGTTATAAGAAGTGTTTGTGAACTGAAAATCAAGAATGTGGGATCCTGTTTGTCCGTGATTTGGACAGCCCAGCGTGTGCTCCCGACGCAGGGGAAACTAATTCTGTCGGGGAGACCGACCTTGCCACGACAGCTGTTGTGAAGCTGAAGCCAAAGGCAAGATATGCTTCATCATATGTTCTAGTCTTTGGTTTGGAAGCATATTTGGCTTCAACCTCAACCTGAGCTGAAGGAACATGTCTTCTTCTTGTCTGACTGCTCATGTGACACCTGAGTGTGTCCCCGTGTTATCAAACATTTCAGGTTCACACACTTGTGTGTCTGAACATGATGTGCGTTGGACTACAATATGCATTTCCTCAGTTTCTATACTGAACAGTCAAAAACATTACCTGGTGTCAATGGTGAAACCTTTGGCCTTTGCAGTGTCCACCAGCTGGTTGAATAGCTCCTGTTGTGGTGGTGGGTGACACCTTAGAAGGGCCTGGTTGGGGAAAGCTTCCTGGATCTTGCGGGCCACCCAGTGGTTGGCGTAAATCATGCACTCTGCCACGGTCTCATGGACCTCCAGGGGCTGACGAGGGACCAGGGCCGTAATGTTCCTCTCCTCATCCAGCTGGGCACCCACCTGAAAAGGGAAAATGCTTCTAACGTGACTTCAATGAAAAAGAATATGAAAATGCATCAGTGGGCCACATTTTACTACAGTTTACTTTAACTCAGTTGAACATGCACCATTCCACCGGAACAAATGCTGCACGGAGAACCAAATGTGAATGAATCTCAACCTGAAAACAGTCTACTGTCTTTCCTACGTTCAGCTCTCTATCATACCAGTAAGAACACATATCCCTAACAGGCACACAGCTCTGCTCATGGGCACAGAAACTCCACCGATCTGCTGTTCATGCTTTTTGTTTATAGTGGACAGCCAATCAGAGTTTAAGTTAGCTCAAAGGAAATGTGCCTTAAAGAGAGAACAAAACTTTTCTCAGACTAAGGATGAACTGAGGGGACCCAAAGCACTTCAGCAGGAACCAAAAGAAGCCAGAAAGTTTGGATTTGAACACAGTTTTGGCCGTTTTATATAATAGATCAAGATGAAACATCTGTTGTCCTTATCCTTCAGGACAACAGATGTTTCACCAGCGGTCAATAATCCAGCTTTGTCAAGATAAGAACTTGATTTTTGGGTGGCAGCTCAATCATTAAACACACTTTTAGAAATATATTGGTTTTTCCACTATCCCAGAAGCAACCCGAGAGAATCATTTTTACTTCATATCAATATTCTGTGTGCGTACAGCCATAACAGGAATGCAATAACTGAATAATAAATAAATCCAAGACATCCTATTAGAGAGCATCTTATAGAACAACAGGAATTGTCCATATGAGGTTTTAACAGATGGCCGACCAGCCGCTGTAGATAAATGGCTGTGATCTAATGTGAAAACTGTCAGTGGTTTCACAGTGGAGTGCTTGGTTTCTTTATTCCAATATTCTCACTGAAATGACTTTCTGATAAAATGTTTTCTGCTGAGGAACGTGTTCTGCTTAGACGCCTGATTTTAAAAATAACGTCTCTATTAGACCGTACTATAATTTATTATCGATGAAAAGAAATATATGGTATCCATCTGTAATTCTGTAAATAACACAGCAAAAAACCAAACTAAACATAAAGACCTGGAAGACTCCTGCGTCTAAATTCATTCAGTTATTGTACTGAGTCCTGAACATGTTAGAAATATGGTATCTAAGCAGATTCTTACTCTGGATGGCATTACCTTGGCCTCCAGTAACACTGTGAGGAACCTTGGAGTCATGTTTGACCAGGACATGTCCTTCAATGCACATATTAAACAAATATGTAAGACTGCGTTCTTCCATTTGTGCAACATCTCTAAAGTTAGAAATATCCTGTCTCAGAGTGACGCTGAAAAACTAGTTCATGCATTTATTACTTCCAGGCTGGACGACTGTAATTCATTATTATCAGGATGTCCAAAAAACTCGCTGAAAAGCCTTCAGCTGATCCAAAATGCTGCAGCAAGAGTCCTGACAGGGACTAGAAAGAGAGAGCAGATTCCCTTCATTGGCTTCCTGTTAAATCCAGAATTCAAAATCCTGCTCCTCACATACAAGGTCTTAAATAATCAGGCCCCATCTTATCTTAATGACCTTGTAGTACCATATCACCCTATTAGAGCACTTCGCTCTCGCTCTGCAGGCCTACTTGTTGTTCCTAGAGTATTTAAAAGTAGAATGGGAGGCAGAGCCTTCAGTTTTCAGGCCCCTCTTCTGTGGAACCAGCTTCCAGTTTGGATTCAGGAGACAGACACTATCTCTACTTTTAAGATTAGGCTTCAAACTTTCCTTTTTGCTAAAGCATATAGTTAGGGCTGGACCAGGTGACCCTGAATCCTCCCTTAGTTATGCTGCAATAGACCGTGGCAGCTGGGGGATTCTCATGATGACGCCGAACATCATCATCACCTCTTTGTCATCATTATCACTGACTACATGTTTATAGACCAATCTCCATTTAATCATTAGTTATCATTAATCCCTGGCCCTTTTCCACAGGTGTCTTTTGACCTGATTTCCTCCCCTCGGCTGTATGAAGTGTTTCGGGGTGACTGATACTGAATTTTCTAACCATGATGTCATCTGACAAAATGACCAAACACAGAGGTTAAGTCAAACTTTCACTTAGACAGAAGCTTAGAAGGGAGAATCTTCTGCAGCTGAAATGTGCGAGAAAGATAGTGGTTCCAGTTTTTAATGTGCAGAATGGATTTCTCTCCACTGAAGCTATGTGCACGGTTTACTTTGTTTGATTCACTTCAGATTCATTGAATCATTTTGTGTCGTATGTTAGACGTCAGTAGTGACGATGTGTTAGGGTTAGACACTCAGCTATAACATGCTTACGCTTTCAATTAAGAACATGAACCTTAAATGTTTGCAGTCTTTATTTATATAGTCTTACTGTTAAGTACACACATTACCAAAACACACAAAATACTCTATGAAGATACAAGAAACCAATCATACCTCCACTCCTTCCAGCTCCAGCGCTCCTCCTCTGTCCCTCTTTGCCCGAAGATGTCTGGCTACATGTGTGAGCATCTCAAGTGCCTCAGTGAGTTGAGCTAGCTTAGAACCCTTTTCCTGAGGACCCAGGTTGGCCAGTTCCGCTACCTCAACCTGTTCTCCGTTGAGGAGCGCCTGAGCCAGCTCGTAGTGGAGCTGATAGGAGGAGCGGATGAGTGTACGACCATACCAGACCTCTTGGACTTCAAGGGATTCTGCGTCAAGCTCCCAAAGCACGCTCATTGCATACCTGAATTTGAAAGTGTCAGTTACACAACTAGCATGCATTTTAAGCATATGAAAATGAAACGTGTGATGGGAAGTCTACTAACCTGTCAGCACCTCCCAGCAGTGAGCAAAGGTCTGCGCTGAGAATAGCAGGCAGCATGTCGTACCTGCGGTCTGCCAGGTAGTAGGTTGTAGCCCTTAAGAAGTGACATAATAAATATAAAAAGGCAATGAGATCAAAGCAGCAGCTTTATCATCTTCTTTCTAATCAAAAGTGAGACATAATTTGAAAATAAGTACTAAATATTCAGAGTTTGTTCCACCTTTGTCATTTTCATCCTTCTGTTTATTAATAAGTCAGGAAGGATGAAATAAATAAGCAAAATGTTTTTCTTATGATTTAATAAATATTCCCCATTTTCTGAAATAGAATTTAAGGCTTCAAACCACAATCATGAGATTTTAATTTACTTCTTTAAAGTGTGGAGGCGAGCTGGACAGGTGGGTGATCTGCACGCTGCTTTGTGGACAGCTATGAAATGTAAAATGGAATTTTAGAGTAAGTCAGAGAGAAAGCAGAGGACCAAAACTACATTAAAAATCACAACATAAAAAATATATAGTAAGATTTCAGTATTATTTTATAAGTGCACGTTGTTAACAGTCTACACGGAGTTTCTCTCCTCACTCGGCTCTCAATCATCTTCTGTACATGCTGCTGCTGCTGCTGCTGCTGCCTTTAAAAAACGACATGCACTTCATGGACCTTCTTACTAATTTATCTGCAGACTACACTTTATCAGATACATTTTATTAGCACTGGGTTAGACACTTCTGCCTTCTGAACACTCCTTTCTTCACTTCCAAGACTCAACAAGGTGCTGAAAGAATTCCGTAGAGATTTTGGATTATAGCGAGATTACACCGAGATGACAGCAGAATGCATTTGCTGCAGATTTGTCGGCCGTTCAGCTGTGACACAAATTTTTTTGGGCTGCTTCCCTGTCACATGGTGTCATCGCTGCATGTTCCCAGGAAGGAAAATTTGTGGAGATCAAGTGCAAGCATTACTTTTGCAGCCCCGACCTTCACTTCATTTACTGCAGATATTTTAAACTCAGTTTTATTCATTTGTACAATACAGCACAAAATAAATAAATAAATCAGAACATGTGCATATATCTGGACATAAACACAGATGAATATCTTCTTGTTCTATTACTGTGGTTCAACTGTCTTGTATCATCATCCTCTTTATTAATAAGATGCACTGAAAGCCAATTATAGACAAACCATTAACATCAGGTACTCAAGGTCACATGCCATCATGTGACCTCCGGTGTTTTCCTGACACCCGTAACTGTACAAAGGGGATCTGAAAACAAATGATGTGTGACACACTGTTCTTTACTTCTACCACTCAGTAGAATAAAACTAATTTAGTTGGAAGCAGACTCATTTTTCCTTTTTTTGCTGCATGACTGTTAAGATTCAATATTGAGGAAGGGTACAAGAGGTGATCGAAGAATAACCACACCGATCCGGCCGGGTGAAGTCAAACGATGATTTACCCGTCATGGGCTATCCAGCCTTCCATACTCGCCTGATACGGGGCCCAAGTGGGCAGGGGAGGGAACACACTGGCTCTGGGAATTAAAGGAATGTAAGCTGCTTCCTTCATTGCATCTTATATTAAACTATCTCACTTCTGACTCCTTCCTAGAATAATTTCACATATGGCACTTTGTGTATGTGTGTTTTCTATTCATTAAAGTAATTATCAGTTATTTTCTCTCTTTATTTTATTTTCTTTTGTTTGTTTGTGACGTTCTACTTTAGTTCTACTAAACCTTGATGTAAAAACAATACTCCCTTATTTCACGCACACACTCTACATTTTGCCTACGCACACACTTCTCTCTCAGACTTCCTCTGTTCACACATCACCTTGCACTCACTCTACTATCAACTTTCATAGTGTTATTATTATTTAGTATTTTGTACACCTCACACAGAATCATTCAAATCGAGTACTCACAGCATTCACATCACAACCTTCAACTTTCACTTTCGATCCTGCAAGACGCAGAGATGGACATCTCCTTCACCTAACATAAAACTAAATTACCATATCAACATACAATTACTGAAATTCAAACTCAAATACACCGTTTGTTTTAATAAAGTCAAAGAGTAAACAGGTGTACCAAGTGTATGTACTTATGTGTTTTAAACTGAAAGAAAAAGAAACTCAAACTCTTATAACATCACTCATGCCTCTCTCAAATTAAAAACACTTTCAAACTTTAAAACCTCCTACTTTACATCACCAAAGAACTACCTCTCACACCTTTATTCATCATTCAAAACCTTCTAGTCACCGCATTCACACTTAAAGTGTGACTAGAGTTGAGGGATATAACTCAAAACCCACTTTCCTAAGAGTATTTTAGACATGGTTGTCATAATCAAAAAAAGCAAGTAAAAAACAAACAAACAAAAATTGAAACCTCTATTAATTCTCACCGCACACACAAGAGATTGAAAAAATAAAACACACCAGCAACTAATACTGGAGAAAAGTTACTACTGAAAGTCATGTGTTAGTCTTAAGTATATACAGTGCACTCAATATATTTATATATCTACATCCAAACTCAGTCAATTACTATACATCCCCTACGGCAACTCAAAACTTTATTTATAGTCCTCTAATAAACATAAATGGCATTTGAAACACACACTCAACAATGTTTGCAGCAGTATTTGTAAAACCAACTGTGGCTTAAACAGTTCACTGCTTACTCATTTGCATTTTCACTCACACACCGTCTAAAAATAGCAGCAGCATTGCCTCAGACTCCTTTCACACAGATCTTTTATATTACAAAGACGTCTTATATTTACAACTACTGTCAGATCTGTCAGCTTTAGCGCCTACACAATTTAGACAAATTTAAAATAACCGCCCAGCGGATAAACTCCCTGAGTTTTTTGCGACCAATTAACCAGTATCAAGACTTTAACTGTTTCTGGCCTCATTTCTAAAACCCCTAACTCAATTTAAAAGCGTCAACCAACCCAAACTTTGAAGTGTTAAGTTAAAGTTACACGCCCGAAGTCCAACTTCTTCTGACCAAAAAAGCGCAGGTACCGTTCCAAACGGTAAGGAGACTCTAACTCCTAGCTTAATTCCGGGATGCCCTGTACCCCACAGCTAAACCACACTGAACTATCCCTCTTCGCCGAGAGGTCAATGTCGCGCGTCCACGACAAGGAGGGAGCGTAACCTCCGGGCTCTGCGCTTCCTAGCAGACTCGAACTGCCGTTCTAGAATAATTTATAATACTTTGAAACAACAATCAACACCCAAAACAAGTGTATAACTGAGGCAGGTGCAACCTAGTGGTCAATGGAGACTCCAACTCACAAAATGACCACTCAGGTCCACTCTTATAACCAAATTTGGACTCTAACCAACACAATAACCAATTCCCTACCAAACTACTTGAGACTCTAACTCAATTTCTTTGGGACTTCAACCCAGTATTTAAACTTTTCTTATCAGACTCTTAACTGCTTTCATTTCTTCTTAGCAGAACTCTAACTGCTTCAACTCATGTAATTTTCATCAAAATCAAAACAGACATCCACCAGTAACTTCAGTGAGTAGACTTAAATTTTATCATGTCCAATTTGGCACACTTTGGAAATAATTCAACAGGTAGTGCCTTACCTTTTGGATAAGCCGGCTTATGCCCACTCACTTCGACCACTGGAATTCATGTCTGCCCGTCAGACCACCTAAGACCCCGGATTTCTCCGTCTAAACCTCCAACTCTCCCTCCTCAATAACCGGACGAAGCCCCCAAATGTTAAGATTCAATATTGAGGAAGGGTACAAGAGGTGATCGAAGAATAACCACACCGATCCGGCCGGGTGAAGTCAAACGATGATTTTAATGAACACACGTGTGGGAAGACACTCTGTACGCAGACAGCCAGTAGTCCTCGACTTAATCAAAGCATGAACAGATATTTTATAGCATCAGGGTTTGTTTACTGACGCCCCTTCATGCGTCACCGGTACATTTTATACATAGATCAGATCAACATCATCATGACTTTTCACCCAGAAAATCATCTTCTATTTTCATGGCTGGCACTTCCTGTGTACCTTTCAGTTCTTATCCTATTCCTCTTTCTTGCCGAGACACCAAGAAACGGTTCCTCTTTTACCAAGACACTTTTGCAGTTACAGCCAAACATAACTAACCTCTCCTCTAAATAAATCTAATTTAAAGTGTGTGTGTGTGTGTGTGTGTTGACCTCACATGCTCTTTGTGTCACCTCTTCACCTACTGTCTGTGTCTCGTCCTCAAATGCTCTTTCTCAATTCACCTGTTGCACTTCTGACCTTTTACCAGACCAGAAGCTCACTGAGACTATGTGTATGTCTTCTACTAAATAAATGTTTTAACCAAGGACCTCTACTAAAACCTTAATATAAAATGATCTGATATATAAGTGTTTTGTAAGCATGTATTGCAATTCCTTCTATGGCTCCAAGTCACTTGCACAATAGATTGTCCGAACATCGCGCCGAACAAAGCTTCCGACCCCCAATTAATTGACCGAGCTCCAACTCTTTAATAAGCACAGATATGCATTGTGTATAAAATAGTCATAACTGCTTAAGGCCTTCTTAAAGCTATCTGTTACATTGTTAAAGCCTCGTCTTAGCCTGCGGCTCAAAATAACTATCTGCTTTCACTTCTGCATACAACTTCCTGTCAGCCTGCAACTCAGTCTTTCTGAAAGAGACACTGTTTAACCCCTGAATGCAATATAAACTCCAGATTTTATTATTAATGCAATGGTAATGATGACAATTATTTAACAATAGCAGTAAAATAATTTCCCTGCTCCACACTCCCTCTCACGACCTCTGGAACACCAGAGGTCGCAATACATTGTGGTTCAGCAGGCCTCGAGATCTCCAGGATCCTCGCCCCTCCTGTGGTCGCCGAGATCTTCTGCAAAGGAAACAAAACACCTTTTCTTGCATCTCCCTAACTTATCCTTTTTGGGACTCTTTAATCAAAAGCATGATCCTAATTATGCTCTTAACTTATTGACTTGTATTTATGTATATTCTTCAACGTTCCTCATCACTTTAAACTCTTTAAGCCCTGCTTTCACGTCCAGTTGCTCGCTCTACTTTCCCTATCTGATCATCAACATCCTGTATACATTTCATCATAGCTAAATGCTGCCTTGAAACAACTCCTATGTGTTAACACTAACTTCATTTTAAAACCTCACATTTCCTATGTTATCACCTGTTTTTGGTATAGCCTTTTTTATTTCATTTGCTCCCTTTAATGTAACAATACCTTCTAATTCTAATTTATCAGACTTAACCAAAATATATGCTTTCCTTACTCTTTAGTCCTTCTTTAAGTTCAGTCAAAAAGCTAAATGAATTTACGGCCTTTTGCCTGGAATCAATACTGTCATGTGTGTTTCTTAACTCTGTGTCTGTAAGCGTGTGCAATCCTTCATGAACTCATATTATCCTCACAGTAGATTGGCTAATCATAGCGCTAGCCAAAGGCTCGTGACCCTCCAGAGACAAATTTGAGCCATAACTCCTTTAAAAGCACAAAATGCAATATGTATAAAAATCATTTCTATTTATAAGCTCCCCCTTTATCCTAAAAATACCTCCTATGTAATATCTGTATGTATAAGCCTACATTATAACCACTACTTCTAGAAATCAAAAAGAAATCAAAGCTGTTCTACTCCTTCAACCCTCACTAATTTTCCCTCTAAGACTTATTCACAGCTTTGAAAAACCGGCATTGTATCTTCTAAACAGGATTCAGTTCTGTCATGGTCCTGGGCCCAGTATTCTTGGTTCCTTGTATTTTCGTTCCTTATTTAGGCCAGGTTTTCTCAGGTGTCCTATTGTGGTGTTCCCTAAGTGTTTTTTCCCTTTGTGACTCTTACCCCCTTGTGCCCCTCTGTGTATTTATGAGCTCTCGTCTCTCTTTGTGTTTATTCCATGTTTTCCCCAGCCTGTTATGTCTGTGTTCTCCCCGTGCTCTCTCTCCTCCTGTCTGAACCTCTGTGTACTTCCTGTTTTACTTTGACAGTCTCTCGTCAGTATGCGTAATGTTGTGTTCACTCCTGCCCTGTCTCGTTATGTTTATCAGTGTCACCTGTGTTCCCCACCTGTGTGTAATCTCCCTGTGTTCTCTGGGTGTATTTAAGTTCTGTCTTCTGATATTGTAGTTGCTGGTTCGTCTGTGTTGTTTCCCCTCGGTCTCCCTGCGTCTCGTTTCTGGTTTGTGTTATTAGCTTACCCAGTTTAGGTTTCCGGTTTCTTGTTTTTCCACCAGTGCTGTTTTGTGCCCACCGTTGTAAATAAATATTCACCTGCACCAGAGCTGCCGCCTTTTGGGTCCTTTTCTACAACTCCACACGGCTTGCCTCGCAAACCGTGACAAGTTCACTTTTAATCCTTTAACCTTAACTTAAAAATAACAGTTTCAGTTTTACCATATCCAAATGATCAAAAACCCAAAAGGTCCTGAAATGATCCTAAATTATTAAACAATTAAATTATTAAACCCTAAACCCCCCTTTATCTTGATACATTTCATGTGTCAAGATACTATACAAAACTTAAAAATGCTCAGTTTTCCTCACTCATGATCCAATGTATGTCATAAAATAAACTTAAAACAGAACAGTTATCAGTCATGTGTTTCTTCAAACAATGATAACTGAGTTACATCAAAAAATATTTCCCCTTTAGCATTTGGCATTCTCCCAACAATATACTATAATCCCATAATCTAACCCCAGTCAACAAAACAAAAATTTTTCTGGTAAAAGCAAATTGTTTGTCCACATTAATTCATCCTCACATTCACTCACATGCAGTCACACATTCACTCACATTCAATCAAACCATCTATTTGCTGATAGTTGAGCTTCCCGCACGATCAGATACTCCACCTTCAGCAAAATGAGCTCAGTCATTTTTATTTTCCATAGGAAAATATTTCTTTATGCTTTTGGACTGGATTGACTCGCATAAAATCCTTTTTACAGGGACTTACGACCTTGATCAGTCCCCACAGGTAGCTCTCCTCAGCCAATTATAATCTGGAAAGCCGCCTTATATTTGCTCTTCCCGAGAATTTTCAGCGCCGTTATTCACTGTTGCAGGCCTGCTTAAAACAGAAATGAAAAACTAGAGCTGATTGTTAGCTCATAAAAACAAAACAAAATCACCTGACAGGTTTTCTTTAAGTGCACTGTTACAAAATAATGGGCCCAATTTTTTAGACATGTCCATGTTTCCTAAAACTCCCTCTATTAAAAACAAAAATAACAACAACAACCTACCTGACAGAATCAACCCATCACCACAACAACCTTAAACACACAAGTCTTGCCACCACATAATTTCACCTCCTCAATACACCAAAAGTCTCATTAAAACCACACAATTTGCACACAAAAATCACCCCCTTATGCTCTGTAACATACTTCAATTCAGCATAAAACATAACCCCCTTTGTCATATGGCTTCTTCTATTCCTCAATTACAAACACAAATGTATTTTATTAAACATTCACACCATTGTATCATTCATACAAAATAGCAAGCTGTTCTTCATTGCATATGTTTGTGTTCTTAGCCAGGTTTAATCAGTGTCTATGCATTAAACTCCATGAGCTTGTCTTGTCTTTATAAGTTTAATGCATTTTCTGTTTGTGTGTGTGTGAATTTGCATATGATGCTTTTGCAGTGTGTCAGACTCCTTCATAATTTTGCCTTTAAACAGTCAATTTTCTCCTCCCCAAATTTACTAACCCAACTTCTGATTTCCTACCTTAAATAGCAGCATTCCTTGTCCTCAGCCAGAAGGTAGGGCTCCACTTGCCACTTTCCACCTCCACCTCAGCCCAGCGGCCTTACCCGTCAGGTCCCGTCTTCTTACTGAAGCCGAGAGTAATCGTGACTGTGCCTGCCTTAGGTTGTCCCAGGGTTTCGAGGTGGGATCTTACCCGTCATGGGCTATCCAGCCTTCCATACTCGCCTGATACGGGGCCCAAGTGGGCAGGGGAGGGAACACACTGGCTCTGGGAATTAAAGGAATGTAAGCTGCTTCCTTCATTGCATCTTATATTAAACTATCTCACTTCTGACTCCTTCCTAGAATAATTTCACATATGGCACTTTGTGTATGTGTGTTTTCTATTCATTAAAGTAATTATCAGTTATTTTCTCTCTTTATTTTATTTTCTTTTGTTTGTTTGTGACGTTCTACTTTAGTTCTACTAAACCTTGATGTAAAAACAATACTCCCTTATTTCACGCACACACTCTACATTTTGCCTACGCACACACTTCTCTCTCAGACTTCCTCTGTTCACACATCACCTTGCACTCACTCTACTATCAACTTTCATAGTGTTATTATTATTTAGTATTTTGTACACCTCACACAGAATCATTCAAATCGAGTACTCACAGCATTCACATCACAACCTTCAACTTTCACTTTCGATCCTGCAAGACGCAGAGATGGACATCTCCTTCACCTAACATAAAACTAAATTACCATATCAACATACAATTACTGAAATTCAAACTCAAATACACCGTTTGTTTTAATAAAGTCAAAGAGTAAACAGGTGTACCAAGTGTATGTACTTATGTGTTTTAAACTGAAAGAAAAAGAAACTCAAACTCTTATAACATCACTCATGCCTCTCTCAAATTAAAAACACTTTCAAACTTTAAAACCTCCTACTTTACATCACCAAAGAAATACCTCTCACACCTTTATTCATCATTCAAAACCTTCTAGTCACCGCATTCACACTTAAAGTGTGACTAGAGTTGAGGGATATAACTCAAAACCCACTTTCCTAAGAGTATTTTAGACATGGTTGTCATAATCAAAAAAAGCAAGTAAAAAACAAACAAACAAAAATTGAAACCTCTATTAATTCTCACCGCACACACAAGAGATTGAAAAAATAAAACACACCAGCAACTAATACTGGAGAAAAGTTACTACTGAAAGTCATGTGTTAGTCTTAAGTATATACAGTGCACTCAATATATTTATATATCTACATCCAAACTCAGTCAATTACTATACATCCCCTACGGCAACTCAAAACTTTATTTATAGTCCTCTAATAAACATAAATGGCATTTGAAACACACACTCAACAATGTTTGCAGCAGTATTTGTAAAACCAACTGTGGCTTAAACAGTTCACTGCTTACTCATTTGCATTTTCACTCACACACCGTCTAAAAATAGCAGCAGCATTGCCTCAGACTCCTTTCACACAGATCTTTTATATTACAAAGACGTCTTATATTTACAACTACTGTCAGATCTGTCAGCTTTAGCGCCTACACAATTTAGACAAATTTAAAATAACCGCCCAGCGGATAAACTCCCTGAGTTTTTTGCGACCAATTAACCAGTATCAAGACTTTAACTGTTTCTGGCCTCATTTCTAAAACCCCTAACTCAATTTAAAAGCGTCAACCAACCCAAACTTTGAAGTGTTAAGTTAAAGTTACACGCCCGAAGTCCAACTTCTTCTGACCAAAAAAGCGCAGGTACCGTTCCAAACGGTAAGGAGACTCTAACTCCTAGCTTAATTCCGGGATGCCCTGTACCCCACAGCTAAACCACACTGAACTATCCCTCTTCGCCGAGAGGTCAATGTCGCGCGTCCACGACAAGGAGGGAGCGTAACCTCCGGGCTCTGCGCTTCCTAGCAGACTCGAACTGCCGTTCTAGAATAATTTATAATACTTTGAAACAACAATCAACACCCAAAACAAGTGTATAACTGAGGCAGGTGCAACCTAGTGGTCAATGGAGACTCCAACTCACAAAATGACCACTCAGGTCCACTCTTATAACCAAATTTGGACTCTAACCAACACAATAACCAATTCCCTACCAAACTACTTGAGACTCTAACTCAATTTCTTTGGGACTTCAACCCAGTATTTAAACTTTTCTTATCAGACTCTTAACTGCTTTCATTTCTTCTTAGCAGAACTCTAACTGCTTCAACTCATGTAATTTTCATCAAAATCAAAACAGACATCCACCAGTAACTTCAGTGAGTAGACTTAAATTTTATCATGTCCAATTTGGCACACTTTGGAAATAATTCAACAGGTAGTGCCTTACCTTTTGGATAAGCCGGCTTATGCCCACTCACTTCGACCACTGGAATTCATGTCTGCCCGTCAGACCACCTAAGACCCCGGATTTCTCCGTCTAAACCTCCAACTCTCCCTCCTCAATAACCGGACGAAGCCCCCAAATGTTAAGATTCAATATTGAGGAAGGGTACAAGAGGTGATCGAAGAATAACCACACCGATCCGGCCGGGTGAAGTCAAACGATGATTTTAATGAACACACGTGTGGGAAGACACTCTGTACGCAGACAGGAAGTAGTCCTCGACTTAATCAAAGCATGAACAGATATTTTATAGCATCAGGGTTTGTTTACTGACGCCCCTTCATGCGTCACCGGTACATTTTATACATAGATCAGATCAACATCATCATGACTTTTCACCCAGAAAATCATCTTCTATTTTCATGGCTGGCACTTCCTGTGTACCTTTCAGTTCTTATCCTATTCCTCTTTCTTGCCGAGACACCAAGAAACGGTTCCTCTTTTACCAAGACACTTTTGCAGTTACAGCCAAACATAACTAACCTCTCCTCTAAATAAATCTAATTTAAAGTGTGTGTGTGTGTGTGTGTGTTGACCTCACATGCTCTTTGTGTCACCTCTTCACCTACTGTCTGTGTCTCGTCCTCAAATGCTCTTTCTCAATTCACCTGTTGCACTTCTGACCTTTTACCAGACCAGAAGCTCACTGAGACTATGTGTATGTCTTCTACTAAATAAATGTTTTAACCAAGGACCTCTACTAAAACCTTAATATAAAATGATCTGATATATAAGTGTTTTGTAAGCATGTATTGCAATTCCTTCTATGGCTCCAAGTCACTTGCACAATAGATTGTCCGAACATCGCGCCGAACAAAGCTTCCGACCCCCAATTAATTGACCGAGCTCCAACTCTTTAATAAGCACAGATATGCATTGTGTATAAAATAGTCATAACTGCTTAAGGCCTTCTTAAAGCTATCTGTTACATTGTTAAAGCCTCGTCTTAGCCTGCGGCTCAAAATAACTATCTGCTTTCACTTCTGCATACAACTTCCTGTCAGCCTGCAACTCAGTCTTTCTGAAAGAGACACTGTTTAACCCCTGAATGCAATATAAACTCCAGATTTTATTATTAATGCAATGGTAATGATGACAATTATTTAACAATAGCAGTAAAATAATTTCCCTGCTCCACACTCCCTCTCACGACCTCTGGAACACCAGAGGTCGCAATACATTGTGGTTCAGCAGGCCTCGAGATCTCCAGGATCCTCGCCCCTCCTGTGGTCGCCGAGATCTTCTGCAAAGGAAACAAAACACCTTTTCTTGCATCTCCCTAACTTATCCTTTTTGGGACTCTTTAATCAAAAGCATGATCCTAATTATGCTCTTAACTTATTGACTTGTATTTATGTATATTCTTCAACGTTCCTCATCACTTTAAACTCTTTAAGCCCTGCTTTCACGTCCAGTTGCTCGCTCTACTTTCCCTATCTGATCATCAACATCCTGTATACATTTCATCATAGCTAAATGCTGCCTTGAAACAACTCCTATGTGTTAACACTAACTTCATTTTAAAACCTCACATTTCCTATGTTATCACCTGTTTTTGGTATAGCCTTTTTTATTTCATTTGCTCCCTTTAATGTAACAATACCTTCTAATTCTAATTTATCAGACTTAACCAAAATATATGCTTTCCTTACTCTTTAGTCCTTCTTTAAGTTCAGTCAAAAAGCTAAATGAATTTACGGCCTTTTGCCTGGAATCAATACTGTCATGTGTGTTTCTTAACTCTGTGTCTGTAAGCGTGTGCAATCCTTCATGAACTCATATTATCCTCACAGTAGATTGGCTAATCATAGCGCTAGCCAAAGGCTCGTGACCCTCCAGAGACAAATTTGAGCCATAACTCCTTTAAAAGCACAAAATGCAATATGTATAAAAATCATTTCTATTTATAAGCTCCCCCTTTATCCTAAAAATACCTCCTATGTAATATCTGTATGTATAAGCCTACATTATAACCACTACTTCTAGAAATCAAAAAGAAATCAAAGCTGTTCTACTCCTTCAACCCTCACTAATTTTCCCTCTAAGACTTATTCACAGCTTTGAAAAACCGGCATTGTATCTTCTAAACAGGATTCAGTTCTGTCATGGTCCTGGGCCCAGTATTCTTGGTTCCTTGTATTTTCGTTCCTTATTTAGGCCAGGTTTTCTCAGGTGTCCTATTGTGGTGTTCCCTAAGTGTTTTTTCCCTTTGTGACTCTTACCCCCTTGTGCCCCTCTGTGTATTTATGAGCTCTCGTCTCTCTTTGTGTTTATTCCATGTTTTCCCCAGCCTGTTATGTCTGTGTTCTCCCCGTGCTCTCTCTCCTCCTGTCTGAACCTCTGTGTACTTCCTGTTTTACTTTGACAGTCTCTCGTCAGTATGCGTAATGTTGTGTTCACTCCTGCCCTGTCTCGTTATGTTTATCAGTGTCACCTGTGTTCCCCACCTGTGTGTAATCTCCCTGTGTTCTCTGGGTGTATTTAAGTTCTGTCTTCTGATATTGTAGTTGCTGGTTCGTCTGTGTTGTTTCCCCTCGGTCTCCCTGCGTCTCGTTTCTGGTTTGTGTTATTAGCTTACCCAGTTTAGGTTTCCGGTTTCTTGTTTTTCCACCAGTGCTGTTTTGTGCCCACCGTTGTAAATAAATATTCACCTGCACCAGAGCTGCCGCCTTTTGGGTCCTTTTCTACAACTCCACACGGCTTGCCTCGCAAACCGTGACAAGTTCACTTTTAATCCTTTAACCTTAACTTAAAAATAACAGTTTCAGTTTTACCATATCCAAATGATCAAAAACCCAAAAGGTCCTGAAATGATCCTAAATTATTAAACAATTAAATTATTAAACCCTAAACCCCCCTTTATCTTGATACATTTCATGTGTCAAGATACTATACAAAACTTAAAAATGCTCAGTTTTCCTCACTCATGATCCAATGTATGTCATAAAATAAACTTAAAACAGAACAGTTATCAGTCATGTGTTTCTTCAAACAATGATAACTGAGTTACATCAAAAAATATTTCCCCTTTAGCATTTGGCATTCTCCCAACAATATACTATAATCCCATAATCTAACCCCAGTCAACAAAACAAAAATTTTTCTGGTAAAAGCAAATTGTTTGTCCACATTAATTCATCCTCACATTCACTCACATGCAGTCACACATTCACTCACATTCAATCAAACCATCTATTTGCTGATAGTTGAGCTTCCCGCACGATCAGATACTCCACCTTCAGCAAAATGAGCTCAGTCATTTTTATTTTCCATAGGAAAATATTTCTTTATGCTTTTGGACTGGATTGACTCGCATAAAATCCTTTTTACAGGGACTTACGACCTTGATCAGTCCCCACAGGTAGCTCTCCTCAGCCAATTATAATCTGGAAAGCCGCCTTATATTTGCTCTTCCCGAGAATTTTCAGCGCCGTTATTCACTGTTGCAGGCCTGCTTAAAACAGAAATGAAAAACTAGAGCTGATTGTTAGCTCATAAAAACAAAACAAAATCACCTGACAGGTTTTCTTTAAGTGCACTGTTACAAAATAATGGGCCCAATTTTTTAGACATGTCCATGTTTCCTAAAACTCCCTCTATTAAAAACAAAAATAACAACAACAACCTACCTGACAGAATCAACCCATCACCACAACAACCTTAAACACACAAGTCTTGCCACCACATAATTTCACCTCCTCAATACACCAAAAGTCTCATTAAAACCACACAATTTGCACACAAAAATCACCCCCTTATGCTCTGTAACATACTTCAATTCAGCATAAAACATAACCCCCTTTGTCATATGGCTTCTTCTATTCCTCAATTACAAACACAAATGTATTTTATTAAACATTCACACCATTGTATCATTCATACAAAATAGCAAGCTGTTCTTCATTGCATATGTTTGTGTTCTTAGCCAGGTTTAATCAGTGTCTATGCATTAAACTCCATGAGCTTGTCTTGTCTTTATAAGTTTAATGCATTTTCTGTTTGTGTGTGTGTGAATTTGCATATGATGCTTTTGCAGTGTGTCAGACTCCTTCATAATTTTGCCTTTAAACAGTCAATTTTCTCCTCCCCAAATTTACTAACCCAACTTCTGATTTCCTACCTTAAATAGCAGCATTCCTTGTCCTCAGCCAGAAGGTAGGGCTCCACTTGCCACTTTCCACCTCCACCTCAGCCCAGCGGCCTTACCCGTCAGGTCCCGTCTTCTTACTGAAGCCGAGAGTAATCGTGACTGTGCCTGCCTTAGGTTGTCCCAGGGTTTCGAGGTGGGATCTTACCCGTCATGGGCTATCCAGCCTTCCATACTCGCCTGATACGGGGCCCAAGTGGGCAGGGGAGGGAACACACTGGCTCTGGGAATTAAAGGAATGTAAGCTGCTTCCTTCATTGCATCTTATATTAAACTATCTCACTTCTGACTCCTTCCTAGAATAATTTCACATATGGCACTTTGTGTATGTGTGTTTTCTATTCATTAAAGTAATTATCAGTTATTTTCTCTCTTTATTTTATTTTCTTTTGTTTGTTTGTGACGTTCTACTTTAGTTCTACTAAACCTTGATGTAAAAACAATACTCCCTTATTTCACGCACACACTCTACATTTTGCCTACGCACACACTTCTCTCTCAGACTTCCTCTGTTCACACATCACCTTGCACTCACTCTACTATCAACTTTCATAGTGTTATTATTATTTAGTATTTTGTACACCTCACACAGAATCATTCAAATCGAGTACTCACAGCATTCACATCACAACCTTCAACTTTCACTTTCGATCCTGCAAGACGCAGAGATGGACATCTCCTTCACCTAACATAAAACTAAATTACCATATCAACATACAATTACTGAAATTCAAACTCAAATACACCGTTTGTTTTAATAAAGTCAAAGAGTAAACAGGTGTACCAAGTGTATGTACTTATGTGTTTTAAACTGAAAGAAAAAGAAACTCAAACTCTTATAACATCACTCATGCCTCTCTCAAATTAAAAACACTTTCAAACTTTAAAACCTCCTACTTTACATCACCAAAGAAATACCTCTCACACCTTTATTCATCATTCAAAACCTTCTAGTCACCGCATTCACACTTAAAGTGTGACTAGAGTTGAGGGATATAACTCAAAACCCACTTTCCTAAGAGTATTTTAGACATGGTTGTCATAATCAAAAAAAGCAAGTAAAAAACAAACAAACAAAAACTGAAACCTCTATTAATTCTCACCGCACACACAAGAGATTGAAAAAATAAAACACACCAGCAACTAATACTGGAGAAAAGTTACTACTGAAAGTCATGTGTTAGTCTTAAGTATATACAGTGCACTCAATATATTTATATATCTACATCCAAACTCAGTCAATTACTATACATCCCCTACGGCAACTCAAAACTTTATTTATAGTCCTCTAATAAACATAAATGGCATTTGAAACACACACTCAACAATGTTTGCAGCAGTATTTGTAAAACCAACTGTGGCTTAAACAGTTCACTGCTTACTCATTTGCATTTTCACTCACACACCGTCTAAAAATAGCAGCAGCATTGCCTCAGACTCCTTTCACACAGATCTTTTATATTACAAAGACGTCTTATATTTACAACTACTGTCAGATCTGTCAGCTTTAGCGCCTACACAATTTAGACAAATTTAAAATAACCGCCCAGCGGATAAACTCCCTGAGTTTTTTGCGACCAATTAACCAGTATCAAGACTTTAACTGTTTCTGGCCTCATTTCTAAAACCCCTAACTCAATTTAAAAGCGTCAACCAACCCAAACTTTGAAGTGTTAAGTTAAAGTTACACGCCCGAAGTCCAACTTCTTCTGACCAAAAAAGCGCAGGTACCGTTCCAAACGGTAAGGAGACTCTAACTCCTAGCTTAATTCCGGGATGCCCTGTACCCCACAGCTAAACCACACTGAACTATCCCTCTTCGCCGAGAGGTCAATGTCGCGCGTCCACGACAAGGAGGGAGCGTAACCTCCGGGCTCTGCGCTTCCTAGCAGACTCGAACTGCCGTTCTAGAATAATTTATAATACTTTGAAACAACAATCAACACCCAAAACAAGTGTATAACTGAGGCAGGTGCAACCTAGTGGTCAATGGAGACTCCAACTCACAAAATGACCACTCAGGTCCACTCTTATAACCAAATTTGGACTCTAACCAACACAATAACCAATTCCCTACCAAACTACTTGAGACTCTAACTCAATTTCTTTGGGACTTCAACCCAGTATTTAAACTTTTCTTATCAGACTCTTAACTGCTTTCATTTCTTCTTAGCAGAACTCTAACTGCTTCAACTCATGTAATTTTCATCAAAATCAAAACAGACATCCACCAGTAACTTCAGTGAGTAGACTTAAATTTTATCATGTCCAATTTGGCACACTTTGGAAATAATTCAACAGGTAGTGCCTTACCTTTTGGATAAGCCGGCTTATGCCCACTCACTTCGACCACTGGAATTCATGTCTGCCCGTCAGACCACCTAAGACCCCGGATTTCTCCGTCTAAACCTCCAACTCTCCCTCCTCAATAACCGGACGAAGCCCCCAAATGTTAAGATTCAATATTGAGGAAGGGTACAAGAGGTGATCGAAGAATAACCACACCGATCCGGCCGGGTGAAGTCAAACGATGATTTTAATGAACACACGTGTGGGAAGACACTCTGTACGCAGACAGGAAGTAGTCCTCGACTTAATCAAAGCATGAACAGATATTTTATAGCATCAGGGTTTGTTTACTGACGCCCCTTCATGCGTCACCGGTACATTTTATACATAGATCAGATCAACATCATCATGACTTTTCACCCAGAAAATCATCTTCTATTTTCATGGCTGGCACTTCCTGTGTACCTTTCAGTTCTTATCCTATTCCTCTTTCTTGCCGAGACACCAAGAAACGGTTCCTCTTTTACCAAGACACTTTTGCAGTTACAGCCAAACATAACTAACCTCTCCTCTAAATAAATCTAATTTAAAGTGTGTGTGTGTGTGTGTGTGTTGACCTCACATGCTCTTTGTGTCACCTCTTCACCTACTGTCTGTGTCTCGTCCTCAAATGCTCTTTCTCAATTCACCTGTTGCACTTCTGACCTTTTACCAGACCAGAAGCTCACTGAGACTATGTGTATGTCTTCTACTAAATAAATGTTTTAACCAAGGACCTCTACTAAAACCTTAATATAAAATGATCTGATATATAAGTGTTTTGTAAGCATGTATTGCAATTCCTTCTATGGCTCCAAGTCACTTGCACAATAGATTGTCCGAACATCGCGCCGAACAAAGCTTCCGACCCCCAATTAATTGACCGAGCTCCAACTCTTTAATAAGCACAGATATGCATTGTGTATAAAATAGTCATAACTGCTTAAGGCCTTCTTAAAGCTATCTGTTACATTGTTAAAGCCTCGTCTTAGCCTGCGGCTCAAAATAACTATCTGCTTTCACTTCTGCATACAACTTCCTGTCAGCCTGCAACTCAGTCTTTCTGAAAGAGACACTGTTTAACCCCTGAATGCAATATAAACTCCAGATTTTATTATTAATGCAATGGTAATGATGACAATTATTTAACAATAGCAGTAAAATAATTTCCCTGCTCCACATGACCTTCTGGTTGAATGTTGTGTACAAGTATGGCTGCCATGTCCCGTAGTAATATATGTTTATGAAGGCCACAGTGAAAATCACTCAGGCTTTCCCACAGCGGAAACATTCCCCTGTCCTGTTAATGGCATCGTACTCAAAATGAGCACAAGTTCTTCGTAACAACATGGACCACTGTGTTCTGTGTGTAGCAGTTCTCTACTGTGAGAACCCCAACCACCTTTTAGCACGACCAGCATTCGTCCATTCGCACACATATTCATACAGCGCGTTAGTCTATACCTTTAAGCATTTTCTCTCACATGCACACTCACACTAACGGATGCATCCAGGGAAATTTGGGGGTTAAGTATTTTGTGCAAGGTGACTTTAACATGAAGCCCGAAGGCACCAGGGATTGAACCAACAACGTGCTGACCATTGGTTCAATTCCTGGTGCCAGTGATACTTTCAAAGCCATCATGGACCCTGTGAAGTCCTTCTACATGTGATTAAATGATAGACATTTAAGGCTTAATGCTTCACATCAGACACGAGCCTTATTTAAGGTGGCTCTCTGTGTTATTTATAATTGCGCTACAAGGCATGCTGCTGATGCAACATTAATTCAGGCAACAACTTTCTTGCCTCTTTGTACTTCTGAAAGTTCCTCTGAACACTTATGCAAGATGCTGTAATTTTCTTTTATCCTTTTATATCCCACCTACTCTACCCAACCACTCCAACCAGTTCCTCACCTTGAACGTGCCTCCAAGTCTGTGAGCGAACCCTCTTTGACAAAGTGAGTGACATCAGCAATGTGAACTCCCAGCTCCAGCCTTCTGTTGGGGAGCTTGTGTACAGACAGCGTGTCGTCTACATCTTCACAGCCGCGTGGATCGATGCTGAACACCAGGCGACTGTCCCTAAGATCCCGCCGCTCTGCCACCTCAGAGGGGTCTACCGTCCACGGCTTCTCCAGAGAGTTGACCGGCATCTCTCTCAGCTGATGGCAGACGGACAGGCACAGCTAAACAGCCGCATAGTCTTTTGAACTTTTCACATTTTGTTATGATTCTATACAAAACATTAATAATAATAATAATAATAATACATTTTATTAAGCGCCTTTCAAAACACTCAAGGACACTTTACACAAAGACAAAGCAAAACAGTGTTTCACTTTCAGTTGCTCCCTTGTCACAAGGGGTCACCACACCTGATAGCTCAGCATCTTTTGATACGGCAGAGTTTTATACCAGATGCCCTTCCAGGCACAACCCTGATTTGTATCTCCGGTTGCAATCGAACCAGTGACATTTTGCCTGCAAGCCAGTGTGTAAACCACTGATGAAAAAAGGAAAGAATGAACTATTCCACATATTTAATGATTCTTTAATATTTTGTTGATTTGATAATAATAATAATAATAATAATGGATTGGATTTATATAGCGCTTTCCAAGGCACCCAAAGCGCTTTACAATGCCACTATTCATTCACTCTCACATTCACACACTGGTGGAGGCAGCTACAGTTGTAGCCACAGCTGCCCTGGGGCAGACTGACAGAAGCGAGGCTGCCATATCGCACCATCGGCCCCTCTGGACAACAATAGCTATATTGCAATCTTTAAAACCTTTGGTTACTATGGTAACTCTCTGATAACCAAGCACTCTCTGATGTGACCAATCACAGAAGCTCTACTGCCACCCCCTTTATAACATAAAAAGTTATGAATGATGTTCCAGTCTATGATAGTGGACTCATCTGTGCTTGTCCTTTGTTACAGCCCATTGCAACCCTTACACTCCTTACAGTGGAAATGCAGTTGTCTTCAGGTGTTGCCTAGGTTTAACTGCCGATTGTCTACACCTGGTGAGGTGTGGCTAAAGGCGTTCCTGAAGTGGTCTAGTCCAATCACCTTCTCCAGGCCAATCAGCATTCATGCTGTGTCCTCGGTTATTCTTCCTTGTACACGCCTCATCTCATCACTCATGCTCCATTCAACCATTCCACCACCAGCTTCCAGGCTCTCGGGGCTCCTGCTCTAATCCTTTTCACAGACGGGGTTCTGTTCCGCTGAGATAGGCCATCTGAGTCTAACGGCAAATCACCTGTTTAAATTCTGTTCATCAGTAAATCAATTTCATTCTTTCAAATAACCTCTCCTTATTAAAATATCTGTACTGTATTTAGTGATGAACAATTGTTAAACTCTGGTGTTTGCTCCCATAATTTCCCTTTTATTTTGACGCTCTCTGCTCTTTCCTCTTTCACCTGATCTCTGACTGCGATTGTTTGGAGGTGAAAACCAAACATCACCTGGGTTTCAGAAAACCAGAGTTACCCTGGTAAGCAACCATTCTCTGTATCTCACTATGGGAGATATAATCTACTTCCAGGTTGTAAGTTCTTTATCCTTAACAAGGTATGGAGCAGGGTAAGCCCACACTAAGGACTGAGTGTGCCAGTGAGGATGCAATAATATCAAAAACGCATAACCTAACAAATGTAATAGATGGTCCTCTGGTGAACTGTGAAGGTCACACTCTCAGTAGCCTTCAACAGCCACACAGACAGATACACTCAACAAAACAGGAACACACAGATGCTTCAATCTATGCAAAGGAGTGCAAGACACAGAAAAGCGCTATATATGGCTACATTTTCAGCAATTTACCGTTTAAAAGTGGGTCCTGCATAAACAGGATGTGGACCAATTGGTGCATTCCCAAAGTAAATGTGATACGAAAGAGTAGCTAAATGCAGTTTAATAAATGGAAAATAATCCTCTCTTATTTAGCTAATCCTGAAGGAAACATAACATGTGGAACAGAGTTAGGAATGGGTACCGGCAATGTTCCCTCGAAGCTGTGTGTGTGCACAATTGCGCACTGCTGGCACGGTCTCTGCGCACAGAAAATCTGCGTTGCGCACAAAAAAAAAAAATCTAACCTGAATTGAAATTAAAATCAATACTTTAACAAGTCTGTTTTGCAGTGTTAGTCAGTGACTGGCTGCTCCCGTATGGGATCCAGCCAGTAATGCGATTCACATTCGTATATACGCAGCTAATCAATGTCGTTGACAGGCTCTGACAGCGTCCTTATGTGCCGACACCGGTGTTTTAGCGAGCAAAGCGGCGTGGCGACGTTTAGTGTGTGTCAGAACAATGAGGCGACTGCTGAGTGTTACAGGTGTTACAGCAGTGACACATCTGCTGCTGTCAGGCCTGCAGGTATCAGGCTGTTGTTCTCCTTCATCTCATAGTTGACAGAAATTATTTTTGGAGTGGCACAAATAATTTGTGTGGCATCAGATTTGATGCAATTTGATGATTGTTCTCTAAATAATTTAAAATGTTTATTTAAAAAAAACGCCTTGGCTGCATTTTTAGGTAAACAGCTGCAAAAAACTTTGTTGTTTGCATAACTCAGTTACTTTTTTGAAGAAGTAACTATATAATTAATTACCCAACATTGGTCATTATTTACTGTATTTTGCAGACAGAGTTACAGACTCTCTCCCAGACCACAGACTCATAATACAAGTCAGAGCTTTATGAAAAAAAAACAAAAGAAACTTGTGTTTTCAAAATTGGAGTTCAAGTTATTTTTACTTCCAATAGTGTTAACATGCTACACAGGTCATGAACAAGATTTTTTTGTTTTGTTTTTTTAAATTTTCATTGTAAGTGGGCTAAAATAGTTAATTAAAAGTAGTCTAGCATAAATGTAAATGCTGTAATTTTATTATTTTAATAAACCATGTAACTTGCATGGATTCAATGCTGGCGTCACCACAGTGCACACGTCTGCTGTTGCTCACAGTGGTCCAAGGGATCGCTCAGGGAGTTTCTGTGTTCGCTCAGACACATGAAAAATTAGAGGGAACATTGGGTGCGGGTATACCGGATACGGGTGGCTTTTTTTTTTTCTTGAGATGTCATACACTTTGGATTCTAGCCAATCATTTTACGTTTCCGAGGATAGTAGGCGGGTCCAGGTACGTATGTTCTTTGAGAGCAGAGCTACAGATTAAATGTCCAAGGCAAAGCGGTCAAAAGTCTGGCTGTACTTCACAGCAAAATATGCAAACTCAGCAGCAACAAGTGCTTTAAGGTGATACTGTGATACTGTGCAAAGGAAGTAACACCTCGAATCCAATGAAACACCTGGCAACGCTATAGCGTTTTTTTAAAAGCAGAGAAATGCGCCGTATTTGATAGCTTGCTGCGAGACTTCACACCGAGCACATCTGCTGCGGGTGGGTTGCCTGTTATTGGACCTGGAGTTAGCAACATCCCCCAAAAACCCGAAGAGGAGAGTCCTGGCCCCTAGCCCTGCCAGTGTAGCAGACGGATGATGATGCAGCAGCAACCGTTCTTCTCTGCGTGAGGAGCTTAATGTTGTTCGTGTGTAATTTACGTTGAGTAGGCTAACCACGTTATTACATTAATGCATGTAAGGTGAACTAGCAAACACCGTCGTAGTTACATGCGACTGTCTTCTTGTTTGATAGAGTGATACCATACATGCCCTGTAGCTGCAGAAAAAGCTAACACCGTTATCTTTTTACAAAAAAAACAAACAGCTAAACATGTTTTCCATTATTCACCGGTTCCAAACAAAGTAGGTATGTTGTATCAAAAGAAAAGGCTAACTTGGTTATCATTTTGCAGAAAAAAGAGACTGCTAAAAATAAAAACATAAGAGGTTTTTGGACAAAGTTTGTGTTCTCCATTCTTTAAGCAATTCAATTCAATTCAATTTTATTTATATAGCACCAAATCACAACAAAAGTCGCCTCAAGGCGCTTCATAGATACAGAGAAAAACCCAACAATCATATGACCCCCTATGAGCAGCACTTTGGCAACAGTGGGAAGGAAAAACTCCTGTTTAACAGGAAGAAACCTCCAGCAGAACCAGGCTCAGGGAGGGGCGGGGCCATCTGCTGCGACCGGTTGGGGTGAGAGAAGGAAGCAACGGTTAGAGCACCATTTAAGCACCCGCACAGTTTCAAAAGTACCGGTATCGGATAAAACCTAAACGATACCCATCCCTAAACAGAGTATAGATAAGGAATCTCTCAAATACTTCATAAAATGAGCATGTAGAAAGTGATCTAGCATTCTGAATGTTCACAATGACTCTCAGAGAGAGACCTGCTTCATTTTAAATCAGCCACTCGTGTGCCACGCCCAGAGTGCTGACCATTTGGGATGTGGAAGAAAAAAATCACGCCAAGTCAATGTTCAAAGGCAATGGTCATGGCCAGTAGTGGAACAGAAAAGCTAGTTCTGCCATCAATGGCCTGATGGGCCAGTATGGGATCTATAAAAATGAGAGACAGCTACTCCTCCCTCACCCCACTCAGTATCACTGGTATGAGGTTGAGAAGGGGAAAATGCATACAGGTGCCCTTATCAAGCAGGTGGCCAATGTCCTGAAAGAGCTTAGCCAAGTAAGCTGACAGTAGGGTGACCACATTAAGGGTTATTATGGACCGAGCTGTCAACTTGCAAACCTTTTGGTCATATAAGTCTGTGAAGGTTCTCCGTCATCCAGGTCATCGTAGTCTAAGGAGCTTGGAAAGAAAAGCGTCCAAACTTCTATAAGTTCCTTGAAGACGTTTCACCTGTCAGAAGCTTCTTCAGGTCTAGGAGTAACTGGTGGAAAGAAAGGCTGTTGGCTCTTTTAAAGGGACAGTACCTAACCACTGGTACAGATATGTTGATGACACATGGGTCAAAATCAAAACCCAGGAAGTAGAATCCTTCACTGTTTACATCAACGCTGTGGATAAAAACAAAGTTCACCAGGGAAGACACAAAGGATAACAGTATGCCATTCCTGGACTTTGCCGTGCGCATTAAAGAGAACGGAAACCTCAACATGAAGTTTACTGGAAGCCCACACACATGGACCAGTACCTCCTGTTTGACTCCCATCACCCTCTGGAACACAAACTTTGAGTAATCAGGACCCTACACCACCGGGCAGAACATGTTCCCTCTAAGCCTGAAGGAAAAAAGAGGGAACACACACATGTAAAGGAAGCTCTTAAAATGAGACAAGACTCAGCTGTCAGAAGACATAGTTTGAAAGAGAAGTAAAAGAGGCATCTATGTCCACTGTGAGCGACCATCTTTGAACAGAGGCAGCGGCTTACGACACCAACTGTCTGCCATCTATAATCCAGTTTTGAGATCCCTTCCCAGACGCTTCCACTCACATCCTGGGCCATCTGACCTCAGGAAATCACATGATAGGCTGGGGCTAGGATTCACAGTGGGTTCACCCGAATACTTGGCTGATTGTGACCCACACCCATTTTCACACCTTGGCTCGTGTGATTAGGTAGAGGATCATTAGGGGGTCCATCTCTCCTGGGGGACACTCCCATAGGGCTTAAAATCTGGGACTCTGCACCAGTTTCTCCTAGAACTGAAGAAACCTCTCAGATGAGAGGTGAAACATCTTCAAGAAAAAGTCCAGACTCTTTTTTTCCCCAAGCTTTTGGTATATGGAGCTGCTAGGGTTCTTTCACTGCTTGGTGATTTGGTAATAATGTTTTAATAATGTCCAGCTGTTTTTGGACAATTCTGAAGCTTATTAATCCTTAACAATCAAAAACCTACATCCAAAGTACAACCAGAGCTGGGAATTAGTAACAAAAACATATTTTCTGAAATTACTTAACTTACTAGAATCCTGCAAGTTTTATCACACAGGATGAAGCAAATTACTCACCAAAGTATTTCCAAACTGTGTAGATGGGTATTTGCCACCATTTGCGTCAATTATGGTTGAATTTAACTGTTTAATTGCAATTTATAGACATCAAAAAAAAATCACATTTTATCATAATATTTATATTCACAATAATTGCTGATGGGTTCACAACAGCTAAATACGAAAGGTGAAACATACTATATAGGCTTGTGGAATTTGCCTTTTAGAGATGTAAAAACTTGAATTTATCTCTAACGTAGGTGCTCTCACCTGTGCGTCTGAGAAAGGAAGAATATGGATGCAGTTCTCTAGGAGGATGGTCTGGACCTCAGTCTCAAGCTCTCCAGCTCGACCCAAAACCCGTACACTATGGCCGTTGGGATAGAATGACGTGCTTTCCCATGAATCAATGCGCACCACAACTCTGTGGTCCTAGGTGAGGATGAGAAGACAGGGATAGAAATGAGACAGCACTTAGTAAACACTGGTCACACTATGAGACAAAAGCATAATGCTATAGTAACACTAGAGACTGGAGCGCAAACAAGATCGGTGTTGCTATGTGCAATGAATTTGCAATATTGTTGGCTTTGAAATGCTTCTTTGGAAGACGGGGACTAATTCTGCAACTACTCTCAGTCAGTTACTTTTATTTAAAGGGTGCAAAACACCAATCAAATGGTGATAAGATGGTCTGGAGATAGAGTCCTGCTTTTCAAGGCAATCACCTTGAAAGCGTTCATCCAGAGGTTGACAGTGTTGTATTCTCAACCTTTGATCGACCAGTTGGTTGCCGTAACTACTTGTAATTGAACGCTGAATGCAAAATATTCACTGCAATCACTGGAAAAGCAGCGTTTTTTCTTTGTTACAAGGCAGGTGCCGTCCTATTTTTACTCATGTGACTAAGCCATAATGTACATCATGAAAATAAAATCAACCTATAGATGTAAGTCAAGTCAGACCTGCAGAGCTTCAGCCTGTTGAGTACTGATGCGGATTTTAGGAATACGCTGGTCCCAAGGTATGGTCAGTATCCGCTGGGAATTCCTGCTCTGGGACTGAATCCCATCCCTAGTGGGGAAAGTTACCACGTAGTCTCTCCAGTTCCTCTGCAGGATCCCTACAATACGACCTGTGGGGTTAAATGTCAGACATCAGTACAGAGAGACATTTATGGAGTAAGTGAGGATGGACTCGATGATTGCGGTGTAGAATTGCATCATCGTCCGTGTTGGCAGGTTGAATTTCTTCAGCTGCCTCAGGAAGCACATCCTCTGCTGAGCCTTCTTTATGACGGAGGTGACGGAGGCTCCCACTTCAGGTCCTGGGTGATGGTGGTACCCAGGAAGCGGAATGAGTCCACAGAGGTGATGGGGGTGTCAGTCAGGATGATGGGGGGGAGTGGGGCTGTGTGCTTCCTGAAGCCCACAATAATCTCCACTGTCTTCTGGGCATTCAGCACCAGGTTGTTGTGGCTGCACCAGGACACCAGACGTTCAACCTCCCTCCTGTAGGCAGACTCGTCCCCGTCCGAGATGAGTCCAATAGCGGTGGTGTCATCTGCAAACTTGATTAGCTTGACAGACTGGTGGGTGGAGGTGCAGCAGTTGGTGTACAGGGAGAAGAGCAGAGGAGAAAGAACGCAGCACTGGGGGGGAGCTGGTATATACATATGTACTACATAATTACATATGTGTTCATTCATAGTTTTGATGCCTTCAGTGAGAATCTACTATGTAGAAGTACCAGGCCATGACAGAAAAACCACTAAAAAAAAGGCGTGTCCACACTTTTGACTGGTAGGGGCTTCAGGTGTGCTTAGTGAATACCTCAGGCACCAGAAACCCAAGAAAGAGGAGCAAGAAGAGGAACCATCATGGAAGGACAGGATCCTGCACAGTACCACCAACAGATAAAAGAACTAGCTCACATCCAGAAATCCTACCAGTGGCTGGACTGGACTGAAATAGAGCACAGAGGCACTAATAATGGCAGCACATGAAGCCATAAGTACAAGATCCATAGAGGCTGGGGTCTACCAGACCAGTCAGTCAAGACCCCAGATACAAGCGTAAAGATGCCCCTGAGACAATCCAGCACATAACAACAGGGTGCAAGATGCTAGCAGACATACATGGAACGCCATAACCAAGTGGCCGGCATAGTATAAAGGGAATATCTGTGCCGAGTATGGCCTGGAAGTCCCGAGGTCAAAACGGGAGACGCCCCTTAGTGTGATGGAGAATGACCGAGCTAAGATGCTTCGGGGCTTCCAGATACAGACGGACAAAATGGTGATGGCTAATCGGACATAGTGGTGGTGAACAAGCAGAGGAAGACGGCTGTAGTGACAGATTTAGCAATCATCAGGAACATCAGGACGAAGGAACATGAGAAGCTAGAGTACCAAGGGCTCAGAGAAGAGCTTGAGAAGATGTGGAGGTGACGGTAACAGTGGTCCCCGTGGTAACCTGAGCACTCGGTGCGGTGACTCCCAAGCTAGGCGAGTGGTTCCAGCAGATCCCGGGAACAACATCTGAGATCTCTGTCCAGAAGAGCGCAGTCCTGGGAACAGCAGAGATGCTGCGCAGGACCCTCAAGCTCCCAGGCCTCTGGTAGAGGACCTGAGCTTGAAGGATTGACCGCCCGCAGGGGGGGGAAGTTTTTTGTCCTTAGGACCTCGTGTGTAAAAATAATAACAATAAGAAGGGTTAACAATGGTCAATTGCCTCCAGTTAGATTAAAATGTATTTTATGTGTTGCATATTTTTTATGTAAAAACACAGGGTGTTCCCATTAGCCAAATTAAAAGTGTGACAAGCTAAAACAGTATTTTTGCACCTGAACTATCCCTCCCTGTTCTAGGTCTGCCACAGCTGAAAAGATTATTGATTATTTGTGCGAGTCCACGTGTATAGTTGCAGGAGTGTTCCTCGCCTTTTGAATACTGGGCCCTGAGTTGTGTGCTTAATTAATTAGTGTTTTTCTTTCTTTCTCTCTTTTGTCATTTGCGAGGTTACACTGGCAAACTTATGGGGCCCCGTCTGTCTCTGTTCTGTTGTGTTTGGTAAAGGGAACTGTATGTTAGTGGAAGCTCAGGATGCGTTCCCTGCCATTTGTGTCTCCTAGACTTAAAACTTTCTTTTGTATTGGACGAAAGAAAAGGTGTCAGACGTAAAAAAAATTCTACAGAAGATGAACAATATCTGCCATGTCATTAAAAAGCAGGAAAAACCAGCAAAGACGTGACACAGAACCTGAGAGATGCATTTGGCCCTTGAGTTGTTCGACGAAACTTCATCGTTATTTGAATCTCTGGAAATGTGGCTGTCAAGAAGCTATTCCCTGACGAATGGAACCATGGAGAAGAGGTTCAGTTGTGCCAAATTACACCAGAACTGTAATAAAAATCAGTAGCAACTTTAAAAAAAGTTTAATTGTGAATGCCTGTCCAGAAAATAGCTTCCAAATGTTATTTCACCCAAATATGTTCTTATAATGTTGCTTCATGCAGGTGATATAAACAAGAATGGTGAATGGACTAATTCTTATACAGCTCTTTTCTACTCTCACCCAATCACCCCATTCACACAAGCACTTCCTTCTATGCGTTTAAGTGCTTACTAAGCAACATTCACACTCACTATACTCCAATGGATGCATCGGAGAGCAACTTGGGGTTAGTATCTTTCCCAAAGATACTCGGCTTGCAGACTCGGGGAGCCACGGATCGAACCATTCATGTGGTTCGATCAAGATGCTTCATTGTTTTCATTACTTATTTGTGAGATATCCTGAACATATTTTAGGCAAATCAGACAGAAAATATAATACACAAAATATCATTAAATACAAAAATAAATCAAATGTGAATGAATGGAGTACAAACATTCCCACCTGTTGGCAGAGGTGTACTCTCATTGTCCTCTCCAGTTTTTTCATCCCCATCAGTCAGGGCTGTGTCCCTCCCTCTCCACTCGTTCTTGGGCAACAACTCCACCACAACCTCGTCCCCATGCACCGCTCTGTTTCGATTTTTTCGACCATACACAAGCACATCCCAAGTCAGATCTAAGATGGATAGGGGGGGTCAAAGTCGGGAGAAGAGATCAGAAATGTCTAGCAAATATAAGTTTAATGTGTCTGTTCCACCTGTTTTGAAAATGTAAGGCGTTTTCACCTGTGCTCTTGGTTGAGAAGTTCTTCGGCCTGACGAAAGCCTCGTTCTGTGCCCGATGCTTGTTAACATTCAGTGTACCCTAGTAAAAAGGAATGAAACAAGACATTTACTCTTCTGCCACTGAGGTTGTGTTAAACAATCTGGTGAAAAACTCCACTGCCTTCTCTTTGTGACATCTCCATACCTGCTCAGGTACAGTTGGGGAAATAATTATCACTGCTGAATTTGTAGGTTTCCTCAGTTACAAAGAAAGAACAATTATTCATGTTATTTCTTTAATGTTAGTTTCATTTAATGGAGAGCGATAGAATATCAACCAAAAACTGTCTGTGAAGGTTCTCAGTCATCCAGGTCATCGTAGTCAAAGGAGCTTGCAAAGAAAAGCGTCTGGACTTCTTTAAGTTGCTTGAAGACGTTTCACCTCTCATCCGAGAAGCTTCTTCAGTTCTAAGGTCAAATGGTGGAGAGTCCCAGATATAAACCTAGAGGGAGTATCCCCCCACAGAGGGACAAAAGGACCCCCTGATGATCCTCTAATCGCCTGAGCCAAGGTGTGAAACTGGGTGTGGGTCCCAATCAGCCAGAGTTTCGGGTGTGTTCATTGTGAAACCTGGCCCCACCTTATCATGCGAATTCCTGAGGTCAGATGGCCCAGGATGTGAGTGGGCGTTAAGGCGTCTGGGAAGGATCTCAAAACTGGATTATAGATGGCAGAGAGTTGGTGTCGTAAGCCCCGCCTCTGTTCAAAGATGGTCGCTCACAGTGGACATAGATGGCTTCTTTCACTCCTCTTTCAAACCATCTGTCCTCTCTGTCCAAAATGTGAACATTGGCATCCTCGAAAGAGTGACCTTTGACCTTTAGACGCAGATGTCCATCTGCCTCAGGAAACTCTTTCTCCCCATCGTCACCCTCTGACTACTCCACTTGATACCAAGAAAAGTCTTACCACTGGCAACAAAGGTCTCTACCCCAAATACTAAGCCATGTTTTGCTTGGGGACTCACTGAAAGTAACTTGCCAATCCCTTTATGACTTTTTAAAATAATAATAATAATAATAATGATGTGTTTTTTCTGTCTCTCTCCTTTAAAATTAAACTGCAAGAAAACTTAGAGACAGTTCATATCTTCTTCATTCAATAACAGTCCTGCTCTTCATCTCATTTTCTTTATTCGTCAGCCCCTCAAATACTCCTACCTCCTCAGCACACTCCCTACACTCATCAGTGTATTTCGTTAGTATAGATTAGTATATGTATTAAAGGTACCTGCAGTTTCTCTGAAAAATGAACAGGCTTAAAGCTACTAAAATATTTAAACGTTGTTCCTGCAGTTGTTTTAAACTCGTGTTTTAAAGAGAGATCCGGTATACTTAAAACAGGAGTTAGAGAATTGTGGATCAATATGTTTGTCATTGCACAAGATGATCAGATCTTTAGCATGAATGCTCACCTCTGTTTTCTACACACACACATCACTGATCACATCACATGCTCACAGAGACACATTCACATACACACACATCACATGTTCACTCTTGCAGAGACACACGTTCACATGTGCGTGTCTTATCTGTCGCATCATTAATGTTGATGTTTGTGTGACCACTGAAGTTAATAAAAGGGCTTTGAGGGAAGGCTGGAGTTGGGCTAAGATCAGATGAAGACCTTCTCCCCTTGCAGCAAGTAAAAGAAAGCGCTGAGTCAGCGGGGTTTGAGCGTTAGACCCAACAACAGGTTGGTACATTTTTACCTGAATGTAACGTTCAGACTTTATACCAGCCTCCAGGACTTCAGCGGGAAGATGTTCGGGAAACTCTTTCTCCCCATCGTCGCCCTCTGTCTCTTGTTGTGCCTGAGAAATGGAGCTAAACAGTTCATGGGCTGCCTGCAGATCTGACCAGAAGCTTTGCAAATAATCCTGGCAAAGGAAAAACACACAGGTCAAGAAATAAATTACTTCAGTTGGCCTTCTTAGCTCCAGTAACATCCCTTCAAGGGCCTAAGTTTTGGATCCTCTTCCACTTAACCTTATCAGGTTCGAGAAAGAGAAATAGAGTAAAATCTTTCAAATTCACCTCAAATCAACAGCCAGATGCTTAAACCTTTTGATACAGTTAGACGTCCTCAGTATTAGTATTACAATAATAGTTAAATAGATATAAGAACTGGTTTCAGAATAAATAAAGCGAGTTTTTGGAATGGGCTTCCCAAAGCAACAACCTCAACCCTGTTGTTAATTGTTGGACCGTGCTTAAACGCCACGACCGTTTTAGGAAACCAACCAATTTAAATGAATTCTACCAATTCTGGTTGAAAATCTCTGTTTTCAGTGACCGAAAACGCCGTTTACGTGTGGACGAAAGGCGCAAACACATAGAAAAATCTGCGTTTTCAAAAATACCCGGGTACGTATGTTTGGATAAAAATATACAAATCTGGCAGCAATGTATCAAAAATGTATCACAATAGAAAGCGATGTAATATTAATTTCACGGCTACTAGCATGTACTGCTCTTTTTCCTTTAAATAAACATCAGACTTGATATCAGTCCTTATTGAGCAATGAGTTTACTCTCTGACCGACTCGTGTTTGCGGCGTTCCAAACACGTTGCCAAGAGGGAAGATGCAGAGTACCTGTGAAGCCAAACATATAATATCAATACCCATAACATGGCTAAAGGCTGTTTCTAACCTCTCTTCTTTACTTTAACTGTCATTTATTGACCATTTTAAATGGCGATACCAGTGTATCGACAAATAGGTAAAAAGTGTAACTGTTTTTTTCTGACAGAGCTCGGATCAATCAGTGCAATTACAAACAAGGCTGTGACCTTCACCTTTAGCGAAATTCTCATTTACATACTAGTTTAATAGTTTTCTGACTCATTGTCACTGTGTTTTATACAACCACAGCATGCTTGCTAGGCTGACATGAATTGAAAAACAAAGTGCAGCTCTCCGTATGTAAACAGACTAAATGCCACATATATTTACATTTTGTCACTTAACCAAGAAATCATGTGTAATGACCGAAAGTTTGACAACAACCACCAATTTCACTTCTAAGTGAGACTGTTCTAATACTGCTGCCAAAAATGTAAGTGTTTCAAAAACCCATGCCTGCTACATGCTACAATAGTCCCACTGAAGATTAGTGAAATAATACAGACCAACCAACTGTTCCATCATATAGGCTCCAACACAACGACTTTAACACAAAGAGCTGACTTTCAGTTTTAGGTGTTCAAACCACGTGTTTCTCTAAATGCATGATGATAAATCCCTGTAAGGTGGCTACATATAAGAAGCCGATATAGAGTAGATGGTATTATAAAGGTATTTCATATACCTGGACGGAGATGACGTACACTCCAGACGTCAGGCTGCTGAACTGAGCTACGGCCTCAGGATCCTCAGTGATCATCACTATATTCATCATTCCTGCCAGGTGGTTGTAGTACCACACTGCAGCTGAGTACACACACACACACACACACACACACACACACATTAAATGAACTCACAAGTTTAGCATAAGATGCATGAAAGCAAATTGCCCGCTAAAGCAATAATCTTTAACATATCCCACTAAGTTTTTGCTGTTTTGTAGGTGGAAGTTATGATTTCACACTACTTGTAATTCAAATGGTGCTTCCACAGAAAGAATATAAAAAATAAATAATTGAGTGCCTTATCTATATAATAAACACATTTCATGAGAACACACTGCACTTCTAGCTTCATTTGTTGGCACAACATAAAAGTTTGTCAGATCGTGATTAACATTACAACCAAGTCTCTATTATTAAAAACACTCATTAAATCCTTTTGGTGCTTTTCTCTATTAAACTGGTATAAATATTAATCACTTTTAAGCTGCCATTCACAAGTCCTCCTGACTTCTTTGTTCCTGCACTTGTTTTCTACCTGAAGTGGAGGAAAAACATTTTTGAAAATGTTAAAATGACCCCTTTACCCATTGAACCCCTATTGGGACAAAACACTATGAATGCTCGATTGACATCTTAGCCAGTACGTGTGCTCTAAGTGCCATATGCATCTGCACCGCTGGCCTGTTGCACAATTTGAAAGAAAGTTCAAATGTAATGTTTACATTTTTAAATCTCCCAGATGAATTTTGCACACGTGTGAACTATACATTTATGTCACTTTCACAAAATATTTTTTAAACCCAGAGACTTAACATTTTTAGAAACACAATTTCCTTTCAAGAGTTGCTGAGCAGAAGTAGTCAGCAGGTGCAGTCAAAGACATTTTGTGTGATTGGATGATTATCAGGATGTCCTAAAAGCATCATTTGAAAAACCTTCAGTTAATCCAGTCCAAGAACAAAAGAACATATTTCTCCCATACTGGCTTCCCTGTTAAATCCAGAATTTAATTTAAAATCTTCTTACACAGAAAAGTCTTGAATAATCAAACCCCTTTTACACACCCACTTTACTCTCAGGCTGCGGGCTTATTTGTGGGGTTTACAAAAGTAGAATGGGAGGCAGAGCATCAGCCTTCATGCCCTTTTTTGTAGAACCAGCTTCCTATTTGCACACGGGAGACTGACGCCCTCTCACTATTAAGATTAGGATTAAAACTTTCCTTTTTGATTTATAGTTAGGGCTGGATTGAGTGACCCTGAATCCTCCCTTAGTTACGCTGCAATAGGCAAGATTGGGGACTTCCCATGGTGCAAGTATTTCATCTTTACTGAAGAACTGAATATGTTTTATTAGCATAATCTCCATTATAATTAATGAGATTTACAAATTTCACCTAGTGAAACATGTAACGTCACACTTTGACCCAGAAAAACAAAATGAAGTCAAAGAAGTATAAGTAGAAGAAAAAACATGACAAAGAGGAAAAAATGAGAAAGGAAAAGACTCTATAGACTCTATTTCTATGCTACATGTGCTGCAGCAACTTGACTGTACACTTCAGTGAGTGTGGTAAATAATGAGCACTGACCTGGTCTGCCATTTTTCCTGGCTCTCGCCCTTCTCTCGTGGACAGTAAGAGTACTTCTGAAATTCATTGGCAAACAGCACGCAGTCGTGTCGAGGGTCTTTGACAAGGGTTTGCAGCCGCTTGTAATATCTGCACAAACGCACATTACAAAAACAAGTACATTCAATAAAATCATAAATTACACTCAAGAAAGCCTCTCATTAGTTTGGGAGAATGGTGGGGATGTTAGGAGAACGTTAACCCTGAAGCACGAGGGAGAAAAAATAGACCAACGTATGTTGACTTTTCCTAACATAATTTATGTTCCTTTGTTCATTTTGGCTCATTTTTTAAATTCACTCTTGTTTGTAAAAATCAAAATAAAACAAAGACTTGTCTGTCAGATAATATGCATTAGACCTAAACATAAGATCCTGATCTGAAATTATTGAAAGAGGATGACACCTGGCTTTGTTATCCTTTGAGTTTCACAATAAAAGCCCAGTTGGTGAACTAAAGCAGCAGATTGCTTTTTTCTGAAACATGTTGACTATGTGTGAACACTATACTGCACTAACTTTAACGTGGCACATTTCAGAGTACATGTAGTAGCTGTTTCACACTAAAAATGAACACTTGTACTGATCAAACAGATGAAATAAGAAATAAAGGCCTACAAATGCCCCGATCACTAGTTGAGTTAATATAGATGATGTATAGAAAATTCAGCGATTCTGCAAAGTGAAACTGCAAAGAGAGTCCACGATGAAGCTTTTTTCTCTTTGCTGTGTACGTTAAATTCAATGGAAAACAGTAAGTAGTGATTCAGTATGACAACTCTGTATGTTTCACCAGATGTCCACCTAACGCTATCAAAGTGAAGCCTCATCACATTAATGATGCAACACTCTAAAATGGCTGTGTGAGCACAAATCAGGAATAAACTGGACTGAAACCCGAGTTCACGTGGGACTTCTTATTTACAGTGCTCATCAAGTTTGTCCAAAGCGCTCCTGCATGTTTATGCTGGACACATATTTCAAGTCACAGGCTGCGTCTCTTTCAGCTTTGTCAGCAGAGCTCGGATATAATGAGGCTGACCCCTGGTCAATGTCTACAGACATGTGTAGCTAGGTTAAGCTGGGCACACAGCTAACAGCTTGATTATGAATGCAACTCAACATTTCAAACAGAGCATCAGAATGGGGAGGAAAGTCGTTTAAAAGACTTTGAGCACGGCTGGTTACTGGTTGCAGATGAGCTACTCTGAGCATTTCAGGAAGCAGGTGCCGTGTTTGGGGATAGTTAACAACGCAGACAAGTTGCATTCATTTTAATGACATCACCACTAACTGCATTTTAAGACATGCAGTTAGTGGTGACAGGTTAATTGGAAACACTAAATTGCCCATAGGTGTGAATGCAGAAATGCGAGTGTGAATGGTTGTGTTAGTCCTGTAAGACTGGCTGACACATACCCAGGTACTTATATTCAGGTGAAGAGCAAAATGAACATTTAGGGTACAGCAGAGAGTAATTTGTGTGACAGCTGTAGTAAAACCCAATTTGTGTTTGTCTGTTTAGGTGACTTCCAAGCAAGATACGTGGAGGAGCACCGGCTTGGAGAAGGAGGCTGTGGAGCAGTGTTTGCTGGCTACCGCATAAAGGATCATTTACCAGTAAGTGTTCAGATGGTGGTAGTAAGACAGGCAGTAATGCAGATAAGGGATAATATCGTAAGCTGAGATGTATGCTGTTTTACACCTTTAATGATGTCATACTGAGGAAATGCTCATCAATGCCCTGTGTCTTTTAGGTGGCCATCAAACACATCCCAAAGGGGAAAGTGTACTGCAAAGTGAAGGTAAATGTGCAAGACTTGAATTGTTTTTACATTAGTGGATTGCATGCAGCGTTCACCTGTGGAACGTCTGTGCCTCATCATCCACTTTGTTGAAATATTTCAGGATGATAACGGGAAGAATGTGTCAGTGGAAGTTGCCATCATGCTGAAGCTTGCAGCTGAAGCAGATGGATCAGTGGAAACATCAGCCCCAGTGTCTCTGTTGGAGTGGTTTGACTTTGGCAGAGAGCTGATCCTGGTGATGGAGAGACCTGTCCCCGCTGTGGACCTGGATAAATACATAGAAGAAAATGGAGGATTTTTGCCAGAGGACAAGGCCAAGGCAAGTTGACTTGCCTTAGAAGAGTCTTAGACTGTACATCATTCAATCAAAGCACAGAGTATTAGAGAAACATTAACCCATTGATTGATTATTGTCTTTTTCATCGTTTCCAGGTAGGGCTGGGCTATATCATACCATTCACGGTAATACCGGTGTAATTTTGGGCAACGATAGGAAAATGAAATATCGCGCTAGAATAGGTAAAACGCGCATGCGCAGTGCCTATGTTTACATACGCAGATGGCGGTGACGCAGAAAGAGAAGAGCAAAAGTGGATCGTTGAATGAAACGGATGAACCAGAACTGGTTTGTAAAAATGCTGCAACTTTAGTGGTGTGGAACTGGTTTAGCTTTCGTCCGTCAGATACACAACAAAGCACGATTTTTGGTAGCGCATGCTAGCGGGCCGCCGTTATTACCGTGTTGTTTGGAAAATACGGCACACTTAAAATCAATCCTTTGATTTTTCTGAAACTCGACAGTGCCCCTTATAATCCCGTGTGCCTTATGTATGAATTCTGGTTGTGTTTACTGACCTCAAAACGATTTTATGTACACGGCGACTTTGCTAAGCTACAAAGCCGCACCGCTCGATGGATTGTCGGAGCATTACGGCTATCGTAGGCAGGCGCCTCGCGGAGTGATACGTACTGCACCTCAACGTGATATTACCGTATTGTGTGTGTATAACCTCTTTTTAAGCTTTGTGGATATTTTACATGGTTATGCTGAGGATATGTCGGCCAATTTCCACTGGAAATGCCTTTTGGTTAAACTGTCAGCGAGGAATTTGCATTTGCACTGTTACATTTTTATATAACTTTAATGCACATAAAAAAACAGCTGCTTGTTTAAGTGAAAATACATTTATGGGGTTTTTTGCACTAATAAAGTTGTGGCGTTGTAAAGTATTTTGTCTAGTGTCAGTTATATCGTCAGTTATATCGTTATCACAACTTTTCAAATGTATATCGTGATAAATATTTTTGGTCATATCGCCCTGCTCTATTTCCAGGTCATTCTGAAGCAGCTGGTTGATGCTGCGAAGCACCTGGAGGATAAACACATCTTTCACCGGGACATCAAGAGTGAGAACATTCTAATTGAGACCGGCTCAGATGTACCGCGTGTTCGTATCATCGACTTTGGACTGAGCTGCTTTGTTAAGGAGCAGTCGCAGTACCGCGTCTTCTATGGTAACATATTCTGCTCTTGCTCTTCACAGATGTCACAATTTTCGCCTTTTGTTTTAGAAGAAATTGCAATTGTGTCTGTTTATTAGGTACAGAAATTTACTCCCCTCCCGAGTGGTACGGGCGCAGTTGCTACAGGTGTGGACCCACCACGGTATGGCAAATGGGAGTGGTTCTGTACGAAGCGCTTCATGCCGGGGACTTTAACACCACGAGCTTCCTCAAAAAGCGCCTGAAATTCAAAAGACATCTGTCCAAAAGTAAGAAAACGTCACACTTCAAGACTGACTGATGGCTTGGACCACTGGAACTATCATCTTCATGTTTTTTCTCTTTCCTTTCTTTCCAGACTGCCGGGATTTCTTGGACGCGTGTTTAACCAAAGTCCCGGAGACGCGGCCGACGCTGGAGGAGCTACAGCATCACACTTGGCTGAGATAAGCCTATCACACACACACACACAAACACACACAATTCAGACGTTATCATTTATGTGTGATGTATGAATTACCTTTCTTTTTTTCAGGAAATAATTTTTTTTAATTGGCCCACTTTAAATTTCAGTGTTTTGGAATTCCTGTAACCCCCCCCCAGCCATCCCAGGAAAGGGGATCTCTCTTTGAATGGGCTTTCCCGAGGTTTCTTCCCGTCAGTCTGGCCCCCCCAGGGGAGTTTTTCCTCGTCTTCATAGAGAGCTTGGGCTGGCTCAGGAGCTCCATCAAAACTGTCTTTATTTAATTACTCTAATGTAATCATATACTTTAAAGTAATCAAATAAAAGACAGTAAAAATCTGAAGACTTGAAGTAAACTTCCATTAAAATAAAACTTGTTTAATTCATCTTTGCTGAGGATACTGTGTTATTACTATTTCAAGGATTATGTCAGAACACCGGATACTGGTACCCATCCCTACCCATCACTAGGGAACAGAACAAACCAGACATCAATTACAACAAAAATGACACTGACCCAGCCAGCATGACTCGTCTGCCTTAAGAAATGTTTAGCAATATTACAAATTGGGTGATATGCCTTAAAGTAGCTTCTCATGTGTTCAGCATTGTCAAAGGCTACATTTTAATTAAAACCACAATCTAGTAATGTTCTGTCTTTAACCTTCCTAATTTGTTTTTTGTCCTAACCTAATACTAAATTGCCAGTGAAAACAAAAGTTACATAAATAAAGAAGAGTAAAGAAAATTACGGTCTTTTTTATTGTAACAGTTTACCAGTGTACAGTTTGGTTTGTGACATATCTATCTAATAGACTCCAATTTGTGCATGTAAATGGAGAGTCCTCTTCACACACTGAGGTTAATTATGGAGTTCCACAGGGTTCAGTGCTAGGACCAATTCTGTTTACATTATACATGTTTCCCCTAGGCAGCATCATTAGAAGACATAGCATAAATTTTCACTGCTATGCAGATGACACCCAGCTCTATCTGTCCATGAAGCCAGATAACACACACCAATGAGTTACACTGCAGGAATGTCTTAAAGACTTAAAGACCTGGATGGCCGTTAACTTTCTGCTTCTTAATTCAGATCAAACTGAGGTTATTGTACTCGTCCCTGAAAAGTTTAGAAATATGGTATCTAACCAGATTCTTACTCTGGATGGCATTACCTTGGCCTCCAGTAACGCTGTGAGGAACCTTGGAGTCATTTTTGACCAGGACATGTCCTTCAACGCACATATTAAACAAATATGTAAGACTGCGTTCTTCCATTTGCGCAACATCTCTAAAATTAGAAATATCCTGTCTCAGAGTGACGCTGAAAAACTAGTTCATGCATTTATTGTGTGAATGTGTGTGTGAATGGGTGGATGACTGGATATGTAAAGCGCTTTGGGGTCCTTAGGGACTAGTAAAGCGCTATATAAATACAGGGCATTTACCATTTATTACTTCCAGGCTGGACGACTGTAATTCATTATTATCAGGATGTCCAAAAAACTCACTGAAAAGCCTTCAGCTAATCCAAAATGCTGCAGCAAGAGTCCTGACAGGGACTAGAAAGAGAGAGCAGATTTCTCCTGTTAAATCCAGAATTGAATTCAAAATCCTGCTCCTCACATACAAGGTCTTAAATAATCAGGCCCCATCTTATCTTAATGACCTTGTAGTACCATATCACCCTATTAGAGCACTTCGCTCTCGCTCTGCAGGCCTACTTGTTGTTCCTAGAGTATTTAAAAGTAGAATGGGAGGGAGAGCCTTCAGTTTTCAGGCCCCTCTTCTGTGGAACCAGCTTCCAGTTTGGATTCGGGAGACAGACACTATCTCTACTTTCAAGATTAGGCTTAAAACTTTCCTCTTTGCTAAAGCATATAGTTAGGGCTGGACCAGGTGACCTTGAATCCTCCCTTAGTTATGCTGCAATAGACGTAGGCTGCCGGGGATTCCCATGATGCATTGAGTTTTTCCTTTCCAGTCACCTTTTGTCACTCAGTATGAGTTAATAGACCTCTCTGCATTGAATCATATCTGTTATTAACCTCTGTCTCTCTTCCACAGCAGGTCTTTTATCCTGTTTTCCTTCTCTCACCCCAACCGGTCGCAGCAGATGGCCCCGCCCCTCCCTGAGCCTGGTTCAGCTGGAGGTTTCTTCCTGTTAAAAGGGAGTTTTTCCTTCCCACTGTCGCCCAAGTGCTTGCTCATAGGGGGTCATATGATTGTTGGGTTTTTCTCTGTATCTATGAAGCGCCTTGAGGCGACTTTTGTTGTGATTTGGCGCTATATAAATAAAATTGAATTGAATTGAATTGTGTTAACTTGTGTAGTTACACAAGTTACACAGGCAGAATGCCGTGTGAACACTGTCTCCAGGTGGAAAACAGAATGAGCGATACACCTGCTGTCAGGCCTGCAGGGTTTCTCCCTGTGATGTTCTTCTCTGTCTTGTGGTTGACATTTTTTTTTTTTACTGGCACAAATAATTTGTGGGGCGTCTTATTGTGACACCTGATTGTTGTAGTATTTTTAAAATGGCTGTGCAAAAAAATAAAAATAAGAACCCCAGATGCATTGCCTGCATTTTTAGATGAATAGTTGTATATAACTTTATTATTTACAAAATTTTTGTTTAATATTAATTTTAAAAAAAATTACCACTTATATTTGCATTTCAAGTTATGAAAATAATTTACTAAACATGTCTGTGGTTTTTATAGTAAAGAGAAAATATAACTACTACTAGGGTTTTATGTGTTTGTGTGATTTCAGACCAGTTGTTTTAATAACTGTAAATTTGGACGTGTGAGGTTGTGCTGAAAAGAATGATACCAAGAAAGACAAGGTAAAAAAACAACAACAATCAAAAGCAGCCAAAAATGGCCAATTATATTTTGGACCTCAGAATATTGACCCAACAAATCATGAAAAATGAGGTTTCAATAATTGTTTGTGACAGTGCAGCTTTCTGGCAGTAGTAGTAGTCAGTACAATTTGATTTTTTTCTAACAAAAACAGTATGAAACTTAAGTTAGACTTGTGTTTGGAAATGAGCCCCCGCCCAGTGTTGTGTAGCTTTCTGGATTTTATACTTATTGGTTACATATTTATTTATTATACAGGCTATACAGTACACACATTTTATGTAACTGAAATGTTTAATTATGTGGGCTATAGAAAATAATTAAGTTATAGACCATATTTATATGAAACATATGCTTAATGTATATTAATCATATGTAACACCTGCATATGTCTTTAAAACAAGGCTTTGATTTTGCCACCCCATTTGATTTCCATGCCAGCCTGGAAAAATTTCTCTAGATCCGCCCCTGGACCTGTCCTGGACCAGCAACATCAAATCAGTGACTAAAAGAGCTCAGCAGCGACTGCATTTTAAGAGACGACTGAAGAAGGTGCACATCCCCAAACCCATCTTTAATACTTTCTACAGAGGTACCATGCAGAGCATCCTAACCCGCTGCATCACAGTCTGGTATGAAAACTGTCATGCGTCCAATCGCAGAGCCCTCCAGAGGATTGTGTGGACCGCACAGCGTGTTATTGGCAGCTCTCTACCCAGTCTACAGGATATTTACACCTCACTGGGAAAGCCACTAGCATCATGGCTGACCCGCATCACCCTTCCCATCAACTGTTTACCACACTTCCCTCCAGAAGACGACTGCGTCATCAGGAGCAGGTCGGCAAGATTGTGCAATAGCATTTTCCCCCAAAGCAGTTTGGCTCCTGAACACCATGGTTCCCTCCTCCGCACTGAAAACTTCGCCACACACTTCTTGGACTACATAATACTCTCCTCTAATTATTATTACTATTATGATGTGAACATTTTGTGCACTTAAATCTTACTGTGCTAATGACCCCTGCATCAGCACCTTGTTTGGAATAGCAGTGGAGAAGACATAGATTCAATGCTGCAGACGTCTGAGCAAAGAAAGCTTCTAGAAGAGTAAAGACTAGCTAGAAGAATGAAGATTCACAGAGTAAATGTGAAAATTCATCACAGGGCTCTATGCACTTGATTAACTGACCATGAGCAAGTTTGCTAGTCTGGAGCATTCAGATCCACCACAAAGACTGTTCAGTGCTCACAGAAACTGCACAATACCCAAGAGCTGCATCTGAGCCTCTACAGGCCTTAAACAGCATGTTAATGTTCAAGACAGTTTAATTAGAAAAAGACAAAACAAGTATGGTTGGTCTGGAAGGGCCGCCAGGAGAAAGCTTCTTGTCTCTAAAGAGAACACAACAACTCAGTTGAGGTTTGCAAATTTGCCCTTGAAAGCTTCTGGAGCAACATATTTTTAAAAGATGAGACTAAAGTGGAGGTTTGGTCATAATGCACAGCAGTAACTTCAGCAAAAATCAAACACAGCACAAACACCTCAAATCCACTGTCAAGTACGCTGGTTCAATTGTGGTGATTTGAGCTTGTTCTGCAGACACAAGCAATAAGCACCTTGCAGTCCACGAACTCCTCTGTATGCCAAAGTTTTCTAGAGTCAAATGTGAGGCCGTCTGTCCAACAGCTAAAGCTTCTCCTAAATTAGGCCATGCAACAGGATAATGAGCCCAAGCACAGCAGCAAATCTACTGCATGGAAGTCCAGACCTCAACCTGACAGAAATGCTGTGTATAAAGAAATGCTTGCAAATGTTGATGAATTGAAGTTATTGCTGCTAACTGCTGCTTCTGTAACCGACTCAATCATAGAATGATTATGATATTGAAAAAGACAAATGCCTGAATCCTAAATTGTGGATATCCTTTTGTTGTGATCTAAAATGTAACACTAAATGTGATTAAAACACTAAAAATCTGGACTCTTGGGCTCAACAACTGCAAGGATCACCAGCCCGAGGAAAACACAAAATACACATGACCCCGTGACAAAGACAATTCATTCTTGAATGAAGACATTGATCTGACTTTTTAAAATTTTGCCAATTGTGTTTATTATTAAATTATTGAGGAAATAGAAAGGGGGGAGGGGTTTTAAAGAAGAAGGTAAAGGAAAGGGATAGAAAGGAGGAAAGAGATAGAGGAGAGAAAACCCCAACAATCCCCTCTGAGCAAGCACTAGGTGCGACAGTGGATAGGAAAAACTCCCTTTAAAGGAAGAAACCTATGACAGAACCAGGCTCTAGAGGAGGCAGTCAACTGTCGGGACTGGTTGGTGGGTGAGGGTGAAAAGAGAGAGGGGGGGGGGGGGGGGGGGGTGGGGGAGATGGGACAGGTGATAGGAGTTAAAGGGAGACAGGGGAGGGAGAGGTGTCAGGAGAGAAAGGGAGAGAAAGAGAGAGGAGAGGTGAAAATTAAGATGGAACAGAGGTGGAGGAAGACGAGGTGACATTAGCAGTAGAAAAAGTAGAAAAAGTAGAAAAAGCAGGAGTGTCCCTCCTCCAGAAGAAGCAGAAGCGTTTTTTCTTCTTTTCCATGAGCTTTTCCACGAGCACTTTTTTCTCTAGGATGAGGGTTCTCAACTGATCGATTGTTTCTGCATTCTCCTGCTCAAGTCTCTTGCATGTTTTCTCCACTTCTTCTAATTTGGCTTGTTTGTCTTCGAGCCTTTCTTTCATTTCTTTAGATGTTGCCTCCTGCATTAGCTTTGCCTCGTGCAGCTCTGTATAACTCTGTTGTAATTTGTTGTGTGTGTCTTCCAACTGCTGACTTCTGCTCTCGATTTCTTGAAGTGAACACTGCAGGTCTTCGTTTGTTTTCTCTAGTTGTTGCTTTAGCACCTGCATCTCAGTGTTTTTGCACTTCACGTTGTCTGAAAGTTCCTCGACTTCTGTGTTTTTTCTCAGCATGTCATTGAGCTTACTCTGCATCTCTGAGCATTGGTTTTGCAGTTTTTCCTTTTCCTCTTCCAGTTCAGGTGTTTTGTAGTTCAGTTTGTTATAAAGTTCTTGCAGGTTTTGGTTTTTCCTCTCAAAGTCCTGGAGAATTTCTTTGTCTTCTTTCTGCTTTATTTCCTGTTGTTCTTGGTCTTGAAGCAGCTCTTGATATTTGTGCAGTGTTTCATCAAGCTTTACCTGCAGCGCTCCGTATTGTTCCTGCACACCTTGGAGTTGGCACTGCGTGTCTCTCTGGTCCAGTTTTTCTTTCTCTTCAAGGATTTCTTTATTCTTTTGCAGAGCTTCATCAAGCATTACTTGCGAGCCTTCGTTGTGTTTCTCGATGTTCTGAAGTTTGCAATCCAGATGTTTCTGTTTCATGTCTTGCTGTTCTTTCTCTTGAAGGAAATCTTTATTTCTTTGCAGTGCTTTATCAAGTTTCATTTTCAGCGCTGTGTATTTTTCCTGCACGTCTTCAAGCTTGCAGTCCGTTTGTTTCTGTTTAATTTCTTGTTGCTTTTGTTCTTGAAGCAACTCTTTATTTTTGTTCAGTGTTTTATCAAGCTTTACCTGAAGCGCTTTGTATTTTTCCTCCATGCCTTGGAGTTTGCACTGCTTCATGTCCTGTTGTTGTTTTTCTTGGAGGAGTTCTTTCATTTTTTGCAGAGCTTCATTAAGCTTGATTTGCAAGCCTTTGTTGTGTTTCTCCATGTCCTGGAGCTTGAAATCCATTTCCTTCTGTTTTATCTCCTGTAGCCTTTTTTCTTGAAGAAACTCTTCATTTGTGTGCGGTCTTTCATCAAGCTTTACTTGCAGCTCCTGATTCTTTTTGTCCTTCAGCACTAGTTTTTCTAGTGCTTTATCAAGCTTTGCTTGGAGCTCAAAGTTTCTTCCCTGTCTAGGAGTTCCATTTCTTTCAACTTTTGAATATCTTCCTTTTCTAGAAGCTGGTTGAATGATTTGTCTACTTGATCAGGAAGTTGAATTTTGTCTTCCTGATCACAAAGAGGAGAGTTGGGCTTTACTGTTTTTTTTCTGTTTTCTCTGAGACATGTTTGAATCTGTAAACTGTCACTCTGTTTATATCTGAATTAACTAATTTCAAGAAACTGTTGCAATTACCTGGACTGCCTCAGCCCAGGTGATGTAACATTAGCAGACAGAGGGTTTGATGTTGCAGAATCTTTGGAGCTGTGCCATGCTGAACTGAAGAGCCCAGCTTTCACCAAAAGGAAGAACTAACTGGGCCCTAGATTGCCCAATCAAATCTCTTAATGCCACCTGCCCTCTCCTACATTAACTGTGGGCTCACCTTGTAGAACAGAGTTGAGTGTGGAAGAAATGGCAAAAAATATGGAGCTGAAAAGCTGAGAGAGAAAAAGAAATGATAAATAAATCAATGTGTCAAATTAACTGACATGTTAGCTGGTAGAGTGCCCACTGCATTATATATATATCATCTCTTTTTTATAATAAATAATCAAAAACTTTATTTAAACTAAGATTTTAAAAAATATGTGCAGTGATTGATGTGCTCTCAGACATGTGCTTCAATCCACACACAAATACAAAACAATCTGACCACACGTACAACTGTTTCACAAACTCTATAAAGCATTCACACTCCAATGGATGCATCAGAAAGCAGCTTGGGATTACAATCTTGTCCAAGGATATTTCGCCTGCAGACTGGAGCAGCCAGGGATCAAACCAGAAAACTTTCTGATCAAAAGCTGACTTGTGCTAAATGCTGAACGGCAGCCAACCCATTTTAGCCATTTAATGAATGTGCCATTTAATCTTGGCTGCAGCCAAGATTAAATGGCACATTCATTAATTACAGAGTTACGGATTGTTACATGGAACTCAAAAGAAATAATGAACCCATCTCGTGTCCTGTGTCTTCTATAGCTGTCTGTACTTTTACTTCCAAAGTTCATCAGCAAACAGTTTGCAGGCCTCTAATTATCAGGCTGTACTCAAGCGCTTGAATTCAACCTAAAAGCTGTGCTGTCATACAGAACCAAGTACCCTCCGCGGAAACTATAGCTAATGTCACAACTGGATCTGATGAGACAGCTATGATTTCTGGACTCGAAGTAAATAATCCTGAATCAATTTATACAACATCAGTTTGTTTGTTTTGCTTTCATAACAAATAGTTTGAGCCATATACAAATACAGAAGTGACAAATGGAAACATATTTACAATCCAAAGTCAGACTAACAGTTTTCAGTAGCACAGTCTTTTATTTACAGTCTGCTTCTCCTGGTGGTAAACCTCTATCACATGTTTGGATTAAAAATTAGGCCTATATAGCTGCTGGTTCCAGTTTAAGCAATATGTTAAAAATACTAAATTCTTCATTGATTTGAGCTGTGGGGTTTGCTATACACTGGCAGAAAATTGTAGAGTAAATGGTGAAAACAAACAAACCAAATAACAAGATCCTTGAATTCCATCTTTTTTATTAACAGAAACTCCAACAAATTTGTGCCCAATTGATGATGTTTGGGACATGAAAAGTCCAGTCCAGCAGGTGGCGGTAATGCGCCTTAAAGCTTTAACCGCCAAAAAATACAAGAGCAGAAGAAGAAGAAGCCGAGTTCCCGCTTTATGGCGTTTTTCCCTCCGATTATTGTCAAGACTGATTTAAAGGTAAGCACCGAGCTAATATTAATCCGAGTCTAGTTAATCTTGAGTTTAGCTCCTGAATGAGGCTTTCTGTTGCTCTCCTCGGTGTCTCTTCTCAAGTTTTTGTGAACAAGTTGGAAAAAAAAATCTGACTAAATTGACTCAAGCTGCTTTAAACTAATTTACAGAAAGATATCAGCAAAAGGTTGTGAAACACAGAGAAGAAAAGAATTTATTAGAAGAAAGCTTTTAAATGAGCTCATTGTAATCAGAGTTTCTGTTGTTTTATTAGCCTGTTATTAAGGCTACTTAGCATCTCTGTGGCACCTGCACAGCTTATGAATGCAGCTTGCTAGCTAAGCTAGCTAGCGCCACCCTTCTTCCATATAAGGTCACTTCCGGCTCCAAAAGACCCAACATGTTGGCGGTAAAAGTGCTATAATGAAATACATTTATGAGAAATGTAAAAATAAATGTGTTCCAGGCTAAAACACAGCTGCCTTTATCAGCGCAAAGTTGTGATGAGGCTTACTCAGATGATGGCTCAGATTTCTACACCCACTCGGATATACAGATGAAATCAAGACAAGTACATCAATACAAAAATTCACAGGATTGTTCAAAAATAATAAATTGCATGAATATAGGAAATCTTCCTCTCAGTGACTGAGTTGTCTCATTGTGTCCTCATTTTTTATAAATCAAGGCCGGAGTAACCCAACCTTAAGTGTTCATTAAGGTTTTTGTCACATAGATAGAAAATAAACTCAGAGATTAAGCGGCTGTTATAAACAGAGTGATTAGTTTATGTAAAAAATGTAGTTTGTTGTTGTTCTGGTTTATGTGCTGAAAATGGTTTTATTTGTGTATGTTCAATGTGTTAGACTTGTACATAGTTAAATATATGATCAAATAATGTTGAATCCTGGATATGGATTTGTAAGCAATGAAATTTGAAATAAGGGGGTAGGAACAAGAAAACTTCATCCTACTCCTTTTCGAGCACACACATTCTGTAGACATAGATATTTACATGAAAACTTGATGATTTTTAAGTTTTGTTATTTTTATTTTTTTCTGTTGTTATTTCAATTATATTTGCATGTTTGAAATAGATAGATAGATAGATAAAATTTATCTATCTATCTATCTATCTATCTATCTATCTATCTATCTATCTATCTATCATTTCTCACGGCACACGTATATTGTCGGGTTTTTTCTTGGCCAGGGCATATTTTAAAGAGGAATTGCTCTCCTGGTACTGGTGTGCCATACTGCTGAATTTGGTATCGGTGCTCAAACCTTTTGTGTTTGTTTCAAACAAGTTGTCCACCCAGGGAAGCTAAAATGTGTTCTGTGTGTTCTCAGATGAACATATGAGACACTTTGACTCTTCAGTGCAGTGTGGAGCTTAACAAAGTTCTGTTTTCTGTCCCAGCTGATCAGGAGGAGGAGAAGAGTCTGACGGAGCAGCAGAGGAAATTTCAGCTACTTGGACTCAGCTCAGCCACTGCAGAGAAAACAATGAGCTCAACACAGAAGGTGACAGATACTAGTGTTAAGAAATACTCCATTAAAAGCTGAAGTACTGATATATATATTTTATGCTAAACTAAATGAACCTTGTGCAATATTAATGTAATGTAGAAATAATGTATACAATGTATACAATGCCTACATCTTAGACGGTGACGTTGCCTCTAAACATCAAAATGAGCAGGAAGATGTTAAAGTGGGATTCAGCAGGATTCAACCCTAAAATCAGCTGTAGTGGCTCAGTGTGGGGAAAAGGGTCACAGCTCACAATCATTTCTATTGAGAGCTCCAGTAGATTTTTTTAATGTGCAGGCTGTGATCAGCTGACCTGCTGCTCTCTGTGAATTCAACCAGATGTCAGCAGATGTTTCACGAGTTGTCCTGGCTGATTTCCTTTCTCTACACTGACAGTACACTGTCTTTATATTAGACACTAAACTGTTGGTATGTGGGTGGAGCTCAGTGAATGAATGTCAGCATCATGAGCTTAAGTTTAAGTTAATCTCTGCTACACTTGATGTAATCTAACTCTGACATGAGCACCACAGTCACTGTGCACCACTCACACACTGTTCTTTACTTAAATCCATCACATTACAGTAAACTTGCCTGCTTATCCTGCACTAACCTGCAGAGGATTTTACTGCAGTCTTTACATCACATTGTGAGACAAACTGCACACAAACAGTTTGTGTGTTTGCTGATGTTTGTTGGGCTGATAGAATCGCTGCATTTGAAATTACCTGCCACATAAAAAATATTACTCCATTTATTCTCGCTCGTCTTCTGTATTGCTAACTAGATGTTGAAATACCGCGACCGCAACTTATCAGCACCTGCAGTCGTTCAGGTTCTGGTGGTGTTTGGTGCCACACTCCACCTTCAGGTTTAAAACTAGTGTTAATGGAGGGAGTTTGAAGCTTCAGTTTGTTTAATGACTGCATTTCACTCACTGCCTCTGTATCTCTGTCACTGCAGGACCAACGTGGACCGAGAAGTCAGCGCTCTCAGGAGGCCGACAAACCTCACAGAAGAAAGAGAGAGAAAAAAAACACCTGTGACGAGTGTGGGAAGGATTTTACCTGGAAGTTTAAACTAAAACAACATCAGCTCATCCACACTGGAGAGAGACCGTTCAGCTGTGACTTGTGTGGAAAGTCGTTTTCCTGGAAGAATTCCCTGAAAAGACACCAAGTCGTCCACAGTGGAGTTAAAGCTTACAGCTGTGATCAGTGTGGCAGAGCTTTTACTCGAAGTAGCAACTTACAGAGTCATCTAGTTACCCACTCTGGAGTTAAGGCATACAGCTGTGACATCTGTGGAAAAACCTTCAGCCGGCTAGGGTACCGAAATATACACCTACGCATTCACTCCGGAGAAGATGTGTACTGGTGTGATCAGTGTGGCAAATACTTTACAACAGACGCACACTTACAACGCCACATGTTTACCCACACTGAGGAGAGACCTTATCAATGTGACCTGTGTGAGAAGACTTTTAAAACTCCACAGTACCTGAGACAACACCAACAGATCCACACCAGAAAGAGACTCTACAAGTGCAGTTACTGTGAGGTTTGTATTTTTATTTTATTCTTGTAAGTTCAGTCTGACTGTTTGGAACAAGTCTGCTCATTAAATTGTGTTAGCATGTTAGCACTTCTACTGCACCGAAGAGTAGCTCTGAGCCATTATTCAGGTTTTCATTTCATTTAAGTGTAAGTCAGAGGTTACTGTAATATTAAATAAGTATTGCTGTAGTATTATGGTGGTAGTATTGTAGTTATTGTAGCCCAGTAAACTGAGTGTGTTAATTGAAACAGTAAAATGTAATTGGACGTCTGCAGAGATGCTCTTTATTTCAGGCGACTTTCAGGATAAAAGTGTTGAAGGACTGACTTACACTGTCTTTGTGTCTTTGTTTAGAAGCAGAGCGACACAGATGGATCCACTTCTCAACCCTGTCATCGCTGTGGTGGTGGGAAAGACTTTCGTTGTGACATCTGTGGAAAAACTTTCAGTCTGCAAGCCAGCCTAAAAATACATCAACGTAAACACACTGGAGACAAACTGAAATACTGCAAAGAATGTGGGAGAAGCTTCCCCACATCAGCTAAGTTAAAACGACATGAACTCTTTCACAGTGGGGTCAAAAAGCACCTCTGTGATCAGTGTGGGTCATCCTTCACCACTGCAGGTCAGCTTAAAACACACAAACGAGTCCACACAGGAGCGAAACCATACAAGTGCAGACACTGTGACAAAAGCTTCTCACAGTCAAGTAATCGTAACGAGCATGAACGTACACACATGGAAGGAAACTACAGCTGTGAGCAGTGTGACAAGAGCTTCAGTAATCTCAGTTCATACTCTGCACACAAACGATCCCACGTTACTAATAAACTGTTTCACTGTTACCACTGTGCCAAAACATTCACTTCATCATCTGCTCTGTGCAAACATCAGCGCGATCACGCAGGGCTGAAATCGTTCCCATCACAGGATCAGAGTGACTCTGAAGAGAGAGAAACATCCTCTGGTTTCAGAGTCCAACTTAAAACCCTGGAGATCAGGCTCCACAGAGCTCAGGTCGGCTCTCCTTAAGTTTAAGTTAAAGTTCAAATGAGGCTGTGAATCAAACTTCCTGTAGTTCCATTTTAATCTTTATAAATTGTTCTTCTGTTTGTGTTCAGTCGTTACCTTTTTTTTTCAGTGGTTGGATTAAAAATCAGTTTTCTGTTGTTTAAGTTTTTATTGAATGTATTTTGTTAAATAAAGTTAAAATATTGTTAAATAAAGAATTGTTTGAACGACAAAGATTTTGAGCCATGATGTCATTTCCTGTATTTCAGAGTAAAGACTGAAGTGACAAATGGAAACATGTTTACAGTCATGGAATAAACACTGATGGGTCATCTGTAGGAAGTTCTATTGCTGACCTGACAGACTCGACCTTGTTTACAAAGAAAGAAAGGAACTGATGACATGTGTCAGCAGAGGCTTTCAGGGTTGTTTAGAGTAGAGCTGATAGTCTTAAAGAGAACACGGCGATTATGACAATTTAACACAATGATCTGAGAAAAATATCTGTTTCTCTCATTTTTACTGTATTCTGATCAAATTTCCAACATTCTTTTAACATTTCAAAAGAATTTGTCTTTCTTCCACTTTCACACTTGGCCCTAAAAACACCAACATCCGTGCATCACCCTTGTGTCAGTCTAATGAACCTAACATGTGAGTGATACATAACACACATTCACACTGGCTGCATATATCAGTCCGGGGGGGCAGAGCAGAACTCTGTATGAATCAGACGCGCTCACATATTCAGGCTTTCCAGAGGCGTTTACCATCAGAAGAAGCAGAACAATGAATCATCAGCACCCTGCAGAAGAACACAGCAAGCAACAACTCTAACAATAAAGACGTGCTGGAGCCAAAAGATGCAGATAGCGAGTTTTAAACGATAACGCACAGGATCAAAGGGGGAGAGGGTAAAAACCCACTGCCTCCTGAGATAAAGATCAGCAAGTCAAGCTGGCAGCAGACGACACAAAACGCTCTCTGGAGGAGGCGGCGACTGTGGAGCAGGCCGACGAAGAGGCGGATCGGCAGACAGGAAGCTCCCGGGGTCCCACAACAAGATGTTGCGCGTCAGACCGGAGCAGGATATCCCCATGTTGGTGACACTGCCCATCGAGGTACAGCCCAACTTGGCAAACCAACCCTTCCCTTTCTTGGACACCACACTGGCTGATCTGGGCATCCAAGACTGAGTCTCACTCCGTGTGGGGACGTTTTTTTGTTTTTGTTTGTTTTTTAAGAAGCAATCATGTGTATATATTCAGCTCAGAGCTGAAGGAGAGGGTGGTTTGGGTTGACACCAAGAAGACCCATCCTAGAGGTACGGCGGTGGGATCCAACTGCAGGGATGTGGTCAGATGGCAGTCTGTGGAAATCAGGTGACAGTGAGAGCAACTTGATTTTCCTATTTTGTCCTTCAGATACGAGTGAAAGCCCAGATGCCAGGAGACAAGCAGCTCCAGGAGGTCCTGTACAGCACCGAGGTCCACACTGACCGCTCCTTCTGCTGCACTGGAATGGATATCCTGCTCTGGAAACAGACGTGTGCAGGTCTAGAAGCAGTTTAAATCCCATACTTTTTTGATCTGTGAGGCTCTTAATGTCACGTCTGCAGCCATGAAAGTCAGCTCAGGGTTTCTTGATTCTGATTTTTCTTTGCTGTGTCACATTTAGCTCATATCTGCATTGCCATGCCCTGAAAACAAGCTGCCGAGCTTTAGTCAGGCTCAGGGACAACGGGAGATCTGAGGAGCAACACGATGAGAACAACTAAAACTGAACAAACTTAACATCTGATTACCTTTTTTATTTGTAAGAAAAAGTTTAACATGAACGCGCCAACTGTCCACAGCAAAGCTTATTATGACAAGACTGCTTTTATTCAGTGATGTCAAAGTGTCATCACTTCATACCTCTGAACTGACATTAGATGTATTGCATACCTTGTTAGAATTACACTGTTGAAGCATTTGTAAAAAGCTTCTGTCCTTGTTAATTTATGTTTTAGGATAAGTTTTTGGGCTGTGTAAGGTCACAGGTTGCATTTCTGAGCAGAGTAGTAAAGGTAAAGTAAGTGTTTTCAAAACTAGCCACTCAGCATGTGTACAAACAGTGAGAAATCTCTGAAGAAAACCGTTTGAAGGAGCAAGAGCACACGTGTTTCTCCACAGGTTAAAGCCCGCTTTAATAATCAATATGAATCAAAGACTTCTGTCAACACAAAATAAATGTAAGGAAACACACTTTCCTGTGCAACATCCAGTTTCTATAACTGACGACAAGCTTGGACCACAGTGATCTAAACTCATCCTCTACATTGGAAATGTAAACAAATGTAAATGTGGTTTTTACTGTACCAGAGCAGGGCTGTGTGTGTAGAGCACAGCCAGGCAGCTGAACACTGTATTGTTCTCTTTTTGGTCCTCTTCGAGCGGGAGACGAGCCACCAAAGCTGGCAACACCGGTCAGTGAACACATTCAGTTTTCAGGCCCCTCTTCTGTGGAACCAGCTTCCAGTTTGGATTCAGAAGACAAGATTTCAAGATTAGGCTTAAAACTTTCCTCTTTGGTAAAGTATATATTTAGGGCTGGACCAGGTGACCCTGAATCCTCCCTTAGTTATGCTGCAATAGATGTAGCCTGCCGGGGATTCCCATGATGCATTGAGTTTTTCCTTTCCAGTCTCCTTTCTCACTCAGTATGAGTTAATAGACGTCTCTGCATTGAATCATATCTGTTATTAACCTCTGTCTCTCTTCCACAGCATGTCGTTTATCCTGTCTTCCTTCTCTCACCCCAACCGGTCGCAGCAGATGGCCCCGCCCCTCCCTGAGCCTGGTTCTGCTGGAGGTTTCTTCCTGTTAAAGGGGAGTTTTTCCTTCCCACTGTCGCCAAAGTGCTTGCTCATAGGGGGTCATATGATTGTTGGGTTTTTCTCTGTATCTATGAAGCGCCTTGAGGTGACTTTTGTTGTGATTTGGCGCTATATAAATAAAATTGAATTGAATTGAATTATCTGAGGAAGAAGCAGAGTTGGTTTGTTTCCAGCTGAAATCATCCAGGCTCAGGAATTTGAATCGATCCACATCATTTCCGCTTGAACTAGAGAACATGAGTGTCGACTTACATTTGGTCTGTGAGACACATGTCATAGTGACAGTATTTGGGTTAATATGGCATTACTCACCCTGGTCGCATTTCTTCAATATCAGGCACCAAGTTCAGGAACTCGTTCTTTGCAGCCCGCGCAAGGTAGGAGGTCTCCAGAGTGGGAACCATCGGGAAGTTTTCACAGTCTGAGCAGGAGGGACTGGAGGCACGTGAGCTGTTCTCAGGGGTCCTTTAACACAAATCACACCAAGTTAGAATCAAATAGATAACCTGTCAATAACCGTTTGCAGATCGAGGTCAATGTTCCTAAAAATATGTTTACTTCTGGCCCATGGAGCCACAGCGGGAGTCCGAGAGAGAGGGGCAGGTAGAGGAAGGGGTGAGGGTAGCACTGCTGAAGCTCGTCACGGATGGATCACGTCCGATCGGTGAGATGAGAGAAAGCTGAAGTGAAACAACAGCAGGATGAGGTAGACGTCAATATAGGAACTCCCTGATGTGACACAGAAAGGCTATTTTTTTATTTCTTTGTATTATTTCTCACCTTGCAGTCACTGATGCTGTTCACCAGCTGCTTGTATTCAGTATTGAAGGTGTGTGTCAGAAGGCGCAGGCACTACAACACAACAGGAACAAGACCGATCAGCTCCGAGCAGAGAAGGAAGAAGGCAGCAACAAGAACGCCCACTAAGCCCACGTTTTTCTCACCTTGGTGGCCAGCTCCTTCTCACGCTTTCAAAGGTGGTGCTGGAGATCTGCGAGGAGACGGAGGTGGACGTGGACAGAGTGCTGGAGCTCACGCTGGGGGACAGAGACTCACTCAGGGACTTGGTGGTGGGAGCTGTTCCCACGGGAGCCGCCTCTCCCAGAAGGTGACGGGTCTTTTCCACCTGGACGAAAGATGGGGGCGAATGTGAGGTGGGGAGAAGAGGGGAGGTTAGTCATGTAACGTCTGTACTCTAAGAAAAAACTTTTTAGAATAGCACTTTGGTCTTTGAGTTGAAAAGTCATTTTTCCCTCTACGATATTAAACAGATTTATTTCTTTATGAATCTTTTAAGGCCCCACCTCCTGCAGCTGCTCCATCTTCTCCAGCTCCCACTGGTGCTCTAGGATGAGGCTATCTCCTCTGGGCCTCCAGCCGGCCAGGTTCTCCTCTCCACGCACATAAGCCACTGATGTGTCCAGGACCTTCCTCCTCCTCCTCTGCATCCCTGCTCAGGACATGAGCCCTCATTAGGATGAAGCTCTCCACAGAATTATGATAAAACAGCTGCCGTTCTTTAAACATGTTTCATGGCCGCTCACCTGGGCTTCCAGTGTCAGACATCTTACACAAGCTCAGCTCGTAGATCCCAGTCACTCGGTTGCTATAATGAAGCAGAAGTTTTGAACAAGGAAACTTTGTAACAGGGCAGATATCTTTGATTGTGAAACAGAGATGGCCACAGTGCAGCAGCCCAGATTTACCAGTCAGCAGTTTTGGAGTATCCAGTCCCAAAGAGGTTCTTGAGAGAACGGGGTGGGGAAATCTTGGCGTCTCGGGAGTAAAAGACCGTGCAGATGTCTTTGGTGATAATGGCAGGCTGGATGCAATGGTCCAGCTGCAGAGAGGAGATAAAGGGTGTGTGTTAGACACGATGACATCAAGAGACTTAAAAACACGTACAAACAGGTACAACACGGCGGAGCAGCGGCTGACCTCCAGATACGCAGATAAGGTCATGTAGATCTTCTCTCCGTAGGGAGTGACGCGGTTGAGCAGGAGGGAACCTTTTAAGGGTGTTTTTATTTGTGCTCCCTGGCCTGGAAATAAACGGTTTCCGATCAGACCTGCTTCATCTTTGTGCCCTTGGTATCTGACTCGCTTGCTCCCCCATGCATTTTAAAAGAATCCTTCTCTTCAGCATGAAGTTCTGGCTCAGCTTTAGTGTCTGCATTACATGTACACAAAGACAGAAACATTCAATGATAAAAACACACAGTGGAATAAAATTGTAAGACGTCATCAGTTGATGCAGTTTAAGGACACTTGTTGTTCTGTGCAGTCTCACCTGGAGCTCACGCTTCTAGTTCATGCCATCATGACCAAAGATTCTTCAATTAATAGTTTAAAGATGTCCATGAATGCACTGCTAACTGCTCTTCACCCTGATAAAAATCAACATGCATTTAGAATAAGAAACACTTTTACAAAACCAAAAGCTTCACTGTACTTAGTGATTTATACGTCTACAAAACAGGTTCAGTTTGTAACTGAGAGAGCGGCTCAGTGGCGCTGAATTATATTTCCAATAGAAACACAATTTCATATGTTGTAGTAACAACACACTGCCACAAGATGTCAGCCTAGGCCTACTTTAACATGCTGTTCCAGTACAAAAGAAAAAGTGACAGAGCCTTGAAAGAGTGACAGAGACACTTTTTATGAACTCATCTGTAATGTGTCACCTTTTCTGTAGGATGAAGAAGTGCTTCCCTTCTTTTAAAGTAAATACAGGCTTACAAAGATCCTCTAAACATGTTTCTGAAATAATCCTAAACACAATCATTAAATCAAAAATGCAAGAAACTATTTATTTAATCACTCTTCTTAACTTAATTCCTTAACTTAGTAAAAAAAAAAAAAAAATAGACAAGAACTTTTCTGCTGTCTCACCTCTGTCAGTTTTCATGCTGTTGCAAGAACAGGTGGAGGTGCAGGTGGAACTTTGACTTCAGTGTGGTTTGTATGTGCAGGCAGGAGTCTGACATCTCAGGACAGCAGAGGGTTGTCGAGCACGGTGACTCCTGCTGCGACACCCCCGTCTGACTGTCCTGAGCTCTTGGTCCTCAGCAGACGGCCCACACACTCATTCATCACCATGTCTTTACCCTGCCTGTAAGAAAACCAAGAAAAGGCTAACATTAGAAAAAGCCACCAACCAATCCCTTTTACTCCACCACCCAAAAACCAGTGAGAAACACTAGTTAGTATTAACTTGGAATCAAAGTGCACTAATCCCCAGGCTCCCAGCATAACATACAGTCCAACACAAACTCCACAAACTGTCTTGCTTCAGCTGACTTTCCTTCACCTTCTCTCCAAACAATCTGTTGTGCTCTTTTCAGCACAAAGCCACACTCCTGCTCACTGATCCTCACCTCTTTTTAACCTAGTCTCAGCAACTTTGTCCCATAGCTTGCACATCCTTTCCACCTCCATCTTTCTTCCCAGCCAACTGATACATACCTTTTCTCCTTCCTTAAAAGCCAGCCTAAGAAATACGAGTTCATAAACGCCACAGAGAAATAAATCAGAGGAATAAAATGCAAATGATATTGCTTACACTGAACAGCAACACCCAGGTGAGGATTATCTAATGCCAAATTTTCCAAACAATGAACAAACCGTGCCCTTTTTCTCACCATGTCTAGAGTGTAGAGGTCAGCCAATGTCGCTCGGATCTGCTGCACAGCTTGAGGCTGGTCTGGGAAGAATCTGTCCAGGACTCCAGGTCTGGGGAGCACTTGCTGAACCTTCTTGGTACCAGCCAGGTGAGCGCTGATATCTGGACACAAAGCCATAGAAAAAAAAAAGAAAAAAAATGCATCTATTAATCACCTGGATCACCTGTTGAGAAAGAAAAAAGAAAACAAGCAGAAGAGAACAAGAGTAATAGAATAAACAACATCACAATGATATATGGGAATATGACAGTAAATACTAAATATTAAACATTATTGTGCAGCACATAAGATCAACAGAACACAGTGTGCTTTGAGGTAGGAGCCAAAAAGGGTGAAGTTTGTGTGTGTGAGCACCTGTGAGCATGGACGCGCTTGTTTTTTAAAAAGGTTCCTTCATGTAATGATCTGCTAGAGGGTGTGGGGGGGCCACAGCCCCGTCCTCCAGGGCATGAAGCAGGTATGGAGGAGATCAAAACTCCAGACATCCAGAGGCCCCCAGAACACAACAGACCAAGGAAGACCAACAGAGGGGCAGCCGCGCCACTGTCCCAGAAAGAGCTGAGGAGAGTCCCAGATGAGGGCTCACTCAGCAGCCGCGGAGCAGAAGCCAGGGGGAGTTGCAGTGACGCGCCCGTGAGCTCCGCCGGCAGCCAGCCGTGCCTGAGTGACCGAGCCCCAGGCCGAGAGGCCGGGGGCACCCCCACCTCCGAAGTGGCCCGAGCGAGCCCCAGGCTCCAGGCCCCGATAAGCGGCCGCCAAGGAGTGAACCGGTGTGTACCTGGACGCGCATCCCCGGACACAAAGAACCACCAACGCACCGATGTCTGAGGGAGTCCGCCACTGGCAGGGGAAGTGGTGGTAGGGGGAGATAGGCCTCCAAACCTTGGAGGGCCTGAGATGTCCCCAGAGAGGTGGCGCCTGATACCCAACCTGACATATAGACACAGACATACAGGCACACACAGACACAAACATCCATTCCCACCCTCATGCTCTCATATGTACTTACTCCACACTCAACCAACGTGGAGACAGACATAAAGAGACGCTGTACACACGATCACACTCCCCAAGCGTACTCTACAAACCGGGTCTAGGTACCCTTGCCCCTGGAGGGGGAACTGCACCCAGACCCAGGTGGTGTTACCCTTTTCCCTGCGGTGGGGAGAGGCAGACCACCCCAACTCCGCAGCAGCAGGGAGGCCCCACACTCCAGACCACAGTCGGACGGCCAACTCCTCCTCCTAGCCCCCCCGCTCCAGCAGGCCGCAGAGAATGGGGGTGAGAGAAGACTCCAAACCTCCCTCAACCCGCTCATTGTAGTGTTGATGCATGTGTGTTCTAAGGTGCATTTAAAACCCAGGAGGGCATGGAGCTACCTGCCAGAGAGCAGCAGGTAAGCGCATAGTCCCTCCTGATAGCCCTCAATGTCTACGTGTATTTAAAATTGAGAGGTGGGCAACGACACCAGGGGTGGGGTGTACATGTATCGTGTATCCATGTATCCATGTATTGTGCCCACCCCCAAGATCCTATATGTATGTGTAATGAGAGTGTGAGTAATGTGAATGTCTAAGTTGTGGGATAAAATTGAGGCAGAGGCAGCCAGAAGGGGACAGAGGGGGGGTAGCCTCCTCTGCACCCTGGTGACACCCCCATACTCCGCGCCCCGCCAGGGAAAGGGGGCCCAGGCCCATCCAGACCGGGGCCCAGTGCAGCAGCGCCTCCCGGCCCCACAGAGCCCGGGACAGTCCACCCAACCCCACCACAGAGAAAACTGCACCCACCCCACCATCCACTCATCTTCCAGACTACATAAGACAATAGACGCCCAGGCTGAGATCTTCCTCCACCTCTCCTGTATCTCCCCCTCCTGCAGAGAGAGTTCCTGAAGAGCGGAAAGCTCCAGAGAGTTGCAGCATGGCCTGGAGGTGTCACTATCACAATCTGCGGGGAGTATGATCATTTGTTATGAAAAAAGAAGACCCAAATGCAGACTCACAGGCTGGCAAGGATAAACTAAAGGCAGCCTGTTTATTTTGGACGGAGAGAATGATATGAAATATCTGACAGGGAACTGAGAAACTCAGAAACCTATACTGGGGGATAACACTAGGAAACATGACCAGTGAAGCTGGGTGACGAAAGGAGAAGATTAAACAATAAACACACAGGACGGTCATTAGGGAAGAGGAGACGGCAGGGACAAATCAGGAGTAACGAGACAGTTACAGCAAAACTCAACATAACCAACAAAATAAAATAGGAAGCACGTGTTTTGATCGCTGGCTCCAGTCTGCATGCTGAAGCTTCCTTTGGTTACAAGATACAGAACCAACGTTAGTGTGAATGAGACTATGAGAATGTTATATAGCATTTGCTCCACTTTGAATTCAGTTTGAAGAAGTAAAGAGACAAACAAACTTAAAAGAGACCATAGGATTAAAAAAACACAGACACCGCAAAAGGACGAAACACGGGCAAGAAGCAAAGTAAACAGAAAAGGAAGCAAGGAAATAGAAAGATAAGATCCACATGAATAGAATAGACAAAATATGAGTGCTTCAAGCAAACTGTGCAGGAATAAAATATAAATAGCAAACAGCAGAAATAAATAACAAATGGGGGAAAATATGTAGGATGAACAGGAACAAAGACACTGGAGAACAAAGTGGTGAGGGTTACTCAGACCACCATTAACTGACTAAATACATGGGAACTGGCAAAGTGAGACGCGGTCACAGAGAGTGACAAGGTACAAGGCGCACAAAAAGAGGGACTGGCAAAATTAGACGTCTATCAGAAGTACAGAATACAGAGACAGACAGGCAGACAGTGAAACAAACATGGAGACAAAACCTGCTACACACAGAGACAACACTAACACGGCCTGAACATGAAAGGAAACAAATTTAGACCAGCAACTAAGAGGAAGCACTAATTTGGAAGGGAAATAATACCAGACATATGGTGCACTCTGAATATCACCAGTCTGTTGCAAAGCTAACAGAGAGACAGACAAGCATTCACACCTACAGCTAATTTAAAGATACCACTTCAGCGTCACAGCTGGGTCCTTCTCTGTGTTATAAACGACACAGAGAAGGCCCCAGCTGTGACGCCACAGTAGTTCATTTGTTGACTGATACATCGATGTAGTCTCTCAGGAACGAGGGCGAAATGCCAACGACCGCCTGTCTGTTTTCAGGGCTGTATTTGAAGCCATGCTCCAATCAGGCAAAGTTTTAAGTGTTGCACATTTCGATGGGTTTCTTTCAGCTGACATAGTTTCCATTTGGGTCATGTGGTGTTAGATACCCCAGCGTGTGGTCATAGGGTGAAGAGCCCGGACGATTAGTGGGATTTTAGGTGTGGTGTAAAAATGACGCTGCAACTTTAAAAACGTTGTTGCTTTAAGGATTAACGTACAACCATACTTGGGCTGAGTTTGACACTGGTTCTCTTCAGTAATTAAAATAGCTTTAACACATGATAAGATCAAATGTCAGCTACACTGTGACAGTCAAGGGGCCACACTCAGATATATTTATTCGCTTGTTCTCTTTGTGTGATAAGAGTTTCCATCTGAATTTAACCCCTGTGTGGGGCTGATCTTTCATTTCATTTTATTTCAAGCTCAGATTCTTTGCCTTTGGCACATTTTCTGTGACGAGACTTCAAACCATTCCCACCGTCCTTATTAATCAACATGGTGAAGTGATTCTTCGCAAGGTGATGGGATAGGAAGAGTTTCAGAAAATGAGGCCTTTTGTCTTTATTGGAGAGGTCAGTGCAGACAGGACGGATGGGGGGAAGGCGAGGGGGGAATGACACACAGGAAACGGTGTTGGTCAGACCCAAAGACAGGCGTGGGCAGTGAGGACTCTCACCTTCAGACTCACTGTCTAATCAGTCTGACAGTGAGTCTGAAGACAGAGCAACCCAACACACGTTACTATGTTCATCATCATCATCATTGTTTATTTATATAGCACTTTAAAAACACACAAGGCTGACCAAACTGCTGAACAATAGAAACATAATAGATACCATAAGAATAATAAATACGATACAATAATAAACATAGCGAAAAACAATAAAATACAAGTCAGTCAACCACTGAGTCAAAAGCCAGTGAATAAAAATGCTTTTTCAATCTGGATTTAAAAACCAGCACTGATGTCGATTGCCTAATGTGAAGAGGAAGATTATTCCAAAGCTTAGGAGCCACGATAGAGAACGCTCGGTCTCCTCTCAGTTTCAGCCGTGATTTGGGGACTGAGAGCAACAGCTGCTCAGCTGACCGGAGCGAACGAGTGGGGACATAGGGCTTCAGCAGGTGCCAGACCATTTAAAGATTTAAAAACCAATAAAAGAACTTGAAAATGAATCCTAAATTCAATTGGAAGCCAGTGCAGGGAGGCCAAGAGTGATGTTATCACTAAGCAGGACATTAAATCAAATTAATGAGACACCAAAACAAGAGCTGGAGCCCAAGACAGCCATGAAGTCACAGTGTACACAAATACACAAGAAACACAGAAACCAGCTGGGTGGATGTGGCTCGGGAACCTTCTGTTACCTTGAACGTCGGTGTTTTGAACGCTGGCTGCTCCAGTCTGCTTGTATTTGTCCAAGATTTCCCCTCATATCTTGGTTATGGTTATTTTTTCTTTTATTAAACTGATCACACTCCTGTTCATGAATAGAAAAAAACCCCATCAGTGTATTTTCACTTAAACAAGCAGCTGTTTTTTTTGCATTAAAGTTATATAAAAATGTAACAGTGCAAATTCCTCGCTGACAGTTTAACCAAAAGGCATTTCCAGTGGAAAGTAGCCAACATATCCTCAGCATAACCATGTATAATATCCACAAAACCTGAGAAGGTTGGAGAGAAGGTAGGCGAACTCTGCTGGGATCTGCGTTTAACAAAGTGTCTAAAGACGAAACAAAGAAATCTTTCTGTAAATGTTCAGATGCACAGACTGGACTGAAAAAGAGTGAAAAAGCAGCTAACGTCCAAAAATAAGAAAACTTTGAAAGAACTCCAAAAAAACCTGGAGAACTTTTGCTCAAAAAACAGTTTTGTTTTTTTTAAATTACAAGGCAATCTGACAAAATGTCATCAAATGAGACTCAAGACTTCTGCAGGTCTCTGCCATGACTCAATTTTTTTTTCTTAACGGCAGAAACAATTGTTCCTTTTTTACTTTGTTTCTATTTTCTCTTCTTGTTTTTATCTGTTGAACAACAAACAACATTCATGCTGATTCACATAATATCCTGTCTCTAATCTCTGGGATTTCCTCGTAGCTCTTTGATGCAAAGAACATCCATCAAACGCTCCAGCTTGTGCTCAACATCATCGTGAACGGTGAAGGTACTCTGACGAGAAAATACTCAGTCGACCTTTTGGTTGATTTGTTAAAGAACCCCAAAATAGCTGATTACCTAACAAGGTATGCAGATAATTCACAGCTCTTTTCCTGAATAGCTGCTTTAAAACTCTGCTGAAAGCCTTTGTCCATTTCCAGGTATCCCCACTTCTCGGCATGTGTGTCTCAAGTGTTAGGACTGCTGCATTGGAAAGACCCAGACCCTGCAGCCAAGGTGAGAGACGACAAATATGATAACCCACACCAGCTGTGCTTAACTCTGTAAGTTCCCAGTATTCCCTGAAACCATCACGTGTGACACAGTTTACATCAGACGTGATGCAGCTGACGTCAACACTGACCTTCTTGTGGTAACAGAGACTTAAAAAAATAATAATAAAGCAACAAAGTGGGTCGCTCTTTGACAGTAAATTCCAGTGCGGTCCGCTCCAATCTCCTCAGGCTGACTCTCTTCTAGGCTCTCCTGACTGTTCCCTTTACATGCTGATGATGTGTCTTGTAAATCTGGATCCCTTTCCAGCAGGACGCTCCTCTTTTTCAGACAGTACCTGAGCTGCTCTCTCTCCTGACAGTCAGCTGTCCACCTCTGCATGGCCAGTCGAGCCAGCGCCGAAATTTGAGGCAGAGCTCGGAGCAGAGCGGGCAGCCAGGCTGAGCACGGAGCAGAGGTTGAAGGTCGCAAACTGACATCCACGTCTTCCAGAGAGCCCAGACCTCCTGCTGCAAACAGACTGCACCAACCGTTGTCTCCCACCAAGCTGTTGTAGGACAGATCCAGTGCACGGAGTGAGGAGAGACAGCCCCGTCTGCACACGGCAGCTGCACAGAGGAAGAGGACCCATTGATAACTGATCACTTTATGCCTGTTCACTTTACTGTTTTGTTCACAATGTTTCTGATGGAGACAAAAATAACACCGAATAGTTTCATTGTTTTGTTTTATACGACAGCTACAGATGCTGGCAGCATGAAATAAATGAAAGAAATATCAATTTCCTTCAGGCTTTACTTGTCTTAATATACATTTATGCAGCCTAATGATCCACTACAGACCAAAAAAGAAAAAGTATAATGTCATTGTGTGTTAGTTACCCAGATGTTGCATGTCATCAGTGGTGAGCTCGCAGCTGCAAAGACAGAGCTCGCTGACGACTGATGGCTGCAGAGCATCCAGCAGGAGCGCCAAGTGACCGCCAACCACTTTACACCAGGAAATATCCACCGTGCGCAGATAGGACACCGCCAGGGCTGATGCATAAACACAAAGTTTTCACCATTTCAGGCTAGAGGGTGGAAGAGGTATTCAGGGAGAATGACTTGAAGGAAAACTTCTATAAATAAACAAGTGTGTGTGTGTGTGTGTGTGTGTGTGTGTTACCCAGAGCAGTGAAGGACTCGTTGCTCATGTAGCAGCTGTTGAATGGCAGCCTCCTCATTTGTGTCGCAGGGAGGGCGGAGACCAGCAGGTGGACCACACCTCCCACTTCCTTATTGGATGACACATCAAGCTCGGTCAGTGCAGTGAGAGAGGGCAGCACCTGGACTGAAAAACAACGAGTCACATGACTGCTGCAGCGAGCATGCGATTAGTGTCCGGCGTGTGAGATTGGTAGCAACTGACTCAGAGCCTCTAGATCATCTCGCGTGAGGCAACACAGGTGGAGGTCGAGTCTCTCCAGGTGTGTGACGTGAGCCAGGTGAAAGGTGAGGCGGCTCAGTCCAAGCAGCTTTACAGTATATTAATCAGAACAATGCTGCTCTCTAATGTATCTTGGTAAAGCGCAGAAAAATCTAATGTTTTATATGATACAGTGTGATTTCAGTAACATATCATAATGGAGGCTTCAGCAAGTACTTACGAAGGAAATCTTTCCTCTGCTCTTCAGTTAGTTCATCAAATACCTCCCAAAACATCTGTATGGTGGGGTGGCGGTCATGATATCTCCAACCATAACTTGTGTTCTGAAAACAGTGAAAATGACTGTTATAATCATAGAGTTTGTAAGGTCAGGCATACACTATGTTGCCAAAAGTATTCCCTAACCCATCCAAATCATTCAATTAATGTGTTCCAATCACTTCCATGGACACAGGTGTATTAAATCAAGCACCTAGGCATGCAGACTACTTCTACAAACATGTGTGAAAGGACGAGTCGCTCTCAGGAACTGAATGAATTCCAGCATGGTAATGTGATAGGATGCACCAGTGCAACAAGTCCAGTCATGAAATTTCCTCGCTATTAAATATTCCATAGTCAGCTGTTAGTGATATTATAACAAAGTGGAAGTAATTGGAAATGACAGCTAGTCAGCTGATGCTAAGGCTCATAGTGCACTTAAGTCACCAATATCTGCAGTCTGCTGTTGTTACAGATGTCCAAACTTCATTGGTTTCCATGGCTGAGCAGCTGCATCCCAGCCTTACACTGACAAACACAATGCAAAGCGTCAGATGGAGTGATTTAAGCATCTCAACACTGGACTCTAAAGCAGTGGAGATGTGTTTACTGGAGTGACGAATCACACTTCTCTGACTGGCAATCCAATAAATTTATCTCGCTGTCATGTGTTATTTTGCCGGGTTGTTTCCTCCCGTTGCCATGTAAACACAAAATAGTGTATATATATGAATATTTTCAAAAAATGCTCTGTGAGTTCCACATCATAACAGTTATTTACTGAGCAGCTCAGTTAGAACTTGCCACTCACACACTGAGCAGCACTCACTAACTTTCTATTTCTAAACAATTTGTTCACTTTTTATCTCAGGCATGTCTGAAAAGACATCAGATAACTTTTTCCATCGCTTTGAAGATTTGATTCAGAGAAAGCGCACAGGTGGAGATGTAAGTAACTAAACATACTCATTCTTGACTTCTCTGCTGATCAAATGTAAATGTTTCTGAGAGATGTGTTATATTTTGCTGCTTTGCACAGTGTAATTTTTGTGTAAGTCACTGTAGACAGAGCAACTGTCAGCGCTTCACCACAGAGTCCAGGATCCTGGACTTTCACAAAGCTCAGAGCAGTAAGACAAATGTGTTCTTTCAACAGGCAGACACATTGCATATCGCACAGAGACCCAGAGATTATGCTGTGCAACTCCCACCTTTACCTGAGCAATGCGCAGGCTCTCCACAGAGAGTCCAGAGAAGCTGGAACTGTTTGGATGACCCCTTTTGGAATCAGGAGGACCCTGAAAGAAGTCTGAGTAGCCTCAGCTCTGCAGACACACACACACCAAGTGATCTGAGGGCCATTCCTTTCATTGTTAGTCCTGTTGAGATGACACCGCTCACTCCAGTTCCTCCACCTCCTCGAGCAGCTTGTCCATCGCAATTGCGGTTCAAAGGTGATGCTTTTCTTTAGTGGTTACACCTGCTGTTAATCAGTTAGTTTAGATTTTAAAATTTGACACTGTAGATTATCTATTTTAATGCTAAATTACACATTCTTGCTGTCCATTCATTTTATATGCTTTTTTGAAGAAAAAAAAATCAGGAAGAAAAATGTTTATTGTTGTTTTTGTAAGATGTCAATTTGTAGTTATTTAGTTATTTTTTTGTCTAAACAGACACGAAGTTCATTCGTGGAATAAGAGTCTTGACAGCAAAAGACAAATTTGGGCCTATTTTGACTCCAAAACCTCCAACAGTTCCCATACCGCAAAAACGAGGACCTCGGCCTGGGACGCTGCTGCCCCGTGCAAAAGTCGTCCCTATAGACAGTAAGTGGTTTTCCTCAGTAACTGTAGAAGATGCTGAATAATCAAACTTTAAATTAAGAGATTTTTTAAAAAGATTTTAATGAACAATTAATCACTGCATCATGCTTCGAATTAGAAGAAATGACAGTTTCTTTTTACTAACCTCGTTGATTATCAGACAAGAAAGCAGACAGTCAGTGCAGTCAGAATAATCCAAGAGAGAGCAGGGTCAAACTCCCGCCTGTAGCTACACCTGTAGAGAGCCTGTCCCACAGCTTTAGTCTGCTGTCTTCATTAGAACTTTAAAATGAATACTAGATCTACTTCTACTGAATGGAGAAAAGGTTCCTGAGAAGAGATTTAATTTTCAGTATCTAAGAAATTTGAGGCGTTTCTGAAGGTACTGTACCATGTTAGAGCATCTTAACATAGAGTCCTTGAATACTAGGCAGTTGTAGAGGATGAGTTACTCTACTTTAAATGACTCCCACCCCTTATTGGAGGATTTCAGCTTCTTCCTGTGGGACAGAGGTTTGCAGACCCTAAATGCAGGCGAAGCTTGAAGAAACAGCTTTGTCCAAGCTGCTATTTTGTTGTCGTTGTAACAAATGACACATGTTTTTTTTCTATATTTTTTAAAAACTGTATTTATTTATTTACTGTACTTATTTCTCTATTTATGACAGTGCTTTTATCTCCTTTTTGCTGTTTTATATGAATTTATCAGTATAGTGTTGTCTAGTTTTAGAAGCTGTGATTAGGACGTCTATTTAAATTTGTTGATTAAAGATCATAATTAGAGATCATAACCTGCCTTTGATTTAGACATGTCTGATATTTTTGTAAACACAAAATAGTGTATATATATGAATATTTTCAAAAAATGCACTGTGAGTTCCACATCATAACAGTTATTTACTGAGCAGCTCAGTTAGAACTTGCCACTCACACACTGAGCAGCACTCACTAACTTTCTATTTCTAAACAATTTGTTCACTTTTTATCTCAGGCATGTCTGAAAAGACATCAGATAACTTTTTCCATCGCTTTGAAGATTTGATTCAGAGAAAGCGCACAGGTGGAGATGTAAGTAACTAAACATACTCATTCTTGACTTCTCTGCTGATCAAATGTAAATGTTTCTGAGAGATGTGTTATATTTTGCTGCTTTGCACAGTGTAATTTTTGTGTAAGTCACTGTAGACAGAGCAACTGTCAGCGCTTCACCACAGAGTCCAGGATCCTGGACTTTCACAAAGCTCAGAGCAGTAAGACAAATGTGTTCTTTCAACAGGCAGACACATTGCATATCGCACAGAGACCCAGAGATTATGCTGTGCAACTCCCACCTTTACCTGAGCAATGCGCAGGCTCTCCAGAGATAGTCCAGGGAAGCTGGAACTGTTTGGATGACCCCTTTTGGAATCAGGAGGACCCTGAAAGAAGTCTGAGTAGCCTCAGCTCTGCAGACACACACACACCAAGTGATCTGAGGACCATTCCTTTCATTGTTAGTCCTGTTGAGATGACACCGCTCACTCCAGTTCCTCCACCTCCTCGAGCAGCTTGTCCATCGCAATTGCCTGTTTTCTCTGCTAAACATTCAGGAGCAGGTCGGTTCAAAGGTGATGCTTTTCTTTAGTGGTTACACCTGCTGTTAATCAGTTAGTTTAGATTTTAAAATTTGACACTGTAGATTATCTATTTTAATGCTAAATTACACATTCTTGCTGTCCATTCATTTTATATGCTTTTTTGAAGAAAAAAAAAATCAGGAAGAAAAATGTTTATTGTTGTTTTTGTAAGATGTCAATTTGTAGTTATTTAGTTATTTTTTTGTCTAAACAGACACGAAGGTCATTCGTGGAATAAGAGTCTTGACAGCAAAAGACAAATTTGGGCCTATTTTGGAAAAACTGCAGCATTTCCAGGATGGGATTGTAACCTCACCTGGACACACAGTACCAACCAAAACATTTACTGCAGTAAAGCCTTTGACTCCAAAACCTCCAACAGTTCCCATACCGCAAAAACGAGGACCTCGGCCTGGGACGCTGCTGCGCCGTGCAAAAGTCGTCCCTATAGACGGTAAGTGGTTTTCCTCAGTAACTGTAGAAGATGCTGAATAATCAAACTTTAAATTAAGAGATTTTTTAAAAAGATTTTAATGAACAATTAATCACTGCATCATGCTTCGAATTAGAAGAAATGACAGTTTCTTTTTACTAACCTCGTTGATTATCAGACAAGAAAGCAGACAGTCAGTGCAGTCAGAATAATCCAAGAGAGAGCAGGGTCAAACTCCCGCCTGTAGCTACACCTGTAGAGAGCCTGTCCCACAGCTTTAGTCTGCTGTCTTCAGACGACTGGTAAGAAACGTAGTAAGGAGACATTAAATACTGCACAGAAACAGTGCTGCATAATGTGGCTGTGTTATTTGTGGTGTTCCTGAAGTCGTGTTCAATGTTGTGTTGTGTAAATACAGGATTAAGAAAAGACAGGGCTTACAAACTATTCAGTCTCTGGCAAAGCACCACTCGGACATCCTGAAGACTAAACTACATGAAGTGTGTCTGGTCCTCATTGAGGAGGTATTGCACACTTTATGTTTCTTATATGCGTTTCATGCAGCTAGTTTCCCTTCAAGTGCATACTACAGCCTCAACTGATGATTTTCACTCACATTTTAGGTGAAAAACCAACGCTCAGCAATAGCCTTTGAGGCCATACATGCCATCAATGAGCTCTACATTCAGCTCCAGAGAACAATGGACCCAGAAGTTGAAACAACAGGCCGAGCTCTATTGCTGAAGCTTGCAATGACCAACAACAACTTTCTACATCAGGAGGTCAATCTGGCGCTTGATGCCATGGTGGAAAATTGCAGCCATGGACGGATTCTGAGCGCTCTGTTTAACACAGGACTGACGTAAGAGGAGAGAAGAAGCTGTAGTGATTTTATTAGAAGACATGAAAGAGAGATCATGTTCACTGAGTTGTGTGTCTAATATTGTCCTTGCTCAGCCATCGCTGTGTTGCAGTGAGGAATAGCACGGCTCAACACCTGCACCAGCTGGCTGACAAACTTGGAGCAGCCGTCACCCTGAAAACAGGAACCTTCACTGAAAGATTTCTAATTGCTGCCTCTAGAATGGCAGGGGATGCTGCACCTGAAGCCAGGTGGGTACTTTTAAATGGGTTTGAAGTGCATCAATGTTTTATTTTCTGTGAGTTTACACAATTAATGAAAATTAATGACAACTGTAATCTTCCACAGGTACCATGGGCGAACAATCATTGAGAAACTGACCCTTCACAAGGACTTTATGAATTTGTGGGTGAAGATTGTCCCTGAAAAAGACAGGCGTCCTGTGGAGAAGAGCCTGAAAAAGACAGGCGTCCTGTGGAGAAGAGCCTGAAAAAGACAGGCGTCCTGTGGAGAAGAGCCTGAAAAAGACAGGCGTCCTGTGGAGAAGAGCCTGAAAAAGACAGGCGTCCTGCGAAGAAGAAAGAGCTTAGGGAGTTCCTGTGTGTCCAGTTGACGGACAAGGGGACGCACAGGTGGAGATGTAAGTAACTAAACATACTCATTCTTGACTTCTCTGCTGATCAAATGTAAATGTTTCTGAGAGATGTGTTATATTTTGCTGCTTTGCACAGTGTAATTTTTGTGTAAGTCACTGTAGACAGAGCAACTGTCAGCGCTTCACCACAGAGTCCAGGATCCTGGACTTTCACAAAGCTCAGAGCAGTAAGACAAATGTGTTCTTTCAACAGGCAGACACATTGCATATCGCACAGAGACCCAGAGATTATGCTGTGCAACTCCCACCTTTACCTGAGCAATGCGCAGGCTCTCCAGAGATAGTCCAGGGAAGCTGGAACTGTTTGGATGACCCCTTTTGGAATCAGGAGGACCCTGAAAGAAGTCTGAGTAGCCTCAGCTCTGCAGACACACACACACCAAGTGATCTGAGGGCCATTCCTTTCATTGTTAGTCCTGTTGAGATGACACCGCTCACTCCAGTTCCTCCACCTCCTCGAGCAGCTTGTCCATCGCAATTGCCTGTTTTCTCTGCTAAACATTCAGGAGCAGGTCGGTTCAAAGGTGATGCTTTTCTTTAGTGGTTACACCTGCTGTTAATCAGTTAGTTTAGATTTTAAAATTTGACACTGTAGATTATCTATTTTAATGCTAAATTACACATTCTTGCTGTCCATTCATTTTATATGCTTTTTTGAAGAAAAAAAAAAATCAGGAAGAAAAATGTTTATTGTTGTTTTTGTAAGATGTCAATTTGTAGTTATTTAGTTATTTTTTTGTCTAAACAGACACGAAGGTCATTCGTGGAATAAGAGTCTTGACAGCAAAAGACAAATTTGGGCCTATTTTGGAAAAACTGCAGCATTTCCAGGATGGGATTGTAACCTCACCTGGACACACAGTACCAACCAAAACATTTACTGCAGTAAAGCCTTTGACTCCAAAACCTCCAACAGTTCCCATACCGCAAAAACGAGGACCTCGGCCTGGGACGCTGCTGCGCCGTGCAAAAGTCGTCCCTATAGACGGTAAGTGGTTTTCCTCAGTAACTGTAGAAGATGCTGAATAATCAAACTTTAAATTAAGAGATTTTTTAAAAAGATTTTAATGAACAATTAATCACTGCATCATGCTTCGAATTAGAAGAAATGACAGTTTCTTTTTACTAACCTCGTTGATTATCAGACAAGAAAGCAGACAGTCAGTGCAGTCAGAATAATCCAAGAGAGAGCAGGGTCAAACTCCCGCCTGTAGCCACACCTGTAGAGAGCCTGTCCCACAGCTTTAGTCTGCTGTCTTCAGACGACTGGTAAGAAACGTAGTAAGGAGACATTAAATACTGCACAGAAACAGTGCTGCATAATGTGGCTGTGTTATTTGTGGTGTTCCTGAAGTCGTGTTCAATGTTGTGTTGTGTAAATACAGGATTAAGAAAAGACAGTAGAAAACTATTCAGTCTCTGGCAAAGCACCACTCGGACATCCTGAAGACTAAACTACATGAAGTGTGTCTGGTCCTCATTGAGGAGGTATTGCACACTTTATGTTTCTTATATGCGTTTCATGCAGCTAGTTTCCCTTCAAGTGCATACTACAGCCTCAACTGATGATTTTCACTCACATTTTAGGTGAAAAACCAACGCTCAGCAATAGCCTTTGAGGCCATACATGCCATCAATGAGCTCTACATTCAGCTCCAGAGAACAATGGACCCAGAAGTTGAAACAACAGGCCGAGCTCTATTGCTGAAGCTTGCAATGACCAACAACAACTTTCTTCATCAGGAGGTCAATCTGGCGCTTGATGCCATGGTGGAAAATTGCAGCCATGGACGGATTCTGAGCGCTCTGTTTAACACAGGACTGACGTAAGAGGAGAGAAGAAGCTGTAGTGATTTTATTAGAAGACATGAAAGAGAGATCATGTTCACTGAGTTGTGTGTCTAATATTGTCCTTGCTCAGCCATCGCTGTGTTGCAGTGAGGAATAGCACGGCTCAACACCTGCACCAGCTGGCTGACAAACTTGGAGCAGCCGTCACCCTGAAAACAGGAACCTTCACTGAAAGATTTCTAATTGCTGCCTCTAGAATGGCAGGGGATGCTGCACCTGAAGCCAGGTGGGTACTTTTAAATGGGTTTGAAGTGCATCAATGTTTTATTTTCTGTGAGTTTACACAATTAATGAAAATTAATGACAACTGTAATCTTCCACAGGTACCATGGGCGAACAATCATTGAGAAACTGACCCTTCACAAGGACTTTATGAATTTGTGGGTGAAGATTGTCCCTGAAAAAGACAGGCGTCCTGTGGAGAAGAGCCTGAAAAAGACAGGCGTCCTGTGGAGAAGAGCCTGAAAAAGACAGGCGTCTTGTGGAGAAGAGCCTGAAAAAGACAGGCGTCCTGTGGAGAAGAGCCTGAAAAAGACAGGCGTCCTGTGGAGAAGAGCCTGAAAAAGACAGGCGTCCTGCGAAGAAGAAAGAGCTTAGGGAGTTCCTGTGTGTCCAGTTGACGGACAAGGGGTTGTTTGGTGAGCCGGGTCCTGCGGGGGAGGTTGAGCTGGGGGCTGTTGCTGGTGTTTCTGCCTTACACCTTATTGCGGTTTGCCCTGCTCTGAAGAGAAAAGAAATGACCAGGGAGGGTACATCTCCTTCCCCAATAATCCTTCTACAGACAAACTCTCCTACCTGGGGGGAGGTGATGGCACCCGAAAATGATAAAGTAGATAAGGAGTTTAAGCCGTTTGTGTCAAACGGCTTTGTTTCCTTGATAGGAGAAGATCGGCGGACTCCTGTCAGTATTTTGCGAGACACTGGTGCGAAACAGTCGCTCATTCGTGAGGGGGTCTTACCGTTTTCAGCTCAATCCTGTTGTGGGGCGGATGTGTTAGCCTGGGGAGTTAGGATGTGTGTAATACGGGTTCCTTTACACTTGGTGCAGCTTTCATCTCAGTTTTTGTCTGGTGAGGTTAAGCTTGGGGTGCGACCCCAGTTACCGGTTGCAGGTATTGACATCATCTTGGGAAACGATCTAGCTGGCGGCACAGTTTTTCCGTCGCCAGAAGTAGTTGATATACCACTTACAGATAACAGTGGTTTCGATCGTGCCACATCAAAGGCTGTTCAAACCGTCAGTGTAAAGACATTTAGGCAGAGGAGAGGTGCGAGTGGATCCCAGCAACAGCAGCAGCAGAATAGGAGGCAGCCCAAGGGGACGAGAAGAACAAATATTCAAACCACAAGGGTCACTGAAGCCACCATGCAATCAGACCCAAGTAGAGTCACTTTTCAGGACAGTCAGCAGCAAAATGCTGAAACCAGGCCACCTGCTAGAAAAAGACAAGGACCTCGACAGCACAGGAACCGCAGAAGAGGCCAGCTGATGGTGGCTAATGCTCCATCTCCCACCCCTTAAATTTGACACAGACTTTGATTTTGATTCCTCCAACGCGCAATTCATTAAGGAGGCGCTTGAGAAGAAGTTACAGGAGGGGCTGAATCTAAAAGATGGGAATTCTGAGGGAAGAGAAAAGGTGGGGTTGCAGCTGAGTTCGGGGGAGGATCATTTTGGTCCAAAGTGCTACTATGACAAAGCAAAGTCTTTCTTTGACAACATCTCATCTGATAATGGGCTCAGACTGACGTGGGCAGAGGAGCGAAAGCGCAATCTGGAGACTTTTGGTGTCCCTGGGCGGTTCCTGAGGGGCCAAGGATTCAGAGGTGGACGCCAGTGTTTTGGGGGCGGGTGCAGTGCTCGTGCAGGAGGATGAAAATGGCATTGACCACCCAGTCTGTTTCTTTTCTAGAAAATTTCTAAAACAGCAACCAGCGCCTCATGCGTTGGTCCTTACTCCTACAGGATTTCAACATTGAGATCCGATATATAAGAGCTTAGAGAATGTTATGGCTGATGCCCTCTCTAGGTCGTAAATCAAACATCTTTGTGTGGGGTTGGATGTTTGATTTTTTTTGGGTGGGGGAAACTGTTATGACCCAGTGATGTGTTTGTTGGTGTTGTGCCTCCCACCGGAGGATGGCTGGCGGTATTTTCCCTTTTTTCTCTCCTAGGAGGTGGACACCTGGGCGTGGCTGCTAGGTATCTGGGTGGAGTCTCTACATATCTTCGGACTGGATAATTGATGGACCACCTCCAGTACTTAACGTCCGGATGACAGTCACCTGGGAGTGCTTTTTGGAACCCCGTTGACTCGGTCAGTTGTGTGTTGTGTCATTGTAGTGCAGGCTGTGTGTGTGTCTGTTGCTGGTGTTTTTGCCCCACTGAAAAATCTCCCTTCTCCACCTAGCCCTTCTGCGGAGGAGCTGCGGGTAACGCTGAGCATTAAGGAGGTGGAGCTAAAGAAACAGCAGTTGGAGGTGGAAGCTATGCACTTGAGGATCAGGGCTCACCATCCAGTCACCATCCCCGCAGGCACCCTCCCCGGAGTCATTATCCCCGCAGTCGCCATCTCCGCAGCCACCGGCCTTGATGCCAGGTGGTGGCTTTGATGCGAGTAAACACATCAAAATGGTGCCGGCGTTTCGGGAAACTGAGGTGGATTCGTATTTCACAGTGTTTGAGCGTATCGCAGGTGCGCTGCACTGGCCAAAAGATGTGTGGTCTCTTCTACTCCAATGTAGATTGGTGGGGAAAGCTCAAGAGGTGTGCACCGCTCTTTCTCTGGAGGACAGTTTTGACTATGATATGGTGAAGGCTGCTGTCCTGCGTGCTTACGAGCTTGTGCCAGAGGCTTACAGGCAGAGATTTAGGAATGGGAAAAAATCCGCCAACCAGACCTATGTGGAGTTTGCCAGAGAAAAGAAAACTCTGTTTGATAAGTGGTGTCATGCTACAGCAGTAAAAACCTTGAATGACCTGGGTGAGTTGGTGACGTTGGAAGAGTTTAAAAACCAACTACCAGACACTGTGGTAACCTACTTAAATGAACAGAAGGTTACGACTCTCGCCGCTGCTGCTATACGGGCTGATGAGTTTGTGTTGACACACAAAGTGGTGTTTTCGGTTCCTGCTCACAGTTTTCCGTCTTCCGGTAGCCCGCCCAGATGGTCTCCAAGGGGCACCCGCCGTGCCATCCCCTCATCCATTGAGAACCGCGTGTGTTTTTTTTTGCCATGAGCAGGGAGTTGTGTGTTGTGTCATTGTAGTGCAGGCTGGAGTATTCACGTGTACCTCTAGCCTTGCCATGTAAATAATTGTAAATAAGTTAACAAGTGGCGGTCACTTTTTGTTCCTTTGCTGTATAACTTTCATTGTCGCAGCCTAGTAGCCGTGAGAAGCCGTTTTCTTTTGTTGAACAAGTTTTCTCCTGTTTTTCGTTAGATAGTTAGTTAAGTGACTTGTCTTTTGTTTTGGCTTCTTTTTATTTTGGTGTAGGGAAGAGTAGGGATTGTTTTATAGGGAGTTTTGTTTATTGTTTTGGCATTGCTCACTGCCGATGAAAATAAATGGCTGCTTAAATACTTGAAAAAGGTGTCGTTGTTGGGGTTTGTGCGTGGGTGGGAAGTGAGTGGGGCAAACTATTTGTTACGTTTATTTACTTGCCGGGACCAGAACGTAACAAGAGCCTGAAAAAGGCTAATAATTACAGGCAGCAGGTCAGCATCCAGACTAGGCTCTCCTCTCCAGCAGGGCCTGGGTTCCCCAGATGTGACAATGCAAGTCCTGACGAGTACAGAGGAGAAGAGTGGCTGCTACAGTAGCAGCAGCACTCTGAGGCTAAGCTGGGAAAGTCGTTGGAGGTTCAACCATCATGACCACAGACAGTCCCAGTCGCTCTGCGGGAGTAAACTTCTCCGTCTTCAGGACTACAAACTATTTCTCTGAAGGACAATATTATTTAGATTTACATTAATTATTATTACATCATTCTTATTATTACATTATTTGTATTATTTCATTATTATTATCACATTTTTAAGATCCTGAATGGACAATGAATGAATAAATCCCTTTTTTTTCATCTGAATTAAAACGGCACTTTGGTTGCACATATACAGTTTCTGTTTTTCTGTCAACAAATATTAATACATTCTTAGTTCTCTTGTTTTCATTTTTAACCCATGATTTTGAATTTTTATCAGGATTCAAAGTCATTTTTATAACATAAAGAAATATTAAATAAATACTAGAAAGCGAAAATTTCAGAAAAATTTTTAAGTCTGCCTATGCTGCTGCTAATCAGTGTAGTTTGCCATTCATACGGCTACAGAGAGCAAAACTCAGCAGAGCAGCCATTCTCCACCATGAACTATGGTAAAAACAAACACCGCTCGCGCCTCACAGATGACAGCTTACAGTTTTGTGTAAAGATGAGGTGACTTCGTACAGCCCCGATTTGCAGACGCTGTGCACAGAGGTTCATGAGCAGAAGTCCCATTGTACCACGGCAGACCCAACAATGTTTGCATGAACACGCTTTGAAGCATTACGGTATGGACCACTTTTCACACATGGTTGGTGTACCCACACAGCCGGCTGTAGCTTTTCAACTCACAGCCCAACACACACCAAAAAAAAACCAGCCGAGAGAGCACAGACTTTACGCCCGTGGGTCCACCTCCCCTGCAGCGGCACTGCAGACCACGCCCTGCCACACACATCAAACACGTAAAATAAATATTTATGCACTTTTGCATTCACTTTTTGTTTTTTGTTATTTTTACACAGTGTTCTGAATGATTAACAATGGTCTACAGCCAATCTTGTGTATTATTATACAAACTTTGGTTGTAAGATTCAGATAACTATTTAATAAAAGGTAAATATTTTATATGAGAGCAAGAAAGAAAAGTATATCTTTGTGTCCCCCTCTCCCTGTTAATGCCCTACCTGGCCCCCTGGCAAAAGCTTTGCTAGATCCGCCCCTGCACAGTTACCAGCTGTCAGCTACACAAAAAAAGGAGCTTGGTGTTATTTGTCTCTCAGAAACAGTTGATAACTTTCCTTCAACTCATTCATGTCACCTAAAAGGTAAACCTGTTTCTCCATCACCAGTTCAGCTCTGATGATTCAGTAAGGACATCTCCTGGTTTCGACCAGCCCTTTTTTACAGCTGTGGCTCCAGCAAACATCAGCTGATACTAGAAATTAAAATTAAATGAATTCTAACAACAGCTGATCAAGCTTAACCGTGCTGCTGTTGTTTAGCGCAATGAACAAACGAGAGAAAAGCCGATCATTGATCAGTTTCATGATTGAAGTTTCAACAGGCGAGAGAATGACAGGGGAGGCTGTCATAAAGTTCAACATCAGTAACTTAGGTGCACACAGCTGTCGTGCTAGCTAGCACGCAGAACGAGTTATTGTAACTGTCAGCACAACGAAAATAAACTACACCTAAACTCGGTTTATATCTGACCCAAATAGAGTGCAGTTCGTAACTTCTTACCTGAAATTCAGTTCACCTCACGCTCGGACCGGCAGCAGCCTGCTTCTCCTGCCTTCGGTTTCCCTTATCCACGATTGAGCTCCACGTTAGCCACCACCGGTCGATCGGCGGCCGCCTCGCCACCGGTGTATGTGTCTTTCCCTGCATAGGAGGGTTAGTGGTTAATGTGCTGCCCATTGTGTTGGATTGTCAATGCAACCCTCTTCTCCCACTCTTCACACACTGATAGCAACACCGCAGGAGAAATGCCAGCACAGGCATCCAGTATCCATAGTTTCAGGTGCTGCACATCTCGTATCTTCACACCATAGACAATTGCCTTCAGATGACCCCAAAGATAAAAGTCTAAGGGGGTCAGATCGGGAGATCTTGGGGGCCATTCAACTGGCCCATGACATGACCAATCCACTTTCCAGGAAACTGTTCATCTAGGAATGCTCAGACCTGGCACCCATAATGTGGTGGTGCACCATCTTGCTGGAAAAACTCAGGGAACGTGCCAGCTTCAGTGCATAAAGAGGGAAACACATCATCATGTAGCAATTTCAAACATCCAGTGGCCTTGAGGTTTCTGTAGCCAAGTACAGGATAGGGTAGGGGAAATTAAAGTAAGATGGAGAGAATGGGCCAATAGCTAGATTCGTAGGAGGGATAAAGTGAGTTGCGTGGAGAAGAATGACTGGAGCCACAGGTAAAGTTGCTATGAATTGTATTAAACTATTTAGCAACAATTTAACAGCATTTCATGAACAGGAATGAAAACATAAAATAAAATACAGTGACAGCAATAATAATAACAGTCAGAATCCTATCTCAGCTCAGATATGTCAGTCTTGCCGGCTTAATAGTCAGTGTTCAGTCAAGTCAAATCCAATAGGTCAAAAGTTTGTGATTGGTGCGATTTCGTCCTACCGCACTGTTGCAATTGTTCGTGAGAGAAGAGCAACCTGCCCTTCTGGGCCAACTCAGAATGGCTGTGGTTCGGTTCAAAGGGAAAGGTTCGCCATCTTCCTCGTCAGGAAGAGATCCAGGTCTCACGATCCCATAAAAAAACCTAGCCTGTAAACAACAGGACTATTACTAATTCAGTTCACACTCTAATGATATACATGGCCATGTGTAAATAATGTAAGTGCTATAACAAAACAAGCACAAAACATTAATTCTAATTTCTAACTATAGTCTATACAGTGCATCTTAATCATGAATGCAATCTTTAAGTCACAATCAGCTTATTCTATCATCAATGTGCACATTTCTATCAGAAATCAGAAATAAACCATAAACTATGGTAGATTTTTTTTTACAGTATTGCCCTTTAACTGAATTAAAGGAGCATTGCTTTACACTGCATAGCAATGAAGCAATATATTATTTACACTCAATGTACAGAATAAAATTATGAAAAGAATATACAAAAACCCACAGGCTGTAGTTTTACAGTATGTGGTAACGTATCAGCACAGTAAGAATACACACAGACATCCATCCAGTGCCGCTCGAGCATCAAATGTAACAAAATAAAGTAGATTCATGACCTTTAAGATCAACATTAACTTATTCCATCATCTAATTTTAGTGCATTTAATATTCAACAAGTAATACTAGAACATCATCAGCACACAAGCTGAGTGCTCAAAATGGCTGAACTCCGTGAGAAACCCCGTGTCACTACCCGATCCGTACCGGAAACCCAATCGGTACCCCGCATGCGCGAAAGGTTTCTACTTCCGGTCATAGCGTTTTACGATAGTTAAAGGTCAGAGTATCTGTTAAGATGTTAAGAATAACAAGTATATCTTAAAATGTTTGCAATAATGAAGCATTTCAGTACAATGTAGACAAAAACGAAAAATAAAAAGACAGTTACGGATCAGGACTCCCCGATCCTTACTGCGCATGTGTAAAGTCTGACCGTATAAATCGAGTCTACCCGATCCGTACCGCGCATGTGCAGATGTTTTCTTCTTCTTCTGTTCGTTTAATGGCAGTGTACTCCCCAGTGTACGAGGATACCGCCACCTGCTGACCGAGCGAATAAACCCTATTATAAACTGAATTAGCGTCATTACAAACGTGTGTTAAATTTGATTTAGCGATAGTCGAGTGTGTTTATGCTTGTCTGTGAGGAGAGGATTGTTGGAATAGTGATGATGATGTGCGCTATCACTGTCAATTGTCAGTAAACACTTCATCTGGCTGATGAATCTACACGTGAGATATTACAAAGTCTGCATTATTAACTCTGTAATTAGGCGCCATTCTCCTTATTTTACGGCGCTGTTGCTCAATCGGGGGACACTCTCTGTTGAGGAGAAAAGCATGAATTTCTTTGTATACCGATTATCCATTGTTTAAATGTCCCGGGCAGTCGAAAAGGAGGCAGAGCTGCTGAGAAATGCTAGGAGCTAACTGGGCGCTAACCGTATCATTCAAACATATTGAATGTCGCAATGTTGGCAGAGAGGAAGTGACGTAAGATTCGCGCATGCGGGGTACCGATCAGGTTTCCGGTACGGATCGGGTAGTGACTGTCACTACCCGATCCGTACCGGAAACCCGATCGGTACCCCGCATGCGCGAATCTTACGTCATAGAATTATGTCAAATAATAATGTATTGTTCATCTCCCTTAAATAAACAGGCAGCCTTAATATAACCACACTATGGGCGGGCAAGTGCCTGTTTTTACGTGTTTTCGTTAGCAACAATGACGGTAAAACCATCGCGTGGTTCCGCTGTACGCTTGTTTGTTTTCCACGTAAACCTTTCACAATAAAGCTCAAGATCCTGTTGAGACTTTTCAAAACAAACTGAATCACATGAGAGAGTATGCAGAGTTTACAGATGAGAAGCAAACAAAGAGCCGTCAGACTCAAACTATATGTATACACCTGCCCGCCTTCGTAAACAACTAAATGCTATGTTGCCCTATCATTTTTTGATTGGTCCACATGGTATATTTTTTCACCAATAGGAAAGGCTGGGGGAGTTGGGAGGGGGACTGAGTGCTTTCTAGTGTTTTTCCTTATAAAAACCCGTTTCTTCCCGCAGTAAATATAAACAACGATAGTATTCAGGAAGAAAACCTGCATATATTATACTGAACATAAAGTTGTTTGCAAAACTTGTGCATAATTTTTACAAATGTATAACTTCTATTCGCATTTCAAGTTATGAAAACAATTCCTTAAACATGTTTGTGGCTTTTACAGTAAAAATGACAAGTATTTTCTACTCGGATTTTGAATTTTTTTTTGTCTGAATTTAGATCTATTGTGCAAATATAGTATAAATGAAAAATTAACTCAAATTTCAGATATTTGAGGTTGTGCCAAAAAAAAAAAAAAGAAGAAGATTTTTTTAAAGGTGAAATATAGAGGTAAAATCAAAAGTAGTCAAAAATGGCCAATTATACTCTGGACCCCAGAGGGTTACTAAATACATTTACATGTCTTGGTGACTGCAGCTGGAACCTTGGCAAAAAGTGTATGTGTGTGTGTGGAATGCTAGCTACCAGCATTCATAATATAATAGTTACAATAGCAACAGTAACCAGGGGGGTGGGGCTTAAATGACAGAACAAAGACAGGCTACCATGATGTCACATGCCAGGCCACCATGATGTCACATGCCAGGCCACCATGATGTCACATGCCAGGCCATAAAAATCTATAAATAGGGGTGCCTCGACACACAGTTGTAGAATTCCCTTGCAGGTGATTTTAAGCTAGCGATTGAATTGTGTTTTCAGATGAAAGCGCTTATAACCTTCTCCCAAAGTAGAGTACTCTTCCTCCACCCAAACCTAAAATGTATATTTCTAAATACAGGGAAGCAATTGTATTAGAAAATAAATATAAAAATGAACACAGGACCATGGTGCCAAGAACAGTTAAGGCCCCATCTCATCGCGAAATGTGCCCACAGAGGCCAGAAGGCGAAAAACCTGAACACACATTCAGGAAAAAACCAGAACACACAGGCATGAAGAAAGTCATGGCTCAACCTGCTTGTGTGGATACACGCAAAGGGGACAAGCAGCTCCTTGAGAAATCTGGACTTGTCCCCTTTTATTTACAGAAAAACGATTACGGAATCGTTCCAGGCTACCTGCGTAGAAGAAAGGCAGAGAAAGAAAAGGCTAAGCAGGACAATGATGCCTGGTTAACAAAACAACAGGAAACAGTTAAACCACTGGCCGAACAGGAGAAACAAAACATTCTCCAGGGCCTAAAGAGGAGGTTTAATGAGCTAAACTTTGAATATCAATCCCTCCCTTTTACTATCTCCCCTTCACAGCACAAAAAATACAATTACAAAATGTTTCTTGAAGAGGCAATGAGTCAAGTTGAAAAAGACATTGCCCTTTTTGAGGAACATAAATACATTTACGTAGGCAGGGAAGATGCATCTGACGAACAACAGTTACAGCGGACTCCACTGCCACCCATTAGACCGAAAAACACAAAGTTGACACCCGCTCCTCAAGTCACACAACCAACGAAAAAGGAAACTTTCTCGACCGACAACCTACCACCTTTTCGTAGGATGTGTGTTCCACCTATATCCAGAAGTGGAAAGCAACCGATTCCCACCCAATCAGTTATAATTCCACGACCTAGTCCTGTCCCTCTGCCACCTATTTGTAAAAAAGCTGAATCTACACCCCGACCACCTGTAAGACCTCCAATGAAACGAGGTGTAACACCCATCCTTCCACCCATTTCCACCAAAAAGCTGTAGTGCTGTACCGTTAGAGTAGTTTTTTAACTACCTAACCCCCAACCGGTCTTGACAGAAGCCGCACCATCTGAGCCTGGTTCTGTCGAAGGTTTCTTCTTTTTAAGACAAAGGAGTTTTTCCTTCCCACCGTCGCCCAGTGCTTGCTCAGACGGGATCATTTGATTGTTGGGGTTTTCTTAAACATAATTTGGCCTATTGAAAAAATGTAGTGTTTCTTACTACATTTTATTTTCAATAGACCAATTTATGTTCAAAAAAAAAAATTACAGCAGAAAAGAAAGCATGGGAGACATCTGATGCATTTCATTGCTTTTTAAAAAATAATTTAGAATTAATCTGGAACAAATAAAAGAAAGTAAAAATAATCTTTTGTGGATTCTTTTCTTCAATAAGTAGTAGAATAGGCAGTTCTTTATACATAAAGCGTAGTGTTTTGTTAAAAAATAAAGTGGCACAGCGGCACTGTGGTAAAGGCCTGTGTTTTTACCATCAGCGTGACAGCACCGTGCCGCCTTTGCAGTTTTAAGGCCCAGGAAAACAAGCCTGCCAGCGCTCTGTAGCGGCTGTGACCGCTGCCGATAAGGAAAGGCTGCTCTTCATAGAGGACTCAAGCTCGGGGAAACCTTTTCTGGTCGACTCTGGCTCCCAGAAGAGCCTCTGGAACTCTTGTGTCGTCTTTACAATGGTATATTATTTAATCTCAAAAAAAACAAAATTAAAAAAAATTGGAGATTTCCCGTATCACATAACATGTGCAGGTAAACTGGTACAGCACATGTGAGCGAAATTCTTATGTGTGTGCAACAGAGGTGTGCAAAATACAATAACATAAGAACAAGCAAAATATACGAATGGGTAAATCTGAGAATTATAAGAATAAATATATGTACAAATATAAGAGTGTATGTTAGGGCTGTTCGATATAACGATATATATCAAATGACGATATAAAAATGTCTATCGTTTCCTATTACGCTATCGTTTGTTTCGCGATGTCGTAAAATAAACTGTTTACAGCAGTATTTTTCATCGTTTTGACGGTCACCTTAGTGGCTATATTAATTTCTTAAAGTTCTCTCTTTCTCTTATATTTAAAGTATGAAACATTCATTCATTAAAACACTAAAATGTGTCTGTCGTCTCCGTGGCTGATAGAGCCCCACAGGCATCAATGTGAGCTTAAAGCCATTTATAATTTTTAAATGGTTTAATGTGCTCACGATAAACACATTTTGAATGAAAGCCAGGGAACTTCAGCAGCACAAGAAATGGCTTCTTTGTGCCCACATGCATCAGTCCCTCTTTTTACCAGTTTTTCTTTAAGGCTTAAGTTGGCTAGTTAAGTGTCGGACTAACGATTAAAGCTTTCACTTGAGTGAAGTCACTAATATTACTGCTACTGCTAAGTAATGTTAGCCAAGTTTAAAGCACACTGCATAAATCACCATGCCATAACTAACTGCTGTGCTAGCACTGCCGTACTCTATCACACTCAGTGCATTTCAATCATTTCTCCAGCAAGTTTGATAGCTAGCAAAATAATAATCATAGTTTTAAACATTAGCCTGTGTTATGTACACATACTCGAAATTATTTACTGTCATGTGACTCAAGAGTACAAATTCCTTCAGTGTCGTTTTCCATCGAACACTCATTAAAACAGCACGAACCCTGAAACTGCTTATTAAAATAATATGTATGTAAATAATAGTATGTTGCATTATAAAAAATTAAGCTTTTGACTGCCCTCCAGAGTTCACGTTAACTTCAGATCTCTGGAAGCTACACTACCCGAACGATGTCAGCTGTTTAGTTTCTATACTGGACAGAAAAAAAAAGGGGGGGGGGGGGGGGGGTGGATTGGCTCCTCTTAAGGAGGACTAATGACTAAAATGTGAAAGTTTAAAGTCGATGAGTAAATCATGCTCGGGTAATACAATGGAAACGGTCTCATATCACCATCTAGTGTTATAAACTGTAAACACATTTTTATGGGTGAAGGCTCATAATAGAGACCGATCAACAGGTCATTTTCTTTTCTATGGGTCTCATTTAAATCACATTACATCATTTCTGCGGTAAATGAGGACCCTGAAGAACGATTTAATGTCACTGTTAAAGATTTGTAGACAATAGATCGCAGACAGCTGGCTCCGCTTTAACTAAAGAGGAAGTAAAAACAGTTTGGATCACAAGTGTAAGGCAAAAACAAAAATACTACGCCTAATTGAAGCTGACATCAGACAGGCAGTAAAGAAATCAATGTTTTCTACATGCTTTGCCTCTTATTACCAAACTCCACACTAATGTGAGGAATCTCTGGTGGTTTGGACGAACTGTGCAATACGGGAACTCGTCACTCGACCTTCAGGGTTTCTGGTGGATATATACACTAGATCCACTTCACTATATTGTAAGGAGTATTCACTCACCACCCATCATCCAAATCATTGAATTCAGGTGATCCAGTAACTTCCACAGCTGTATAGAATCAAGCACCTAGGCATGCAGACTGCTGCTACTAAGTGGAAGTGTTTGGGAACGACAGCAACTCAGCCATCAAGTGGTGGATCACGTAAAATCCCAGAGTGGGGGTCAGTGGATACTGAGGCGCACAGAGGTTGCTAATTTTCTGTGGAGTCCATCGCTCCAAACTTCACGTGGTCTCCAGATTAGCTAAAGAACAGTGCACAGAGAGCTTCGTGGAATCCATTTCCATGGCCGAGCAGCTGTAGTCCAAGCCTTACATCACAGAGTGCAACGCAAAGCAATGGGACACAGCGGTGTAAAGCACGCCGCCACTGGACTCTAGAACAGGAGAGATGCAGTCTATGGAGCGACGGATCACAGTTCTCAATCTGGAAAGCCGATAGACAAGTCAACTTAGCAGTTGCCAGGACAACAGAGCTCCAGGTTTGGTGGCAGGGGGATTTCGGTGCGGGGTTGTTTTTCAGAAGTTGGGCTCAGTCTCTTCGTTCCAGTGAAAGGAACTCTTAATGCTTCAGCATGCAAAGACATTTTGGCTCCCGACTTTAAGGGAACAGTTTGGGGATGGCTTCTTCCTGTTCCAGCATGACTGGGCACCAGTGCACAAAGCAAGGTCCACAAAGACATGAACTCTGGCATGGGAGTCCTGACCAGAACACCACTGGGATGAATGAGAGCAGAGACTTGGAGCCAGGCCTTCAACATCAGTGTCTGACCTTACAAATGGTCATAAACTCCCATAAACACTCCCAGAAGAGTTGAAGCTGATATAGCTGCACAGGCGGACGTCGTGAATGGGATGTCACTCGAGTTCATATGAGTGTGGGGGCAGATGAGCAAACACTTTTGGCAATATACTGTACATTCAATGTTTTGCTTTTTGTATTTTCATATAAAGTTAATACACCAATGAAGCTAGATGATCCTTATGAACCTTCGCTGGATGTTTTGTAGCAGAATCATTAATTATTTCTGTTATATTGTGTCCCAGCTGTATGATACATTTTTGCCATTCTTACCAATTTGCTGCTGGCGTGCGCGCCTCTTTTCCAGGGCCCGCTGTCTGTTCAGCTCAATACGTTTCTGCTGCTCTTCGGTCAGAGAGGGAGTAGGTGGGGGAGCGAGGGCTTCGGCAATCTGCCCTTGGGGAGCATTAATAAAACTCTCTCTGCTGAACAGATCAGGATCCCCAAATGTTTCCAGTTCACGTTGTACCTCTTCGTCACCAGCACCTGAACACAATTTCAAGCAGTGCTGATAATTAAGTCCTGTGGAATATGGCAAGTATTTCCTATGTGCACCTGCAGGTGTGAATCCACCGTAGGGCTGTTCGATACAACGATATATACAAAAACGTCTATTTCATTTTACGCTATCGTTTGTTTCGTGGTGTCGCAAAATAAACTGTTTACGGCAATATTTCTTCATGGTTCTGATGTCACTGTAGTAAAGTTCTCTCTTTCTCTTATATATAACCACACTACGGACGGACAAGCGCCTGTTTTTATGCGTTGTCGTTAGCAACAACGACGGTAAAACCATCGCGTGTCCGCTTGTTTATGTTCCACATAAACCTTTCAGAATAAAGCTCAAGATCCTGTTGAGGCTTTTCAAAATAAACGGAATCACGTGAAAGAGCAGAGTGTTTACGGATGAGAAGTAAAACAGAGCCGCCAGGTGCTAAAAAATAAACCTTAGACTCAAACGTTAGAACAGGCTTTCCCCCGCAGCACGCCGTGTAATAAATACTCACAAAGAAAACGGCGCCGTTACAACTTCTGTCTAAAAATGTGTCGTTTCATGCATCGGTTAAAACACTCGACTCCAGCTACATGACGCGCAGCTGGAAACACTTCACGCAAGTCGAGATTCACAGAATTGACAGAAAATGTTACATTTCTGTGATTTATATCGTTATCGGACGATAGAATTCTTATATCGGGAGATGAGACTTTGGTCATATCGCACGTCAGCCCTAGTCCACCGTATCCCCATCAGTAATGATTTTTCTTCTTACCATCTGTACTTGTAAAATCTTCATGTGTCAGGGGCATGTCCAGTCGTATTCGTTTAAGACATGTCTATAGAAGAATGAGTAAAAAATTACAAATTCTGAACATTAGGAATCCCACACGCTTGCAGGAAATATTCTACTGCTTCCTCTCACCTGCACTTCCTTTTTGCTGCCGAGCCTTTCCACTTTGTCAATAAAATCTTCAAATTGCAATTTGGGGTACAACCTGTGGGCCCAGTTCTCCATCTTCTGCATCAGCAGCCGCAGGTCTGCAGCCTAATGGGGCAAACATCAAAAACAGCGAGTAGTGATATGAAAGAGGGCTGTGTGTGATAGGACGCTTCTTCTTCCCACTAAAAAATGACTTCCAGTCATTGGAACAAAAGACATCTTAATTTGGTAAACCAACCTCTGGTTCCCCTCACTCATTTTTGACCACGACAGAAAGGGCAACTTTTGACCTTTTAGTCTCAAACCAAATTTAGGACATCTAATTAAAAGCTGACAGGCCAAACAGATTTAGCTCAAAAACCAATGTTCATTCACATCTGGTAATTGGTGGGACAGATGTTATCATATCCTACCTCGTGTCCTTTGCCTTTGAACTGGATATTGTCAAAGAGAGTGCCCAGAGCTGGAAGCCCTCGATCTGATATCAGCCTGGGAAAAAATATTAAGACTAAGTTAAACCATTAATGGATTACAAGCAGGGTTAGCAGCACATCCAGGCGTATTTGGCTTATCCAATTCAGGATCGTGGATGGCTGAAGCCCATCCCAGCAGCCAGGTCGCCAGCCTGTCACAGGGCCAACACAGACAGACCCTCTGAATGGAAATGTCAGTGCCTTCAGATGTACCATGTTCAGAAGGCAGTAGCTTGTTGGGGGGGGGTAGGGTGTTTGGTTTTCAGGGTGCCCACAACCTTTCTTTTCCTACCTGTTTGTACATAAGGCAGTATAATGAGAAATAGTCAAATTTCTCCATCTAAAAATAAAAAATAAAAAATTGCTATATATATATATATATTTATAGCAAAGTTGCAATTAATTTGAATATTTTATCAAATGAAAATCTATGTTTTTCTTTAATACAGCTTGCAAGTTTTATCCTAAGTATAATCGACGTTCTTACTTAAAAGCTTATTTAACATCCTTTGATTTAGTATAACTTAGTTCTGTCCAGGAACATTGTGAACAGAACAGTAACAGAGGAGTGCCACTGGGACACCCACTGGGAGACTACTGGGAACGAGCCTGACTTATGGTTGGCAATACTAACCAGGTTCACACTATAGGTGTACAGAGACTGGAAACATCTTTCTCACACACATCCAGGGATGTCTCCAACGCTCTGACAATTTTCAGTCTGGGAATTTTGCCCATCCAAATGATGAAAACAACAATGGTATTAGAGTCTTTCTTCTTTAAATGACTGGCAGAGTGAAGCTGCACCATCATCACACAGATGCAGTCATTTGTACCCGCCGCTAAAGCGTAAGAAGACGCTGCAGTACTCTGCGAAACGACAGGTGTCGCCACTCAGATAATATCACATCACTTTTTTTGTGCAAAGTTCTTTCCACAAACTTACGTTTTCAAACATTTGCAACAACTCTGTGTGTCAGTGTGTCTCTGAGCCTCTGTGCACGATTATTAGTGAAACGGTGATAAAAACCAGTGCAGTCACAGACTCGTGTTCAACCTGGCTGCAACACTGACAGTCTGCACACGTCAATCAATGATTTTGGCCTCCTTGTGTCCCAGCTCACACAAGATGACATCAAATTCCTATTTAAATGCGCATTTTAATGCATTTCAACCCTCTGTCGTGATATAAATGTCTTTGCTACCTGTGGGAGTCCAGCTTGGGTTGGGGTCTCTTCACGCCTCTCCTTTTAGCAGTAGGGACATCAGCCAGCTGTGATACCTCACCTTCATCTCCTGCATTGAAAACACATGACAACAGGATGTGTTTCTAACTCATTCTGTTGGCAGCGTGGCAAACTTCAAGCTTATCTTTAAATCCAGACAAATTATAGACTGGAGGTTACAGAAGAAATGTGCTGGTTTGAACAGTATCTGATAGGTTTCATTTGCTCACACAAACAAAAACATGTGTGTTGTTATTGTTAGAAACATCCAGTCTCAGAGAGATGCTGAAAAACCAGTTCATGCATTTGTTAATTCTAGGCTGAACTAACAAATTCATTATTATCAAGCTGTTCCAAAAAGCTTTGTGGAAGGACTATGAGAGGTTGTATTTCTCCCACATTAGCCTTTTTTCCTGAATCTTATTTTTCTATGATTCTTCATTAAACCATGAATTTAAAATACAAAGTTCTGAATCATCACATCTTAAAGACCTCATAGTAATCCTGTAAGAGCACAGCAGCATCTACCATCTGCAAAAGGGTCTCCTTCCTCCTGGCCTCCCCGGCCTGGGGAGTGTGGTGGTGGGAGTGGGGGGAAAGCTTCATCCTCTATGCCGTCATAGTCAGGAATGTCCTGCGGACTATTTTCCTGTGGGTCAACCATGGTGAGTCGGTCTTGGAGACAAAGTAAAAGACGTGTGAGCCCCAGTCGTCAACAGCATCAGCATTAAGTTACATGAATTTAACTGCAAGTTGAAAAAATGACATTTATTTCTGTAAGAGTAATTCTTTACTGTGTTACAACATCAACATGAAAACCTAAAAAAACTGGCATTTACTTTTTTCTTTTTTTACATCAACAGGAGGAGCTGTACAGACACTCATCCCACCTGGAATTATACCCCAAATTCAGAAATGTACTATTATGATACATTAATGGTCCATTATGTTTGTTTCACAGTTATATACATAATACAATTTATAGATTTGTATATATTTACATTCTATCAGGGATGAACTGGTTGTGAACCTTTGGGCTGATAATGACATTTAAAAGTTACAATTTGGATGAATTATTACTGCGATACTTCTTTTGGACTCTGTAGTACCACAGAAATATCATTAAAGTAACAGGTTTGTTTTAAAGTCTTTCAGCTGTTCCGTAAGCATCATCGTCATCATCATTTATATAGCACTTTAAAAACACACCTGGCAGACCGAAGTGCTGCACAATACAAATGTAGTAATAAAATAGCAAAAAACAAACATAGCAATAAAGTAAACTCTTGAGCCAAAATGATGTGACACAACTAGGGCTGCCACAAACGATTATTTTGATAGTCGACTAGTCACCGATTATTTATGTGATTAGTCGACTAATCAGATCATCATCCACTGGACGTAAAACTACAGCTTATTGCACCATGCAGCATATGCTCTTATATAACTATCATTAGCTTACAGCTTTAAGCTTTTAAGGTGCTAACTAAAAATAAAGACAAGATGATAGTTTATTCAATTTTAATGAAATTTGCAGATTGTTTCGGTGAAGTTTAATAAACTCCTTGCTATCTAAAATATAACAGGACAACGGAGTATATTCTCCAGCATCTCACACTTCTGATAATCAGCTGTCTGCTTGACGTTTATTCAGCTGTATAAAAACTATAACTTTAATCTCAGACAAACCGATTTACTCAGGAACAAATAAAATACTAAAAAAAAAAAAAGCCAAACAACAACATTTTTAATTTATCTAAGTGACTCATATATATTTAACCTGAGTAGCGAAAGACGGCGGTGGGTTTGAAAACAATTTGCCTGGAGTCCGGTGTTCTCACCGTGCTAGTGACCTAGCCCCCGGCTAGCTATCGAGCTAGTGGGTAACAGACGACTCTGAAAACGTCGGAGCGCTTTTGAAAATATGTGGTGTCCTGATAAACTGAGCCGATATTTGAGGTTTACACAGCTACATTCTCGGCTGAAAATATGTTAAACGTTTATTTTGTGACCCAGAAAGAATAATAAGAGTAATATTAAAACTAACTAGCTGCCGCCATTGTTGGAAACTGAGCTGGGCCGCGCTATGAATTCTGGGACACAGCTGCTTCTTCTTCTTCTTCTTCTTCTTCTTCGGGGTTTAACGGCAGCTGGCATCCTTGTACATGCAGTGCTGCCATCTTCTGTTTCAGTCCGTTATTACACTCTTAAATCCTGCTACTTATTCCTGCGTCTTTTGGGATCTTACAAAGCTTCAAACGACGCGTCGACTATTAAATCAGTCGTCGACGATTTTGTGAACACTGTCTCCAGGTGGAAAACAGAATGAGCGATACACCTGCTGTCAGGCCTGCAGGGTTTCTCCCTGTGATGTTCTTCTCTGTCTTGTGGTTGACAATTTTTTTTTTTACTGGCACAAATAATTTGTGGGGCGTCTTATTGTGACACCTGATTGTTGTAGTATTTTTAAAATGGCTGTGCAAAAAAATAAAAATAAGAACCCCAGATGCATTGCCTGCATTTTTAGATGAATAGTTGTATATAACTTTATTATTTACAAAATTTTTGTTTAATTTTAATTTAAAAAAATTACCACTTATATTTGCATTTCAAGTTATGAAAATAATTTACTAAACATGTCTGTGGTTTTTATAGTAAAGAGAAAATATAACTACTACTAGGGTTTTATGTGTTTGTGTGATTTCAGACCAGTTGTTTTAATAACTGTAAATTTGGACGTGTGAGGTTGTGCTGAAAAGAATGATACCAAGAAAGACAAGGTAAAAAAACAACAACAATCAAAAGCAGCCAAAAATGGCCAATTATATTTTGGACCTCAGAATATTGACCCAACAAATCATGAAAAATGAGGTTTCAATAATTGTTTGTGACAGTGCAGCTTTCTGGCAGTAGTAGTAGTCAGTACAATTTGATTTTTTTTCTAACAAAAACAGTATGAAACTTAAGTTAGACTTGTGTTTGGAAATGAGCCCCCGCCCAGTGTTGTGTAGCTTTCTGGATTTTATACTTATTGGTTACATATTTATTTATTATACAGGCTATACAGTACACACATTTTATGTAACTGAAATGTTTAATTATGTGGGCTATAGAAAATAATTAAGTTATAGACCATATTTATATGAAACATATGCTTAATGTATATTAATCATATGTAACACCTGCATATGTCTTTAAAACAAGGCTTTGATTTTGCCACCCCATTTGATTTCCATGCCAGCCTGGAAAAATTTCTCTAGATCCGCCCCTGGACCTGTCCTGGACCAGCAACACCAAATCAGTGACTAAAAGAGCTCAGCAGCGACTGCATTTTAAGAGACGACTGAAGAAGGTGCACATCCCCAAACCCATCTTTAATACTTTCTACAGAGGTACCATGCAGAGCATCCTAACCCGCTGCATCACAGTCTGGTATGAAAACTGTCATGCGTCCAATCGCAGAGCCCTCCAGAGGATTGTGTGGACCGCACAGCGTGTTATTGGCAGCTCTCTACCCAGTCTACAGGATATTTACACCTCACTGGGAAAGCCACTAGCATCATGGCTGACCCGCATCACCCTTCCCATCAACTGTTTACCACACTTCCCTCCAGAAGACGACTGCGTCATCAGGAGCAGGTCGGCAAGATTGTGCAATAGCATTTTCCCCCAAAGCAGTTTGGCTCCTGAACACCATGGTTCCCTCCTCCGCACTGAAAACTTCGCCACACACTTCTTGGACTACATAATACTCTCCTCTAATTATTATTACTATTATGATGTGAACATTTTGTGCACTTAAATCTTACTGTGCTAATGACCCCTGCATCAGCACCTTGTTTGGAATAGCAGTGGAGAAGACATAGATTCAATGCTGCAGACGTCTGAGCAAAGAAAGCTTCTAGAAGAGTAAAGACTAGCTAGAAGAATGAAGATTCACAGAGTAAATGTGAAAATTCATCACAGGGCTCTATGCACTTGATTAACTGACCATGAGCAAGTTTGCTAGTCTGGAGCATTCAGATCCACCACAAAGACTGTTCAGTGCTCACAGAAACTGCACAATACCCAAGAGCTGCATCTGAGCCTCTACAGGCCTTAAACAGCATGTTAATGTTCAAGACAGTTTAATTAGAAAAAGACAAAACAAGTATGGTTGGTCTGGAAGGGCTTCTTGTCTCTAAAGAGAACACAACAACTCAGTTGAGGTTTGCAAATTTGCCCTTGAAAGCTTCTGGAGCAACATATTTTTAAAAGATGAGACTAAAGTGGAGGTTTGGTCATAATGCACAGCAGTAACTTCAGCAAAAATCAAACACAGCACAAACACCTCAAATCCACTGTCAAGTACGCTGGTTCAATTGTGGTGATTTGAGCTTGTTCTGCAGACACAAGCAATAAGCACCTTGCAGTCCACGAACTCCTCTGTATGCCAAAGTTTTCTAGAGTCAAATGTGAGGCCGTCTGTCCAACAGCTAAAGCTTCTCCTAAATTAGGCCATGCAACAGGATAATGAGCCCAAGCACAGCAGCAAATCTACTGCATGGAAGTCCAGACCTCAACCTGACAGAAATGCTGTGTATAAAGAAATGCTTGCAAATGTTGATGAATTGAAGTTATTGCTGCTAACTGCTGCTTCTGTAACCGACTCAATCATAGAATGATTATGATATTGAAAAAGACAAATGCCTGAATCCTAAATTGTGGATATCCTTTTGTTGTGATCTAAAATGTAACACTAAATGTGATTAAAACACTAAAAATCTGGACTCTTGGGCTCAACAACTGCAAGGATCACCAGCCCGAGGAAAACACAAAATACACATGACCCCGTGACAAAGACAATTCATTCTTGAATGAAGACATTGATCTGACTTTTTAAAATTTTGCCAATTGTGTTTATTATTAAATTATTGAGGAAATAGAAAGGGGGGGGGGGTTTTAAAGAAGAAAGTAAAGGAAAGGGATAGAAAGGAGGAAAGAGATAGAGGAGAGAAAACCCCAACAATCCCCTCTGAGCAAGCACTAGGTGCGACAGTGGATAGGAAAAACTCCCTTTAAAGGAAGAAACCTATGACAGAACCAGGCTCTAGAGGGGGCAGTCAACTGTCGGGACTGGTTGGGGGGTGAGGGTGAAAAGAGAGGGGGGGGGGGGGGGGGAGGGAGATGGGACAGGTGATAGCAGTTAAAGGGAAACAGGGGAGGGAGAGGTGTCAGGAGAGAAAGGGAGAGAAAGGGAGAGGAGAGGTGAAAATTAAGATGGAACAGACGAGGTGACATTAGCAGTAGAAAAAGTAGAAAAAGTAGAAAAAGCAGGAGTGTCCCTCCTCCAGAAGAAGCGGAAGCGTTTTTTCTTCTTTTCCATGAGCTTTTCCACGAGCACTTTTTTCTCTAGGATGAGGGTTCTCAACTGATCGATTGTTTCTGCATTCTCCTGCTCAAGTCTCTTGCATGTTTTCTCCACTTCTTCTAATTTGGCTTGTTTGTCTTCGAGCCTTTCTTTCATTTCTTTAGATGTTGCCTCCTGCATTAGCTTTGCCTCGTGCAGCTCTGTATAACTCTGTTGTAATTTGTTGTGCGTGTCTTCCAACTGCTGACTTCTGCTCTCGATTTCTTGAAGTGAACACTGCAGGTCTTCGTTTGTTTTCTCTAGTTGTTGCTTTAGCACCTGCATCTCAGTGTTTTTGCACTTCACGTTGTCTGAAAGTTCCTCGACTTCTGTGTTTTTTCTCAGCATGTCATTGAGCTTACTCTGCATCTCTGAGCATTGGTTTTGCAGTTTTTCCTTTTCCTCTTCCAGTTCAGGTGTTTTGTAGTTCAGTTTGTTATAAAGTTCTTGCAGGTTTTGGTTTTTCCTCTCAAAGTCCTGGAGAATTTCTTTGTCTTCTTTCTGCTTTATTTCCTGTTGTTCTTGGTCTTGAAGCAGCTCTTGATATTTGTGCAGTGTTTCATCAAGCTTTACCTGCAGCGCTCCGTATTGTTCCTGCACACCTTGGAGTTGGCACTGCGTGTCTCTCTGGTCCAGTTTTTCTTTCTCTTCAAGGATTTCTTTATTCTTTTGCAGAGCTTCATCAAGCATTACTTGCGAGCCTTCGTTGTGTTTCTCGATGTTCTGAAGTTTGCAATCCAGATGTTTCTGTTTCATGTCTTGCTGTTCTTTCTCTTGAAGGAAATCTTTATTTCTTTGCAGTGCTTTATCAAGTTTCATTTTCAGCGCTGTGTATTTTTCCTGCACGTCTTCAAGCTTGCAGTCCGTTTGTTTCTGTTTAATTTCTTGTTGCTTTTGTTCTTGAAGCAACTCTTTATTTTTGTTCAGTGTTTTATCAAGCTTTACCTGAAGCGCTTTGTATTTTTCCTCCATGCCTTGGAGTTTGCACTGCTTCATGTCCTGTTGTTGTTTTTCTTGGAGGAGTTCTTTCATTTTTTGCAGAGCTTCATTAAGCTTGATTTGCAAGCCTTTGTTGTGTTTCTCCATGTCCTGGAGCTTGAAATCCATTTCCTTCTGTTTTATCTCCTGTAGCCTTTTTTCTTGAAGAAACTCTTCATTTGTGTGCGGTCTTTCATCAAGCTTTACTTGCAGCTCCTGATTCTTTTTGTCCTTCAGCACTAGTTTTTCTAGTGCTTTATCAAGCTTTGCTTGGAGCTCAAAGTTTCTTCCCTGCATGTCTAGGAGTTCCATTTCTTTCAACTTTTGAATATCTTCCTTTTCTAGAAGCTGGTTGAATGATTTGTCTACTTGATCAGGAAGTTGAATTTTGTCTTCCTGATCACAAAGAGGAGAGTTGGGCTTTACTGTTTTTTTCTGTTTTCTCTGAGACATGTTTGAATCTGTAAACTGTCACTCTGTTTATATCTGAATTAACTAATTTCAAGAAACTGTTGCAATTACCTGGACTGCCTCAGCCCAGGTGATGTAACATTAGCAGACAGAGGGTTTGATGTTGCAGAATCTTTGGAGCTGTGCCATGCTGAACTGAAGAGCCCAGCTTTCACCAAAAGGAAGAACTAACTGGGCCCTAGATTGCCCAATCAAATCTCTTAATGCCACCTGCCCTCTCCTACATTAACTGTGGGCTCACCTTGTAGAACAGAGTTGAGTGTGGAAGAAATGGCAAAAAATATGGAGCTGAAAAGCTGAGAGAGAAAAAGAAATGATAAATAAATCAATGTGTCAAATTAACTGACATGTTAGCTGGTGGAGTGCCCACTGCATTATATATATATCATCTCTTTTTTATAATAAATAATCAAAAACTTTATTTAAACTAAGATTTTAAAAAATATGTGCAGTGATTGATGTGCTCTCAGACATGTGCTTCAATCCACACACAAATACAAAACAATCTGACCACACGTACAACTGTTTCACAAACTCTATAAAGCATTCACACTCCAATGGATGCATCAGAAAGCAGCTTGGGATTACAATCTTGTCCAAGGATATTTCGCCTGCAGACTGGAGCAGCCAGGGATCAAACCAGAAAACTTTCTGATCAAAAGCTGACTTGTGCTAAATGCTGAACGGCAGCCAACCCATTTTAGCCATTTAATGAATGTGCCATTTAATCTTGGCTGCAGCCAAGATTAAATGGCACATTCATTAATTACAGAGTTACGGATTGTTACATGGAACTCAAAAGAAATAATGAACCCATCTCGTGTCCTGTGTCTTCTATAGCTGTCTGTACTTTTACTTCCAAAGTTCATCAGCAAACAGTTTGCAGGCCTCTAATTATCAGGCTGTACTCAAGCGCTTGAATTCAACCTAAAAGCTGTGCTGTCATACAGAACCAAGTACCCTCCGCGGAAGCTATAGATAATGTCACAACTGGATCTGATGAGACAGCTATGATTTCTGGACTCGAAGTAAATAATCCTGAATCAATTTATACAACATCTTTTTTTTTTTTTTTGCTTTCATAACAAATAGTTTGAGCCATATACAAATACAGAAGTGACAAATGGAAACATATTTACAATCCAAAGTCAGACTAACAGTTTTCAGTAGCACAGTCTTTTATTTACAGTCTGCTTCTCCTGGTGGTAAACCTCTATCACATGTTTGGATTAAAAATTAGGCCTATATAGCTGCTGGTTCCAGTTTAAGCAATATGTTAAAAATACTAAATTCTTCATTGATTTGAGCTGTGGGGTTTGCTATACACTGGCAGAAAATTGTAGAGTAAATGGTGAAAACAAACAAACCAAATAACAAGATCCTTGAATTCCATCTTTTTTATTAACAGAAACTCCAACAAATTTGTGCCCAATTGATGATGTTTGGGACATGAAAAGTCCAGTCCAGCAGGTGGCGGTAATGCGCCTTAAAGCTTTAACCGCCAAAAAATACAAGAGCAGAAGAAGAAGAAGCCGAGTTCCCGCTTTATGGCGTTTTTCTCTCCGATTATTGTCAAGACTGATTTAAAGGTAAGCACCGAGCTAATATTAATCCGAGTCTAGTTAATCTTGAGTTTAGCTCCTGAATGAGGCTTTCTGTTGCTCTCCTCGGTGTCTCTTCTCAAGTTTTTGTGAACAAGTTGGAAAAAAAAATCTGACTAAATTGACTCAAGCTGCTTTAAACTAATTCACAGAAAGATATCAGCAAAAGGTTGTGAAACACAGAGAAGAAAATAATTTTATTAGAAGAAAGCTTTTAAATGAGCTCATTGTAATCAGAGTTTCTGTTGTTTTATTAGTCTGTTATTAAGGCTACTTAGCATCTCTGTGGCACCTGCACAGCTTATGAATGCAGCTTGCTAACTAAGCTAGCTAGCGCCACCCTTCTTCCATATATGGTCACTTCCGGCTCCAAAAGACCCAACATGTTGGCGGTAAAAGTGCTATAATGAAATACATTTATGAGAAATGTAAAAATAAATGTGTTCCAGGCTAAAACACAGCTGCCTTTATCAGCGCAAAGTTGTGATGAGGCTTACTCAGATGATGGCTCAGATTTCTACACCCACTCGGATATACAGATGAAATCAAGACAAGTACATCAATACAAAAATTCACACGACTGTTCAAAAAATAATAAATTGCATGAATATAGGAAATCTTCCTCTCAGTGACTGAGTTGTCTCATTGTGTCCTCATTTTTTATAAATCAAGGCCTGAGTAACCCAACCTTAAGTGTTCATTAAGGTTTTTGTCACATAGATAGAAAATAAACTCAGAGATTAAGCGGCTGTTATAAACAGAGTGATTAGTTGTTCTGGTTTACGTGCTGAAAATGGTTTTATTTGTGTATGTTCAATGTGTTAGACTTGTACATAGTTAAATATATGATCAAATAATGTTGAATCCTGGATATGGATTTGTAAGCAATGAAATTTGAAATAAGGGGGTAGGAACAAGAAAACTTCATCCTACTCCTTTTCGAGCACACACATTCTGTAGACATAGATATTTACATGAAAACTTGATGATTTTTAAGTTTTGTTATTTTTATTTTTTTCTGTTGTTATTTCAATTATATTTGCATGTTTGAAATAAATTTTATCTATCTATCTATCTATCTATCTATCTATCTATCTATCTATCTATCTATCTATCTATCTATCTATCTATCTATCTATCTATCTATCATTTCTCACGGCACACGTATATTGTCGGGTTTTTTCTTGGCCAGGGCATATTTTAAAGAGGAATTGCTCTCCTGGTACTGGTGTGTCATACTGCTGAATTTGGTATCGGTGCTCAAACCTTTTGTGTTTGTTTCAAACAAGTTGTCCACCCAGGGAAGCTAAAATGTGTTCTGTGTGTTCTCAGATGAACATATGAGACACTTTGACTCTTCAGTGCAGTGTGGAGCTTAACAAAGTTCTGTTTTGTGTCCCAGCTGATCAGGAGGAGGAGAAGAGTCTGACGGAGCAGCAGAGGAAATTTCAGCTACTTGGACTCAGCTCAGCCACTGCAGAGAAAACAATGAGCTCAACACAGAAGGTGACAGATACTAGTGTTAAGAAATACTCCATTAAAAGCTGAAGTACTGATATGTATATTTTATGCTAAACTAAGTGAACCTTGTGCAATATTAATGTAATGTAGAAATAATGTATACAATGTATACAATGCCTACATCTTAGACGGTGACGTTGCCTCTAAACATCAAAATGAGCAGGAAGATGTTAAAGTGGGATTCAGCAGGATTCAACCCTAAAATCAGCTGTAGTGGCTCAGTGTGGGGAAAAGGGTCACAGCTCACAATCATTTCTATTGAGAGCTCCAGTAGATTTTTTTAATGTGCAGGCTGTGATCAGCTGACCTGCTGCTCTCTGTGAATTCATCCAGATGTCAGCAGATGTTTCACGAGTTGTCCTGGCTGATTTCCTTTCTCTACACTGACAGTACACTGTCTTTATATTAGACACTAACCTGTTGGTATGTGGGTGGAGCTCAGTGAATGAATGTCAGCATCATGAGCTTAAGTTTAAGTTAATCTCTGCTACACTTGATGTAATCTAACTCTGACATGAGCACCACAGTCACTGTGCACCAGTCACACACTGTTCTTTACTTAAATCCATCACATTACAGTAAACTTGCCTGCTTATCCTGCACTAACCTGCAGAGGATTTTACTGCAGTCTTTACATCACATTGTGAGACAAACTGCACACAAACAGTTTGTGTGTTTGCTGATGTTTGTTGGGCTGATAGAATTGCTGCATTTGAAATTACCTGCCACATAAAAAATATTACTCCATTTATTCTCGCTCGTCTTCTGTATTGCTAACTAGATGTTGAAATACCGCGACCGCAACTTATCAGCACCTGCAGTCGTTCAGGTTCTGGTGGTGTTTGGTGCCACACTCCACCTTCAGGTTTAAAACTAGTGTTAATGGAGGGAGTTTGAAGCTTCAGTTTGTTTAATGACTGCATTTCACTCACTGACTCTGTATCTCTGTCACTGCAGGACCAACGTGGACCGAGAAGTCAGCGCTCTCAGGAGGCCGACAAACCTCACAGAAGCAAGAGAGAGAAAAAAAACACCTGTGACGAGTGTGGGAAGGATTTTACCTGGAAGTTTAAACTAAAACAACATCAGCTCATCCACACTGGAGAGAGACCGTTCAGCTGTGACTTGTGTGGAAAGTCGTTTTCCTGGAAGAATTCCCTGAAAAGACACCAAGTCGTCCACAGTGGAGTTAAAGCTTACAGCTGTGATCAGTGTGGCAGAGCTTTTACTCAAAGTAGCAACTTACAGAGTCATCTAGTTACCCACTCTGGAGTTAAGGCATACAGCTGTGACATCTGTGGAAAAACCTTCAGCCGGCTAGGGTACCGAAATATACACGTACGCATTCACTCCGGAGAAGATGTGTACTGGTGTGATCAGTGTGGCAAATACTTTACAACAGACGCACACTTACAACGCCACATGTTTACCCACACTGAGGAGAGACCTTATCAATGTGACCTGTGTGAGAAGACTTTTAAAACTCCACAGTACCTGAGACAACACCAACAGATCCACACCAGAAAGAGACTCTACAAGTGCAGTTACTGTGAGGTTTGTATTTTTATTTTATTCTTGTAAGTTCAGTCTGACTGTTTGGAACAAGTCTGCTCATTAAATTGTGTTAGCATGTTAGCACTTCTACTGCACCGAAGAGTAGCTCTGAGCCATTATTCAGGTTTTCATTTCATTTAAGTGTAAGTCAGATGTTACTGTAATATTAAATAAGTATTGCTGTAGTATTATGGTGGTAGTATTGTAGTTATTGTAGCCCAGTAAACTGAGTGTGTTAATCGAAACAGTAAAATGTAATTGGACGTCTGCAGAGATGCTCTTTATTTCAGGCGACTTTCAGGATAAAAGTGTTGAAGGACTGACTTACACTGTCTTTGTGTCTTTGTTTAGAAGCAGAGCGACACAGATGGATCCACTTCTCAACCCTGTCATCGCTGTGGTGGTGGGAAAGACTTTCGTTGTGACATCTGTGGAAAAACTTTCAGTCACCAAGCCAGCCTAAAAATACATCAACGTAAACACACTGGAGACAAACTGAAATACTGCAAAGAATGTGGGAGAAGCTTCCCCACATCAGCTGAGTTAAAACAACATGAACTCTTTCACAGTGGGGTCAAAAAGCACCTCTGTGATCAGTGTGGGTCATCCTTCACCACTGCAGGTAACCTTAAAAGACACAAACGAGTCCACACAGGAGCGAAACCATACAAGTGCAGACACTGTGACAAAAGCTTCTCACAGTCAGGTAGTCGTAACGAGCATGAACGTACACACATGGAAGGAAACTACAGCTGTGAGCAGTGTGACAAGAGCTTCAGTAATCTCAGTTCATACTCTGCACACAAACGATCCCACGTTACTAATAAACTGTTTCACTGTTACCACTGTGCCAAAACATTCACTTCATCATCTGCTCTGTGCAAACATCAGCGCGATCACGCAGGGCTGAAATCGTTCCCATCACAGGATCAGAGTGAATCTGAAGAGAGGGAAACATCCTCTGGTTTCAGAGTCCAACTTAAAACCCTGGAGATCAGGCTCCACAGAGCTCAGGTCGGCTCTCCTTAAGTTTAAGTTTAAGTTCAAATGAGGCTGTGAATCAAACTTCCTGTAGTTCCATGTTAATCTTTATAAATTGTTCTTCTGTTTGTGTTCAGTCGTTACCTTTTTTTTTCAGTGGTTGGATTAAAAATCAGTTTTCTGTTGTTTAAGTTTTTATTGAATGTATTTTGTTAAATGAAGTTAAAATATTGTTAAATAAAGAATTGTTTGAACGACAAAGATTTTGAGCCATGATGTCATTTCCTGTATTTCAGAGTAAAGACTGAAGTGACAAATGGAAACATGTTTACAGTCATGGAATAAACACTGATGGGTCATCTGTAGGAAGTTCTATTGCTGACCTGACAGACTCGACCTTGTTTACAAAGAAAGAAAGGAACTGATGACATGTGTCAGCAGAGGCTTTCAGGGTTGTTTAGAGTAGAGCTGATAGTCTTAAAGAGAACACGGCGATTATGACAATTTAACACAATGATCTGAGAAAAATATCTGTTTCTTTCATTTTTACTGTATTCTGATCAAATTTCCAACATTCTTTTAACATTTCAAAAGAAATTGTCTTTCTTCCACTTTCACACTTGGCCCTAAAAACACCAACATCTGTGCAATCACTCTTGTGTCAGTCTAATGAACCTAACATGTGAGTGATACATAACACACATTCACACTGGCTGCATATATCAGTCCGGGGGGGCAGAGCAGAACTCTGTATGAATCAGACGCGCTCACATATTCAGGCTTTCCAGAGGCGTTTACCATCAGAAGAAGCAGAACAATGAATCATCAGCACCCTGCAGAAGAACACAGCAAGCAACAACTCTAACAATAAAGACGTGCTGGAGCCAAAAGATGCAGATAGCGAGTTTTAAACGATAACGCACAGGATCAAAGGGGGAGAGGGTAAAAACCCACTGCCTCCTGAGATAAAGATCAGCAAGTCAAGCTGGCAGCAGACGACACAAAACGCTCTCTGGAGGAGGCGGCGACTGTGGAGCAGGCCGACGGAGAGGCGGATCGGCAGACAGGAAGCTCCCGGGGTCCCACAACAAGATGTTGCGCGTCAGACTGGAGCAGGATATCCCCATGTTGGTGACACTGCCCATCGAGGTACAGCCCAACTTGGCAAACCAACCCTTCCCTTTCTTGGACACCACACTGGCTGATCTGGGCATCCAAGACTGAGTCTCACTCCGTGTGGGGACGTTTTTTTGTTTTTGTTTGTTTTTTAAGAAGCAATCATGTGTATATATTCAGCTCAGAGCTGAAGGAGAGGGTGGTTTGGGTTGACAACAAGAAGACCCATCCTAGAGGTACGGCGGTGGGATCCAACTGCAGGGATGTGGTCAGATGGCAGTCTGTGGAAATCAGGTGACAGTGAGAGCAACTTGATTTTCCTATTTTGTCCTTCAGATACGAGTGAAAGCCCAGATGCCAGGAGACAAGCAGCTCCAGGAGGTCCTGTACAGCACCGAGGTCCACACTGACCGCTCCTTCTGCTGCACTGGAATGGATATCCTGCCCTGGAAACAGACGTGTGCAGGTCTAGAAGCAGTTTAAATCCCATACTTTTTTGATCTGTGAGGCTCTTAATGTCACGTCTGCAGCCATGAAAGTCAGCTCAGGGTTTCTTGATTCTGATTTTTCTTTGCTGTGTCACATTTAGCTCATATCTGCATTGCCATGCCCTGAAAACAAGCTGCCGGGCTTTAGTCAGGCTCAGGGACAACGGGAGATCTGAGGAGCAACACAATGAGAACAACTAAAACTGAACAAACTTAACATCTGATTACCTTTTTTATTTGTAAGAAAAAGTTTAACATGAACGCGCCAACTGTCCACAGCAAAGCTTATTATGACAAGACTGCTTTTATTCAGTGATGTCAAAGTGTCATCACTTCATACCTCTGAACTGACATTAGATGTATTGCATACCTTGTTAGAATTACACTGTTGAAGCATTTGTAAAAAGCTTCTGTCCTTGTTAATTTATGTTTTAGGATAAGTTTTTGGGCTGTGTAAGGTCACAGGTTGCATTTCTGAGCAGAGTAGTAAAGGTAAAGTAAGTGTTTTCAAAACTAGCCACTCAGCATGTGTACAAACAGTGAGAAATCTCTGAAGAAAACCGTTTGAAGGAGCAAGAACACACGCGTTTCTCCACAGGTTAAAGCCCGCTTTAATAATCAATATGAATCAAAGACTTCTGTCAACACAAAATAAATGTAAGGAAACACACTTTCCTGTGCAACATCCAGTTTCTATAACTGACGACAAGCTTGGACCACAGTGATCTAAACTCATCCTCTACATTGGAAATGTAAACAAATGTAAATGTGGTTTTTACTGTACCAGAGCAGGGCTGTGTGTGTAGAGCACAGCCAGGCAGCTGAACACTGTATTGTTCTCTTTTTGGTCCTCTTCGAGCGGGAGACGAGCCACCAAAGCTGGCAACACCGGTCAGTGAACACATTCAGTTTTCAGGCCCCTCTTCTGTGGAACCAGCTTCCAGTTTGGATTCAGAAGACAAGATTTCAAGATTAGGCTTAAAACTTTCCTCTTTGGTAAAGTATATATTTAGGGCTGGACCAGGTGACCCTGAATCCTCCCTTAGTTATGCTGCAATAGATGTAGCCTGCCGGGGATTCCCATGATGCATTGAGTTTTTCCTTTCCAGTCTCCTTTCTCACTCAGTATGAGTTAATAGACCTCTCTGCATTGAATCATATCTGTTATTAACCTCTGTCTCTCTTCCACAGCAGGTCTTTTATCCTGTCTTCCTTCTCTCACCCCAACCAGTCGCAGAAGATGGCCCCGCCCCTCCCTGAGGAGGTTTCTTCCTGTTAAAAGGGAGTTTTTCCTTCCCACTGTCGCCAAAGTGCTTGCTCATAGGGGGTCATATGATTGTTGGGTTTTTCTCTGTATCTATGAAGCGCCTTGAGGCGACTTTTGTTGTGATTTGGCGCTATATAAATAAAATTGAATTGAATTGAATTATCTGAGGAAGAAGCAGAGTTGGTTTGTTTCCAGCTGAAATCATCCAGGCTCAGGAATTTGAATCGATCCACATCATTTCTGCTTGAACTAGAGAACATGAGTGTCGACTTACATTTGGTCTGTGAGACACATGTCATAGTGACAGTATTTGGGTTAATATGGCATTACTCACCCTGGTCGCATTTCTTCAATATCAGGCACCAAGTTCAGGAACTCGTTCTTTGCAGCCCGCGCAAGGTAGGAGGTCTCCAGAGTGGGAACCATCGGGAAGTTTTCACAGTCTGAGCAGGAGGGACTGGAGGCACGTGAGCTGTTCTCAGGGGTCCTTTAACACAAATCACACCAAGTTAGAATCAAATAGATAACCTGTCAATAACCGTTTGCAGATCGAGGTCAATGTTCCTAAAAATATGTTTACTTCTGGCCCATGGAGCCACAGCGGGAGTCCGACAGAGAGGGGGAGGTAGAGGAAGGGGTGAGGGTGGCACTGCTGAAGCTCGTCACGGATGGATCACGTCCGATCGGTGAGATGAGAGAAAGCTGAAGTGAAACAACAGCAGGATGAGGTAGACGTCAATATAGGAACTCCCTGATGTGACACAGAAAGGCTATTTTTTTATTTCTTTGTATTATTTCTCACCTTGCAGTCACTGATGCTGTTCACCAGCTGCTTGTATTCAGTATTGAAGGTGTGTGTCAGAAGGCGCAGGCACTACAACACAACAGGAACAAGACCGATCAGCTCCGAGCAGAGAAGGAAGAAGGCAGCAACAAGAACGCCCACTAAGCCCACGTTTTTCTCACCTTGGTGGCCAGCTCCTTCTCACGCTTTCAAAGGTGGTGCTGGAGATCTGCGAGGAGACGGAGGTGGACGTGGACAGAGTGCCGGAGCTCACGCTGGGGGACAGAGACTCACTCAGGGACTTGGTGGTGGGAGCTGTTCCCACGGGAGCCGCCTCTCCCAGAAGGTGACGGGTCTTTTCCACCTGGACGAAAGATGGGGGCGAATGTGAGGTGGGGAGAAGAGGGGAGGTTAGTCATGTAACGTCTGTACTCTAAGAAAAAACTTTTTAGAATAGCACTTTGGTCTTTGAGTTGAAAAGTCATTTTTCCCTCTATGATATTAAACAGATTTATTTCTTTATGAATCTTTTAAGGCCCCACCTCCTGCAGCTGCTCCATCTTCTCCAGCTCCCACTGGTGCTCTAGGATGAGGCTATCTCCTCTGGGCCTCCAGCCGGCCAGGTTCTCCTCTCCACGCACATAAGCCACTGATGTGTCCAGCACCTTCCTCCTCCTCCTCTGCATCCCTGCTCAGGACATGAGCCCTCATTAGGATGAAGCTCTCCACAGAATTATGATAAAACAGCTGCCGTTCTTTAAACATGTTTCATGGCCGCTCACCTGGGCTTCCAGTGTCAGACATCTTACACAAGCTCAGCTCGTAGATCCCAGTCACTCGGTTGCTATATTGAAGCAGAAGTTTTGAACAAGGAAACTTTGTAACAGGGCAGATATCTTTGATTGTGAAACAGAGATGGCCACAGTGCAGCAGCCCAGATTTACCAGTCAGGAGTTTTGGAGTATCCAGTCCCAAAGAGGTTCTTGAGAGAACGGGGTGGGGAAATCTTGGCGTCTCGGGAGTAAAAGACCGTGCAGATGTCTTTGGTGATAATGGCAGGCTGGATGCAATGGTCCAGCTGCAGAGAGGAGATAAAGGGTGTGTGTTAGACACGATGACATCAAGAGACTTAAAAACACGTACAAACAGGTACAACACGGCGGAGCAGCGGCTGACCTCCAGATACGCAGATAAGGTCATGTAGATCTTCTCTCCGTAGGGAGTGACGCGGTTGAGCAGGAGGGAACCTTTTAAGGGTGTTTTTATTTGTGCTCCCTGGCCTGGAAATAAACGGTTTCCGATCAGACCTGCTTCATCTTTGTGCCCTTGGTATCTGACTCGCTTGCTCCCCCATGCATTTTAAAAGAATCCTTCTCTTCAGCATGAAGTTCTGGCTCAGCTTTAGTGTCTGCGTTACATGTACACAAAGACAGAAACATTCAATGATAAAAACACACAGTGGAATAAAATTGTAAGATGTCATCAGTTGATGCAGTTTAAGGACACTTGTTGTTCTGTGCAGTCTCACCTGGAGCTCACGCTTCTAGTTCATGCCATCATGACCAAAGATTCTTCAATTAATAGTTTAAAGATGTCCATGAATGCACTGCTAACTGCTCTTCACCCTGATAAAAATCAACATGCATTTAGAATAAGAAACACTTTTACAAAACCAAAAGCTTCACTGTACTTAGTGATTTATACGTCTACAAAACAGGTTCAGTTTGTAACTGAGAGAGCGGCTCAGTGGCGCTGAATTATATTTCCAATAGAAACACAATTTCATATGTTGTAGTAACAACACACTGCCACAAGATGGCAGCCTAGGCCTACTTTACCATGCTGTTCCAGTACAAAAGAAAAAGTGACAGAGCCTTGAAAGAGTGACAGAGACACTTTTTATGAACTCATCTGTAATGTGTCACCTTTTCTGTAGGATGAAGAAGTGCTTCCCTTCTTTTAAAGTAAATACAGGCTTACAAAGATCCTCTAAACATGTTTCTGAAATAATCCTAAACACAATCATTAAATCAAAAATGCAAGAAACTATTTATTTAATCACTCTTCTTAACTTAATTCCTTAACTTAGTGAAAAAAAAAAAAAATAGACAAGAACTTTTCTGCTGTCTCACCTCTGTCAGTTTTCATGCTGTTGCAAGAACAGGTGGAGGTGCAGGTGGAACTTTGACTTCAGTGTGGTTTGTATGTGCAGGCAGGAGTGTGACATCTCAGGACAGCAGAGGGTTGTCGAGCACGGTGACTCCTGCTGCGACGCCCCCGTCTGACTGTCCTGAGCTCTTGGTCCTCAGCAGACGGCCCACACACTCATTCATCACCATGTCTTTACCCTGCCTGTAAGAAAACCAAGAAAAGGCTAACATTAGAAAAAGCCACCAACCAATCCCTTTTACTCCACCACCCAAAAACCAGTGAGAAACACTAGTTAGTATTAACTTGGAATCAAAGTGCACTAATCCCCAGGCTCCCAGCATAACATACAGTCCAACACAAACTCCACAAACTGTCTTGCTTCAGCTGACTTTCCTTCACCTTCTCTCCAGACAATCTGTTGTGCTCTCAGCAACTTTGTCCCATAGCTTGCACATCCTTTCCACCTCCATCTTTCTTCCCAGCCAACTGATACATACCTTTTCTCCTTCCTTAAAAGCCAGCCTAAGAAATACCATTTTATAAACGCCCCATAAATGAAACTGCCATTTTCAAAAATCGTATCATCCAAATTCATGCAGCGTGGCTAAATTAAGAATGAATTACAAACCCGAGCTTCCTTGCTAACATGAGTAACAGCTAAACACTATCATAGTGGAGTGTAAAATTACTGCTAAAATAGCTCATATGAACCCTGATACTGGACTTTGTATTTATCAAAACAAATGATCTGATATTACAAAGAAAACTAATGATTGCTTTTTACAGTATTAGCCCAGAGTGATGTAAGGCAGGGTGGTTAGTCAGCCATAACCTGCTGACAACTTGTATCTGGTAGCTTTTTCACATCCTGATCAATGTTGTTGTCAAGTGTGTCTCATATACACTATTATCTCAGTCACAGTACAGCATGCATGAATCACAGTAGATACACAGTAATGCAAAACAGCAGGCAGTCATGTATGTGTCGTCACTGTTTTGACTGAGGCTAGCTCATACATGGAATGCAAGAAAATGCTGCATGTGTGCAGATCCACACATGCACTGCTTAAACTTCCCTAGTTTAACAAATGGTGAGCAACAAACAGAAGTTTTCAACATGTTTAAAGATGCTTCTATCCCCCCGCCCGCTGTACCTCCTCCTTCTCGCTGAGACTTCAAGACAAACCGTTCTGCTGCTGACAAGGCCACTGATACTGTTTTGTCCCTCTCTGGACCCTGTAGACCAGCGCAACCACAGAGAAATAAATCAGAGGAATAAAATGCAAATGATATTGCTTACACTGAACAGCAACACCCAGGTGAGGATTATCTAATGCCAAATTTTCCAAACAATGAACAAACCGTGCCCTTTGTCTCACCATGTCTAGAGTGTAGAGGTCAGCCAATGTCGCTCGGATCTGCTGCACAGCTTGAGGCTGGTCTGGGAAGAATCTGTCCAGGACTCCAGGTCTGGGGAGCACTTGCTGAACCTTCTTGGTACCAGCCAGGTGAGCGCTGATATCTGGACACTTCACAGCTCGAGAGCGCTCCATGAGGAGACGAGCATCCCAGCTCTGCAATGGAAAACAGACAATGAATTCTCTGCTTTTTATCATTAGATGTATTTCTGTATTAAAAAATTCCGTTTATTGGGCCACTTTGTGCTGGAAGAATTTTTCCAGCATAAAATAGCCTCTATCATTTCACTAACTAACTTATTTCACTGCTGCTAATGACGTTTCACAAACTGTCACAGGTTTTTTAGCTTCGTTCGTATAAACTTTCTTGTGGTTGAGATTCCCGAGAAAACAGCCAGCACACTGAGCAGCAGAGGGTGACAACAGTTGGTTTCAACAAAAAAACGGCATCAAAAAAGTCACGGTCATCAGAGCAACATCAGAGAAACAATAAAGTCTAACCATGGAAGGCACAAACACAAAGAACATCAACAATGAGCACCTTTCTTTTTGCTGAAAGTGATATAGCTTTCTGTTACCATCAACTGAAACCGCCAACATTTCAGGTGTGCATGCTGGGCAGCTGAAGCTGACATCACAGCACAGCTGCTCTTCCTCATCCAGAAAGCTGTGCTGCAGTGCATCGCTTTTGGCACGCCCAGTCTGTATGTACAGAAACATAACAGAGGAGTAAATATTTGCATCTGCTTATTGAAAAACAATATCAAAGAAATACTTCACTCAGCCTTCCCCCACACTTGCAGTTGCTTGCAAAAGTATTCGCCCCCCTCAGATCTGTGGCAAGATCTGAAACTGCTGTTCACAAACGCTGTCCATCTAATCTGACTGAGCTGGAGCTGTTTTGCAAAGAAGAATGGGCAAAGATTTCAGTCTCTAGATGTGCAAAGCTGGTAGAGACAGACCCTAAAAGACTGGCAGCTGTAACTGCAGCAAAAGGTGGTTCTACAAAGTATTGAGTCAGGGGGCTGAATAATTACGCACACCCCACTTTGCAGTTATTTATTTGTAAAAAATGTTTGGAATCATGTATGATTTTCCTTCCACTTCTCACGTGTGCACCACTTTGTGTTGGTCTTTCACGTGGAAGTCCAATAAAATTGATTCATGTTTGTGGCTGTAATGTGACAAAATGTGGAAAAGTTCAAGGGGGCCGAATACTTTTGCAAGCCACTGTAGTACCACGCTCCAACAGTTTTGCAAAAGCTTCCCTGGAGAATCATGGAGAAAATACTTTTAGTTCCAGGAAGGAGCTCAAGAGGTCTAAAGTGTAAAGAGTAGACATGTTGACAGATGCTGGCCAATATCCACTCCTAACCAGGTCCTTTAAATCAGGGCTGCACTGCTGCTGCCATGTTTGACATCTGTGTATCGCCTGGTGCACATCATAACGTCCTTGGACCAAAAAGAAAAAGAAACAACATGAATAATACACCACTGCCTTCACAGATGACTTCTGTTAAAGCAATACCATGTTCTGATTGTACAGCAAGGGCAGAAAACATGCTCCATCACACTATGTTCAAATCCATCACAGAAACCTAAATAGCAGGTTGCTGTTTACTATTAATGTCGATTAAAATCACGATTTTTCCTGCTGATACTGTGAAGTTTACGCAACCCACAGGAGCAGTTTCAAAGCTTTACTGTTGGCAGAATGCGAGCTACCAAGAAAGAGAAAACCACTTAAATAGATTCTTTCTAACTGGCTGTAGACACATATGAAAACCAAAATTGAGTGAATCTCATGAGGAAATATCTTGTGCAATTTTGACCGTCCACTCTAATAATACATGTGGTTGGAGGAATGGCTTTAAAAACATCAATAACACTTTCTCTGCTGTGGAGTGGCTGATGTTCGTGATGTAGAACATCACAATCCCCACAGAACCATTCCTCTGGAAGACACTCTCTGCACATAGACAGGACTTTGAACAAATTCAGCAAAATTTGAATAACTGAAAGTAGTATGCACTCAGATCCAGCCACTCTTGACAAAGGTAGCAGCTTCTATTTTGATATTATAGCTCCGGGTGGCTCAGTGTGCTTCACTATGAGCTGACGGTTAAAAGGACATTTGTCAAACTCATGTGGTTTTATAATTATTAAACTTCTCACACGCTCAAAGACATAAATGTCAGCCAACAAGGCATCGCTCATCAAGCTTAGCTCCATAGAAATGTATGTTATTGACACTTAATAACAGCAGGGTGAAGATAGTGGCAACACAGAGGATGGCCAACAGCTTCTGTGTCAGTGAGACATTTCAGCTGGTGTGGCCGTGCTTCTTTCCAGCACTCAGCAGCTTTCTGCTGCCAAAAGGACCGTGACACTGCCCTACTTCTTTGAGCCTCCGGAGAACGACATCAATCCAAAACAGCAGACAGCCTTTTCAAATACTTTTCTCTAAAGAATGCAAATATCAAGTATTCTTGCTCCCCTTTCTTTCTGATAATGTCACTTTTACAAATCCTGTCCCATCAGCTCTCATGGCTGGTTTGGCTTTGAGGGTCGGGGAGGACAAAAAGCTATTAAGGACCTTTTGATCTGCAGTCCAGTTCTCCTCTAAAGTATTAAGGATGAAGCAACAGTGCTCCTCTTTGCTATTCTGAAATGTGTGTTAAACACAGTGTAGAAGGTAAGTAGAAGCTTACACAGCACCATCAGCCATCATGCTAAATTTGCATCTTCAAAAGTCAATGCAGCCAGACTCACACCTGATTATAAATGTTCAGGAGACACTGTTGAATGTTTAGTGTTAACTTAAATCACTCATCATTTACAGTATTACAGAGTTCAGGGTTATGGGTTAGCACTATCATGTTACCCGTAACTGTATTAACTATGGTAGTAACTTAACTAGCAGTGTTGGTCAAGTTACTTGAATAAAAGTAATCAGTAACTAATTACTGATTACTTCCCCTAAAAAGTAATCCCCTTACTTTACTGATTACTTATTTTCAAAAGTAATTAATTACTTAGTTACTTTTTAAAAACATGATTTATGACCTGAATAGGTAATAAAGCAATAGATCTTTCAGCCCAATTCTACTTTTTCTGCATCATCCATCATACAAAATGTAATCAAATGGAAAAGTCTGTTTTTAAAACTTGTTTTATTAGTTTGAATCTTTTTACTTTATGCATCAAGCAAAAATTAAATTATATGCAACATCCTGACTAGAAGAAATTTGTGGAAGAATCCGCGAGTCTCTCTGTGAATTTCCAATCCCGTAGTAGCGTACTCGGTGCTTGCTCTGAAGTTAAGGGTTTTTTTCACTGTAAAAAGAAGTTTCTAAAAGTTTTTGTCACTTTTTACGGAATCAAACTCAAAGTAAGCTCAGTACTTCCACGCTTTAAACGCTGCACGGTCATACTCTCTCTGCACTCCTCCATAGATTATCCATTCTTGATCTGCACACAGCTGTTATTGTCATGAGGCACTCTGGCCAAAAATTTTTTAGTAACGCAGTAACGCAGCGTGCTTACGGGAAAGTAACAGTAATCTAATTACCTTTTTTGCAATAGTAATCCCCTTACATTACTCGTTAATTGAAAAAAGTAATTGGATTACAGTAACGCTTTACCCCGCGTTACTGCCCATCTCTGGCTGTGAAACACTAATGAAAAATGATTAACTCAAGTTTTTGCTGCTAAAGTTGGTTCCATCAGCTGCTGAATCACAGGATGTACTTGGTTATAGTCATTTGTGCATTTTGGGTTGCTTTAAATAAATAATGATGTGTTGTAATCATCCAGATCTAGAACCTTAAACTGCTTTTTCACGTGTCTGTAAATGAATTTCTTTCTTATCATTGGTGTCGGCTTCTGATTTGTCTGTTGTCAAGGTCTCACCTCAGTGTGATTCGTTTTGTCATGATTAAAGGATGAATGTGAACACAGCTTCAGTGTAAATGTGAATGAAAAAAAAAAAAAAGCTGGAAAAAGGAGGAGCCCGGAGCTTCGTCTTTCGCTCGGCCTACCCCGCTATAGCAGACGGACCGTCAGAGACTCGAACTTGGCCGTTAAACTCTGGGGTCTGAATGCTGGCCTCTTAACGCTGCGCACCACACAGCCGGCCAGAAGAAAATAGAAAAAAAGGACATTTATCTTCTGTTGTTCAACAATTTTTTTCGTTTTTTTAAATCTATTTAGCTTGTTGTGCAGTATTGTTGCTGTAAACAGTGTGTCACGTTACTTGAAAAAAGTAATCGGATTACAGTAAGGCGTGGGCAGTTAACATCTCTGTTAACTAGTCATGATAGAAGCCAATATTTCTGTCCTAACATGGTCGGAATATGTTTGACTACAAGCTAACATTTACAGCATGACTTTAAGCTAGCACCATAAAGACGGTAAAAGACACTGTAATATGTAGAAATGCATGTGAAAAGTGTTATATTAGGAGTGGTTGTGCTACTCCACACAGCCACTTTAACATTACTGACACTGTGTTTCTTACCTGTAAACAGCGGGTCTTGTGTGATAAAAGCTTGTGCAGAAAGTAGCAGGTGTAGACTGGTCCATAGCACTGTATGAAGTGATAAGATGTGAAAGGACATATATAGGGTACCTTAAAGGGCGCCTTAAAAGTGTTTCCCTGAGCTTTTACTTGCAGCTTGATATCTAAATAAATGTAAATAAATGTAAATAAATGTGAATGAAAAAAAGAGAAACGAGAAAAAGGAGGAGCCCGGAGCTTCGTCTTTCGCTCGGCCTACCCCGCTATAGCAGACGGACCGTCAGAGACTCGAACTTGGCCGTTAAACTCTGGGGTCTGAATGCTGGCCTCTTAAGGCTGCGCACCACACAGCCGGCCAGTTGGAAACAGAAAAAAAGGACATTTATCTTCTGTTGTTCAACAATTTTTTTTTCGTTTTTTTAAATCTATTTAGCTTGTTGTGCAGCATTGTTCCACACAAATGACACATGGAAACCTAGCTATTTTTTTATTGGCTTTCACAAAATGGGACTGCCAATGTTGGAGGTGTTACTGCGCCAAAGTCTTCCTGCTAGCCGGAAACCTGCTGGCGGCGCCACTATGTTCTCAGCACACTCTTCAGCGTCAGCTTTGTTGCCTGTTTTCGGCACACCTACCTAGTCCCACTCATCCACTTTATCTGCTCATGGCAGATTTACCCACACTGAGCACTCCTTGGATTAAGGTAAATTGAAGCAGGTCATTATAAAAAAGACACACAGTTTATCATCTTATCCTTGTGCAACAGCTAAAAGCACTCTGTTCATTTGTTTGCTAGATTAGCCGCTAGCATACACACTGTGTTAGAGGCTTGTTGCTACCTAGTTAGCGATGCTACACACCTGTTACTGTGTATTTTTCAATGATTCAGCACTCCTTGGATTTTTAGACAGTAATGAGATCATGTGCACACTCCACAGAGGTCCAGAGTCCAAATGTGACCTCTAGCACCAAACGCTTGCTGCAGTTGTTGGTGTCAGAGGTGACACATAAGGTATCAGGTTTTCTGTGTGATTACTTTTTCATATAGGACCAAGTATGTTTGGATAGCGTTTTGCCCTTGAAAACTGCCGTTGAATATTAGACATTGTTGTCTAATGTTATAAATGTATTGATGTGAAAGGTGTAAGTGTGACAAATATGGAATAAGATAGGAAATGAGAAAGGAGGCAAATACTTGTTCACAGGGCTATAGTCTGTAAATGGTCTTCTTTTGGCTATAGTAGATCTTTTACTTGTTCATTTTTTAATTGTTTGTTAAAATAGTTTTTTTCCATCATATTGAGTATAGAGGAATGCAACTGTGAGCTTTAGCAATTATCCCGCTTCAACAGGACCGTGATACCGATGTGTGAGACAGCAGGGTGCTGCCACTGGTGTTGTAATGTGTGATTTAGTTCCTCCTAACATTTCAGTTTTCTTCCAGTATCTATCCTCTGTGATTACTGGCTCTTTAGACAGATTTAATAGAAGTGTGTGAGCTATTGGCTCAGTATAAAGGGTCAGTAGTGTTTTCATGTCACCTATCCATCCTCCATTTAGTCACCCAAAGCATGTAGTAAATACTGCTCACTTTTATTCACCTTCTCTTAAATCCAGAAAAATTCCCACTTGTTAACGTTGAGTGTGTGTGCGTGTGTGTGTGTGTGCGTGTGTGTGTGTGCCAGTTGCAGCCTCCAAGTTGAACACCATCACCAAATCCAACCTGGGTCAGTGTGTCAGCAAGTCCGACCTGCTGGTCTGGTTTGAGATCAGCGAGCTGGAGCCCACTGGAGAGTGAGTATCCATCTGGAGTGTTATATTCACGCACAAGCTTTAAAGGAACCATAAAAATGATCTCCAGGAAGAATATTATAAGTTGGGATGTTGTGTCACCTCCTCCCTCCATGCACAGGTACATCCCAGCCATCGTGGATCACAGTGGAGGCCTGCCCTGTCATGGTACCTACCTGCTGCACCAGGTACAGGATTGGTGCACATGTTGTTTCCTTATTACTCACACAGTGGTAACTGCTTCCTTTGTACACAGTTGAATATCTTCTTTTAAAGCGTAATGTTGCTCTAGCTGTGCTCACTGTGATCCTGAGCTCCTGTTATGTTTGCTGCAGGGGATCCAGCGGAGGATCACAGTGACCCTCATCCACGAGAAAGGCAGCGAGCTCCATTGGAAAGATGTTCGTGAGCTGGTTGTAGGTGAGCAGCCTGCCTTTAGGGTCTAGTCGTGCTATACCTCTGTGTAGAAAACAAAACCCCAAAGCACCGAAACAATGTTTTATAGTGTTTGTGTGCTTTTGATAGAGGAAGACAGGACAGAACATCATTAAAGGGATTTGACTTTGTGAGATCACCCTGAAAACGCACCACTCGGTTCACTCTGAGATATTTTCAGTCTGGAAAGATGAATCTGTCGGGCTTCAGGCTGCTTCTCACTTTAAGCAGTTCATGCTGTAGCTGATGGACCAAAAATGACATTTGATATTTTAGACATTCAGCTGCTGACTCTGAAGCCAACAGGCTCTTGAGTGTGGATGATTGTGTTGGTACTGGATGCTGTGATCAAACAGCTGTTCTGATCTGTCTTCATTCATGCCTGTTGTTATTAAGCCTCCTAAGCTCCAAACCAGTAAAAGCAATCTTTGGAGGCAACACCCTTTTTAGTACTTTGCTGTATTTGTTTGTGATTGTGTGACACTGAACCACAGTGCTATGTATATCCTCTGTAACACTCAGACGTTTCCAGATCAGTGTTTCCCCCTCAGCTGTTTCTCACTATAGAGTCTTTCCTCTGTAACAATGAGGCACCAGCAGAGCATATCTGGCTCCCAGTCTGTGGCTGATAGTGCCCCCTGCTGTTAATAACAGGAACAGTGTAACCTTGTATGGAGCTCATAGTGATGGTCTGAAGATTGCTGCTGGGTTCCAACACATGCCGAGAAGTGGGGATACCTGGAAATGGACAAAGGCTTTCAGCAGAGTTTTAAAGCAGCTATTCAGGAAAAGAGCTGTGAATTATCTGCATACCTTGTTAGGTAATCAGCTATTTTGGGGTTCTTTAACAAATCAACCAAAAGGTCGACTGAGTATTTTCTCGTCAGAGTACCTTCACCGTTCACGATGATGTTGAGCACAAGCTGGAGCGTTTGATGGATGTTCTTTGCATCAAAGAGCTACGAGGAAATCCCAGAGATTAGAGACAGGATATTATGTGAATCAGCATGAATGTTGTTTGTTGTTCAACAGATAAAAACAAGAAGAGAAAATAGAAACAAAGTAAAAAAAGGAACAATTGTTTCTGCCGTTAAGAAAAAAAAATTGAGTCATGGCAGAGACCTGCAGAAGTCTTGAGTCTCATTTGATGACATTTTGTCAGATTGCCTTGTAATTTAAAAAAAACAAAACTGTTTTTTGAGCAAAAGTTCTCCAGGTTTTTTTGGAGTTCTTTCAAAGTTTTCTTATTTTTGGACGTTAGCTGCTTTTTCACTCTTTTTCAGTCCAGTCTAATTTGTATCCATGTGTGCTGTCTATTCTGAGCATATGCAGTTATGTGAGCTCTCAGGTTTTATGTATCAGGACTAGAGATGGCACGATACCACTTTTTTATGTCCGATACCGATATCATAAATTTGGATATCTGCCGATACCGATATGAATCCGATATAGTGTTTTTTTAATCAACAAAACTGTTTTTTAAAATATCTTGCTGCATTTTGCAAGTCTGCAAGTTCATACTCAAGTTTAAAACAACAACTACACTAAAGCTATTCTGTTATACCTGTATACAAAAAAAATATTTCATAGTTCAGCAATACTGATCAATCTAATAAACTTAGACCTACACCATCCTCCCTATTCTGGTATTTTAAAGAGTACTTAGCGTAAATATTAAGCAACCTAACTAATAGGGTTCCAACTCCCAGCAACAACAAAAATAAATAAATAAAAAATAGGGAACCACCCCTCACGCTCCACCTCATGATGCTTAATCAACATAATCAACCTTAATTTGATGCAGTGTGAAAAAAAATGCACAGAAATCAATTATTTTTCAAGAAATATTAAATAGATTCAACATCTTTCTTCAACAAAATTGCAGACTGCACAGATGGTACCTTCCCAAAGGAAAATGTACTATAGCTTACTAGGATATATATATTAGACTTAATAGTCACTATATACAGTAATTGACTTCTATTCATTTTACATCAAATTAAAACTTTGGGTGTCAGATAATTATTTATTAAAAGCTAGACATTTTAAATGAGAATAAGAAAGAAAAGTATGTCTTTGTGCCCCCTTTTCCCAGTTAATGCCCTATCGGCCCCCCTGGCTAAACTTTGCTAGATCCGCCCCTGCACAGTTACCAGCCGTCAGCTACGTAGAAAAAGATCCTGGAGTAGAAAGTAATATTAAATAAATTGTAACAACAGCTTATCAAGCTTAAACGTGCTGCTGTTGTTCAGCCGCTGGTTTGCTCTTTCTGGCGCAAAGTGGACCAAAAACAAACGAGAGACAGACTCGCGACAGAAAAGCCGATCAGCTGATTTAAGCAGTTTCACGATTGAAGTAGCAGCCGGAGAGCGAGAGGCAGTCGCTCGTTAAGCTTAACGCAGGAATGCTTTACAAACATTCAGAGATGGACTTACACACTTGCTTTACTTCTCTCGGGGATAACTTTGTCGGAGATGAAATGCCAGGTTGCTAGCGAAGCTCCAAATGCTATCCAGACCACCGACAGGTCCCGCATGCCACAGCTGCTCTATCACGTGATGCATACTGCTCCGACGTTCTGAGGCGAGTTACGGCGTGTTGCAAGTTTTGTGAGGTGCTTTCGTGATATTTAATGGATCGGATTACATTTTTTATTTTTCTCCGATATCCGATCCAGTAATTTAGGTCAGTATCGGACCGATACCGATACGTAATATTGGATCGGTCCATCTCTAATCAGGACATAATTAAAAACAATCAGGTCCTTAGTAGGTCTTAATATGAGGTAAATATAAAACATGAAGTGTTTGTGAGGTTCATCTGCAGCACCTTTGTCTCTGTGAAATGTTTGCTAATTTAACATTTTCCCTCCTAAACAGGAAGGAGTTTGTGGAGGCCTATGTGAATCATGCCTTCAACACATCAGTGGAGAATCTGTTCCAGGAGTTCAAGCGAGGCTTCTTCCTGGTGTGTGAGCAGGATTTGGTGAGGCTGTTTCGACCAGAGGAGCTGCAGGGAGTGCTGGTCGGCCAGGACGTGCATGACTGGGAAAAGTTCAAACAGGTAGAGTCAGCCAAACAGACACAGGCTGTAGTTTCACAGCTGTCCTGTAGCACAATAACTGTGTACTGCATACTGTCAAAAGCATTCAGTCGGCTGCTTTAACACAAATATGAACTTGAGTCACATCTCAGTCTTAATCCAGACTTTTGTATGATAGTATAATATAATAGTCAGCCCACCCTTCGCAGCTATAACTGCTTCCACTCTTCTGGGAAAGCTTTCCACAAGGTTTAGGTGTGTTTATGGGAATTTTTTGACTATTCTTCCAGAGGTGCATTTGTGGTGTCAGACACTGACGTTGGAGGAGAAGGCCTGGCTCACAGTTGCTGCTCTAATTCATCCCAAAGATGTTCTATCAGGTTGAGGTCAGGACTCTGTGCAGGCTAGTCCAGTTCTTCTACACCAAACTCACTCATCCATGTCTTTATGGACCTTGTATTGTGCACTGGTGCCCAGCCATGTGCACACATGCCCACACTTTACACTTGGCACAGTGCAGTCAGACAAGTACTTCTGGCAACCACCAAACCCTGACACATCCATCGGATTGCCAGTCAGAGAAGTGTGATTCGTCACTCCAGTAAACACATCTCCACTGCTTTAGAGTCCAGTGTTGAGATGCTTAAATCACTCCATCTGACGCTTTGCATTGTGTTTGTCAGTGTAAGGCTGGGATGCAGCTGCTCAGCCATGGAAACCAATGAAGTTTGGACATCTGTAACAACAGCAGACTGCAGATATTGGTGACTTAAGTGCACTATGAGCCTTAGCATCAGCTGACTAGCTGTCATTTCCAATTACTTCCACTTTGTTATAATATCACTAACAGCTGACTATGGAATATTTAATAGCGAGGAAATTTCATGACTGGACTTGTTGCACTGGTGCATCCTATCACATTACCATGCTGGAATTCATTCAGTTCCTGAGAGCGACTCGTCCTTTCACACATGTTTGTAGAAGTAGTCTGCATGCCTAGGTGCTTGATTTAATACACCTGTGTCCATGGAAGTGATTGGAACACATTAATTGAATGATTTGGATGTGTTAGGGAATACTTTTGGCAACATAGTGTATGCCTGACCTTACAAACTCTATGATTATAACAGTCATTTTCACTGTTTTCAGAACACAAGTTATGGTTGGAGATATCATGACCGCCACCCCACCATACAGATGTTTTGGGAGGTATTTGATGAACTAACTGAAGAGCAGAGGAAAGATTTCCTTCGTAAGTACTTGCTGAAGCCTCCATTATGATATGTTACTGAAATCACACTGTATCATATAAAACATTAGATTTTTCTGCACTTTACCAAGATACATTAGAGAGCAGCATTGTTCTGATTAATATACTGTAAAGCTGCTTCTAGCTGGTGGACTGAGCCGCCTCACCTTTCACCTGGCTCACGTCACACACCTGGAGAGACTCGACCTCCACCTGTGTTGCCTCACGCGAGATGATCTAGAGGCTCTGAGTCAGTTGCTACCAATCTCACACGCCGGACACTAATCGCATGCTCGCTGCAGCAGTCATGTGACTCGTTGTTTTTCAGTCCAGGTGCTGCCCTCTCTCACTGCACTGACCGAGCTTGATGTGTCATCCAATAAGGAAGTGGGAGGTGTGGTCCACCTGCTGGTCTCCGCCCTCCCTGCGACACAAATGAGGAGGCTGCCATTCAACAGCTGCTACATGAGCAACGAGTCCTTCACTGCTCTGGGTAACACACACACACACACACACACACACACACACACACACACACACACACACACACACACACACACACACACACACTTGTTTATTTATAGAAGTTTTCCTTCAAGTCATTCTCCCTGAATACCTCTTCCACCCTCTAGCCTGAAATGGTGAAAACTTTGTGTTTATGCATCAGCCCTGGCGGTGTCCTATCTGCGCACGGTGGATATTTCCTGGTGTAAAGTGGTTGGCGGTCACTTGGCGCTCCTGCTGGATGCTCTGCAGCCATCAGTCGTCAGCGAGCTCCGTCTTTGCAGCTGCGAGCTCACCACTGATGACATGCAACATCTGGGTAACTAACACACAATGACATTATACTTTTTCTTTTTTGGTCTGTAGTGGATCATTAGGCTGCATAAATGTATATTAAGACAAGTAAAGCCTGAAGGAAATTGATATTTCTTTCATTTATTTCATGCTGCCAGCATCTGTAGCTGTCGTATAAAACAAAACAATGAAACTATTCGGTGTTATTTTTGTCTCCATCAGAAACATTGTGAACAAAACAGTAAAGTGAACAGGCATAAAGTGATCAGTTATCAATGGGTCCTCTTCCTCTGTGCAGCTGCCGTGTGCAGACGGGGCTGTCTCTCCTCACTCCGTGCACTGGATCTGTCCTACAACAGCTTGGTGGGAGACAACGGTTGGTGCAGTCTGTTTGCAGCAGGAGGTCTGGGCTCTCTGGAAGACGTGGATGTCAGTTTGCGACCTTCAACCTCTGCTCCGTGCTCAGCCTGGCTGCCCGCTCTGCTCCGAGCTCTGCCTCAAATGCCGGCGCTGGCTCGACTGGCCATGCAGAGGTGGACAGCTGACTGTCAGGAGAGAGAGCAGCTGAGGTACTGTCTGAAAAAGAGGAGCGTCCTGCTGGAAAGGGATCCAGATTTACAAGACACATCATCAACATGTAAAGGGAACAGTCAGGAGAGCCTAGAAGAGAGTCAGCCTGAGGAGATTGGAGCGGACCGCACTGGAATTTACTGTCAAAGAGCGACCCACTTTGTTGCTTTATTATTATTTTTTTAAGTCTCTGTTACCACAAGAAGGTCAGTGTTGACGTCAGCTGCATCACATCTGATGTAAACTGTGTCACACGTGATGGTTTCAGGGAATACTGGGAACTTACAGAGTTAAGCACAGCTGGTGTGGGTTATCATATTTGTCGTCTCTCACCTTGGCTGCAGGGTCTGGGTCTTTCCAATGCAGCAGTCCTAACACTTGAGACACACATGCCGAGAAGTGGGGATACCTGGAAATGGACAAAGGCTTTCAGCAGAGTTTTAAAGCAGCTATTCAGGAAAAGAGCTGTGAATTATCTGCATACCTTGTTAGGTAATCAGCTATTTTGGGGTTCTTTAACAAATCAACCAAAAGGTCGACTGAGTATTTTCTCGTCAGAGTACCTTCACCGTTCACGATGATGTTGAGCACAAGCTGGAGCGTTTGATGGATGTTCTTTGCATCAAAGAGCTACGAGGAAATCCCAGAGATTAGAGACAGGATATTATGTGAATCAGCATGAATGTTGTTTGTTGTTCAACAGATAAAAACAAGAAGAGAAAATAGAAACAAAGTAAAAAAGGAACAATTGTTTCTGCCGTTAAGAAAAAAAAATTGAGTCATGGCAGAGACCTGCAGAAGTCTTGAGTCTCATTTGATGACATTTTGTCAGATTGCCTTGTAATTTAAAAAAAACAAAACTGTTTTTTGAGCAAAAGTTCTCCAGGTTTTTTTGGAGTTCTTTCAAAGTTTTCTTATTTTTGGACGTTAGCTGCTTTTTCACTCTTTTTCAGTCCAGTCTGTGCATCTGAACATTTACAGAAAGATTTCTTTGTTTCGTCTTTAGACACTTTGTTAAACGCAGATCCCAGCAGAGTTCGCCTACCTTCTCTCCAACCTTCTCAGGTTTTGTGGATATTATACATGGTTATGCTGAGGATATGTCGGCTACTTTCCACTGGAAATGCCTTTTGGTTAAACTGTCAGCGAGGAATTTGCACTGTTACATTTTTATATAACTTTAATGCAAAAAAAACAGCTGCTTGTTTAAGTGAAAATACACTGATGGGGTTTTTTTCTATTCATGAACAGGAGTGTGATCAGTTTAATAAAAGAAAAAATAACCATAACCAAGATATGAGGGGAAATCTTGGACAAATACAAGCAGACTGGAGCAGCCAGCGTTCAAAACACCGACGTTCAAGGTAACAGAAGGTTCCCGAGCCACATCCACCCAGCTGGTTTCTGTGTTTCTTGTGTATTTGTGTACACTGTGACTTCATGGCTGTCTTGGGCTCCAGCTCTTGTTTTGGTGTCTCATTAATTTGATTTAATGTCCTGCTTAGTGATAACATCACTCTTGGCCTCCCTGCACTGGCTTCCAATTGAATTTAGGATTCATTTTCAAGTTCTTTTATTGGTTTTTAAATCTTTAAATGGTCTGGCACCTGCTGAAGCCCTATGTCCCCACTCGTTCGCTCCGGTCAGCTGAGCAGCTGTTGCTCTCAGTCCCCAAATCACGGCTGAAACTGAGAGGAGACCGAGCGTTCTCTATCGTGGCTCCTAAGCTTTGGAATAATCTTCCTCTTCACATTAGGCAATCGACATCAGTGCTGGTTTTTAAATCCAGATTGAAAAAGCATTTTTATTCACTGGCTTTTGACTCAGTGGTTGACTGACTTGTATTTTATTGTTTTTCGCTATGTTTATTATTGTATCGTATTTATTATTCTTATGGTATCTATTATGTTTCTATTGTTCAGCAGTTTGGTCAGCCTTGTGTGTTTTTAAAGTGCTATATAAATAAACAATGATGATGATGATGAACATAGTAACGTGTGTTGGGTTGCTCTGTCTTCAGACTCACTGTCAGACTGATTAGACAGTGAGTCTGAAGGTGAGAGTCCTCACTGCCCACGCCTGTCTTTGGGTCTGACCAACACCGTTTCCTGTGTGTCATTCCCCCCTCGCCTTCCCCCCATCCGTCCTGTCTGCACTGACCTCTCCAATAAAGACAAAAGGCCTCATTTTCTGAAACTCTTCCTATCCCATCACCTTGCGAAGAATCACTTCACCATGTTGATTAATAAGGACGGTGGGAATGGTTTGAAGTCTCGTCACAGAAAATGTGCCAAAGGCAAAGAATCTGAGCTTGAAATAAAATGAAATGAAAGATCAGCCCCACACAGGGGTTAAATTCAGATGGAAACTCTTATCACACAAAGAGAACAAGCGAATAAATATATCTGAGTGTGGCCCCTCGACTGTCACAGTGTAGCTGACATTTGATCTTATCATGTGTTAAAGCTATTTTAATTACTGAAGAGAACCAGTGTCAAACTCAGCCCAAGTATGGTTGTACGTTAATCCTTAAAGCAACAACGTTTTTAAAGTTGCAGCGTCATTTTTACACCACACCTAAAATCCCACTAATCGTCCGGGCTCTTCACCCTATGACCACACGCTGGGGTATCTAACACCACATGACCCAAATGGAAACTATGTCAGCTGAAAGAAACCCATCGAAATGTGCAACACTTAAAACTTTGCCTGATTGGAGCATGGCTTCAAATACAGCCCTGAAAACAGACAGGCGGTCGTTGGCATTTCGCCCTCGTTCCTGAGAGACTACATCGATGTATCAGTCAACAAATGAACTACTGTGGCGTCACAGCTGGGGCCTTCTCTGTGTCGTTTATAACACAGAGAAGGACCCAGCTGTGACGCTGAAGTGGTATCTTTAAATTAGCTGTAGGTGTGAATGCTTGTCTGTCTCTCTGTTAGCTTTGCAACAGACTGGTGATATTCAGAGTGCACCATATGTCTGGTATTATTTCCCTTCCAAATTAGTGCTTCCTCTTAGTTGCTGGTCTAAATTTGTTTCCTTTCATGTTCAGGCCGTGTTAGTGTTGTCTCTGTGTGTAGCAGGTTTTGTCTCCATGTTTGTTTCACTGTCTGCCTGTCTGTCTCTGTATTCTGTACTTCTGATAGACGTCTAATTTTGCCAGTCCCTCTTTTTGTGCGCCTTGTACCTTGTCACTCTCTGTGACCGCGTCTCACTTTGCCAGTTCCCATGTATTTAGTCAGTTAATGGTGGTCTGAGTAACCCTCACCACTTTGTTCTCCAGTGTCTTTGTTCCTGTTCATCCTACATATTTTCCCCCATTTGTTATTTATTTCTGCTGTTCGCTATTTATATTTTATTCCTGCACAGTTTGCTTGAAGCACTCATATTTTGTCTATTCTATTCATGTGGATCTTATCTTTCTATTTCCTTGCTTCCTTTTCTGTTTACTTTGCTTCTTGCCCGTGTTTCGTCCTTTTGCGGTGTCTGTGTTTTTTTAATCCTATGGTCTCTTTTAAGTTTGTTTGTCTCTTTACTTCTTCAAACTGAATTCAAAGTGGAGCAAATGCTATATAACATTCTCATAGTCTCATTCACACTAACGTTGGTTCTGTATCTTGTAACCAAAGGAAGCTTCAGCATGCAGACTGGAGCCAGCGATCAAAACACGTGCTTCCTATTTTATTTTGTTGGTTATGTTGAGTTTTGCTGTAACTGTCTCATTACTCCTGATTTGTCCCTGCCGTCTCCTCTTCCCTAATGACCGTCCTGTGTGTTTATTGTTTAATCTTCTCCTTTCGTCACCCAGCTTCACTGGTCATGTTTCCTAGTGTTATCCCCCAGTATAGGTTTCTGAGTTTCTCAGTTCCCTGTCAGATATTTCATATCATTCTCTCCGTCCAAAATAAACAGGCTGCCTTTAGTTTATCCTTGCCAGCCTGTGAGTCTGCATTTGGGTCTTCTTTTTTCATAACAAATGATCATACTCCCCGCAGATTGTGATAGTGACACCTCCAGGCCATGCTGCAACTCTCTGGAGCTTTCCGCTCTTCAGGAACTCTCTCTGCAGGAGGGGGAGATACAGGAGAGGTGGAGGAAGATCTCAGCCTGGGCGTCTATTGTCTTATGTAGTCTGGAAGATGAGTGGATGGTGGGGTGGGTGCAGTTTTCTCTGTGGTGGGGTTGGGTGGACTGTCCCGGGCTCTGTGGGGCCGGGAGGCGCTGCTGCACTGGGCCCCGGTCTGGATGGGCCTGGGCCCCCTTTCCCTGGCGGGGCGCGGAGTATGGGGGTGTCACCAGGGTGCAGAGGAGGCTACCCCCCCTCTGTCCCCTTCTGGCTGCCTCTGCCTCAATTTTATCCCACAACTTAGACATTCACATTACTCACACTCTCATTACACATACATATAGGATCTTGGGGGTGGGCACAATACATGGATACATGGATACACGATACATGTACACCCCACCCCTGGTGTCGTTGCCCACCTCTCAATTTTAAATACACGTAGACATTGAGGGCTATCAGGAGGGACTATGCGCTTACCTGCTGCTCTCTGGCAGGTAGCTCCATGCCCTCCTGGGTTTTAAATGCACCTTAGAACACACATGCATCAACACTACAATGAGCGGGTTGAGGGAGGTTTGGAGTCTTCTCTCACCCCCATTCTCTGCGGCCTGCTGGAGCGGGGGGGCTAGGAGGAGGAGTTGGCCGTCCGACTGCGGTCTGGAGTGTGGGGCCTCCCTGCTGCTGCGGAGTTGGGGTGGTCTGCCTCTCCCCACCGCAGGGAAAAGGGTAACACCACCTGGGTCTGGGTGCAGTTCCCCCTCCAGGGGCAAGGGTACCTAGACCCGGTTCGTAGAGTACGCTTGGGGAGTGTGATCGTGTGTACAGCGTCTCTTTATGTCTGTCTCCACGTTGGTTGAGTGTGGAGTAAGTACATATGAGAGCATGAGGGTGGGAATGGATGTTTGTGTCTGTGTGTGCCTGTATGTCTGTGTCTATATGTCAGGTTGGGTATCAGACGCCACCTCTCTGGGGACATCTCAGGCCCTCCAAGGTTTGGAGGCCTATCTCCCCCTACCACCACTTCCCCTGCCAGTGGCGGACTCCCTCAGACATCGGTGCGTTGGTGGTTCTTTGTGTCCGGGGATGCGCGTCCAGGTACACACCGGTTCACTCCTTGGCGGCCGCTTATCGGGGCCTGGAGCCTGGGGCTCGCTCGGGCCACTTCGGAGGTGGGGGTGCCCCCGGCCTCTCGGCCTGGGGCTCGGTCACTCAGGCACGGCTGGCTGCCGGCGGAGCTCACGGGCGCGTCACTGCAACTCCCCCTGGCTTCTGCTCCGCGGCTGCTGAGTGAGCCCTCATCTGGGACTCTCCTCAGCTCTTTCTGGGACAGTGGCGCGGCTGCCCCTCTGTTGGTCTTCCTTGGTCTGTTGTGTTCTGGGGGCCTCTGGATGTCTGGAGTTTTGATCTCCTCCATACCTGCTTCATGCCCTGGAGGACGGGGCTGTGGCCCCCCCACACCCTCTAGCAGATCATTACATGAAGGAACCTTTTTAAAAAACAAGCGCGTCCATGCTCACAGGTGCTCACACACACAAACTTCACCCTTTTTGGCTCCTACCTCAAAGCACACTGTGTTCTGTTGATCTTATGTGCTGCACAATAATGTTTAATATTTAGTATTTACTGTCATATTCCCATATATCATTGTGATGTTGTTTATTCTATTACTCTTGTTCTCTTCTGCTTGTTTTCTTTTTTCTTTCTCAACAGGTGATCCAGGTGATTAATAGATGCATTTTTTTTCTTTTTTTTTTCTATGGTTTTGTGTCCAGATATCAGCGCTCACCTGGCTGGTACCAAGAAGGTTCAGCAAGTGCTCCCCAGACCTGGAGTCCTGGACAGATTCTTCCCAGACCAGCCTCAAGCTGTGCAGCAGATCCGAGCGACATTGGCTGACCTCTACACTCTAGACATGGTGAGAAAAAGGGCACGGTTTTTTCATTGTTTGGAAAATTTGGCATTAGATAATCCTCACCTGGGTGTTGCTGTTCAGTGTAAGCAATATCATTTGCATTTTATTCCTCTGATTTATTTCTCTGTGGCGTTTATGAACTCGTATTTCTTAGGCTGGCTTTTAAGGAAGGAGAAAAGGTATGTATCAGTTGGCTGGGAAGAAAGATGGAGGTGGAAAGGATGTGCAAGCTATGGGACAAAGTTGCTGAGACTAGGTTAAAAAGAGGTGAGGATCAGTGAGCAGGAGTGTGGCTTTGTGCTGAAAAGAGCACAACAGATTGTTTGGAGAGAAGGTGAAGGAAAGTCAGCTGAAGCAAGACAGTTTGTGGAGTTTGTGTTGGACTGTATGTTATGCTGGGAGCCTGGGGATTAGTGCACTTTGATTCCAAGTTAATACTAACTAGTGTTTCTCACTGGTTTTTGGGTGGTGGAGTAAAAGGGATTGGTTGGTGGCTGTTTCTAATGTTAGCCTTTTCTTGGTTTTCTTACAGGCAGGGTAAAGACATGGTGATGAATGAGTGTGTGGGCCGTCTGCTGAGGACCAAGAGCTCAGGACAGTCAGACGGGGGTGTCGCAGCAGGAGTCACCGTGCTCGACAACCCTCTGCTGTCCTGAGATGTCACACTCCTGCCTGCACATACAAACCACACTGAAGTCAAAGTTCCACCTGCACCTCCACCTGTTCTTGCAACAGCATGAAAACTGACAGAGGTGAGACAGAAGAAAAGTTCTTGTCTATTTTTTTTTTTTTTTAACTAAGTTAAGGAATTAAGTTAAGAAGAGTGATTAAATAAATAGTTTCTTGCATTTTTGATTTAATGATTGTGTTTAGGATTATTTCAGAAACATGTTTAGAGGATCTTTGTAAGCCTGTATTTACTTTAAAAGAAGGGAAGCACTTCTTCATCCTACAGAAAAGGTGACACATTACAGATGAGTTCATAAAAAGTGTCTCTGTCACTCTTTCAAGGCTCTGTCACTTTTTCTTTTGTACTGGAACAGCATGTTAAAGTAGGCCTAGGCTGCCATCTTGTGGCAGTGTGTTGTTACTACAACATATGAAATTGTGTTTCTATTGGAAATATAATTCAGCACCACTGAGCCGCTCTCTCAGTTACAAACTGAACCTGTTTTGTAGACGTATAAATCACTAAGTACAGTGAAGCTTTTGGTTTTGTAAAAGTGTTTCTTATTCTAAATGCATGTTGATTTTTATCAGGGTGAAGAGCAGTTAGCAGTGCATTCATGGACATCTTTAAACTATTAATTGAAGAATCTTTGGTGATGATGGCATGAACTAGAAGCGTGAGCTCCAGGTGAGACTGCACAGAACAACAAGTGTCCTTAAACTGCATCAACTGATGACGTCTTACAATTTTATTCCACTGTGTGTTTTTATCATTGAATGTTTCTGTCTTTGTGTACATGTAACGCAGACACTAAAGCTGAGCCAGAACTTCATGCTGAAGAGAAGGATTCTTTTAAAATGCATGGGGGAGCAAGCGAGTCAGATACCAAGGGCACAAAGATGAAGCAGGTCTGATCGGAAACCGTTTATTTCCAGGCCAGGGAGCACAAATAAAAACACCCTTAAAAGGTTCCCTCCTGCTCAACCGCGTCACTCCCTACGGAGAGAAGATCTACATGACCTTATCTGCGTATCTGGAGGTCAGCCGCTGCTCCGCCGTGTTGTACCTGTTTGTACGTGTTTTTAAGTCTCTTGATGTCATCGTGTCTAACACACACCCTTTATCTCCTCTCTGCAGCTGGACCATTGCATCCAGCCTGCCATTATCACCAAAGACATCTGCACGGTCTTTTACTCCCGAGACGCCAAGATTTCCCCACCCCGTTCTCTCAAGAACCTCTTTGGGACTGGATACTCCAAAACTGCTGACTGGTAAATCTGGGCTGCTGCACTGTGGCCATCTCTGTTTCACAATCAAAGATATCTGCCCTGTTACAAAGTTTCCTTGTTCAAAACTTCTGCTTCATTATAGCAACCGAGTGACTGGGATCTACGAGCTGAGCTTGTGTAAGATGTCTGACACTGGAAGCCCAGGTGAGCGGCCATGAAACATGTTTAAAGAACGGCAGCTGTTTTATCATAATTCTGTGGAGAGCTTCATCCTAATGAGGGCTCATGTCCTGAGCAGGGATGCAGAGGAGGAGGAGGAAGGTCCTGGACACATCAGTGGCTTATGTGCGTGGAGAGGAGAACCTGGCCGGCTGGAGGCCCAGAGGAGATAGCCTCATCCTAGAGCACCAGTGGGAGCTGGAGAAGATGGAGCAGCTGCAGGAGGTGGGGCCTTAAAAGATTCATAAAGAAATAAATCTGTTTAATATCGTAGAGGGAAAAATGACTTTTCAACTCAAAGACCAAAGTGCTATTCTAAAAAGTTTTTTCTTAGAGTACAGACGTTACATGACTAACCTCCCCTCTTCTCCCCACCTCACATTCGCCCCCATCTTTCGTCCAGGTGGAAAAGACCCGTCACCTTCTGGGAGAGGCGGCTCCCGTGGGAACAGCTCCCACCACCAAGTCCCTGAGTGAGTCTCTGTCCCCCAGCGTGAGCTCCAGCACTCTGTCCACGTCCACCTCCGTCTCCTCGCAGATCTCCAGCACCACCTTTGAAAGCGTGAGAAGGAGCTGGCCACCAAGGTGAGAAAAACGTGGGCTTAGTGGGCGTTCTTGTTGCTGCCTTCTTCCTTCTCTGCTCGGAGCTGATCGGTCTTGTTCCTGTTGTGTTGTAGTGCCTGCGCCTTCTGACACACACCTTCAATACTGAATACAAGCAGCTGGTGAACAGCATCAGTGACTGCAAGGTGAGAAATAATACAAAGAAATAAAAAAATAGCCTTTCTGTGTCACATCAGGGAGTTCCTATATTGACGTCTACCTCATCCTGCTGTTGTTTCACTTCAGCTTTCTCTCATCTCACCGATCGGACGTGATCCATCCGTGACGAGCTTCAGCAGTGCCACCCTCACCCCTTCCTCTACCTCCCCCTCTCTCTCGGACTCGCGCTGTGGCTCCATGGGCCAGAAGTAAACATATTTTTAGGAACATTGACCTCGATCTGCAAACGGTTATTGACAGGTTATCTATTTGATTCTAACTTGGTGTGATTTGTGTTAAAGGACCCCTGAGAACAGCTCACGTGCCTCCAGTCCCTCCTGCTCAGACTGTGAAAACTTCCCGATGGTTCCCACTCTGGAGACCTCCTACCTTGCGCGGGCTGCAAAGAACGAGTTCCTGAACTTGGTGCCTGATATTGAAGAAATGCGACCAGGGTGAGTAATGCCATATTAACCCAAATACTGTCACTATGACATGTGTCTCACAGACCAAATGTAAGTCGACACTCATGTTCTCTAGTTCAAGCGGAAATGATGTGGATCGATTCAAATTCCTGAGCCTGGATGATTTCAGCTGGAAACAAACCAACTCTGCTTCTTCCTCAGATAATTCAATTCAATTCAATTTTATTTATATAGCGCCAAATCACAACAAAAGTCACCTCAAGGCGCTTCATAGATACAGAGAAAAACCCAACAATCATATGACCCCCTATGAGCAAGCACTTTGGCGACAGTGGGAAGGAAAAACTCCCCTTTAACAGGAAGAAACCTCCAGCAGAACCAGGCTCAGGGAGGGGCGGGGCCATCTGCTGCGACCGGTTGGGGTGAGAGAAGGAAGACAGGATAAACGACATGCTGTGGAAGAGAGACAGAGGTTAATAACAGATATGATTCAATGCAGAGACGTCTATTAACTCATACTGAGTGAGAAAGGAGACTGGAAAGGAAAAACTCAATGCATCATGGGAATCCCCGGCAGGCTACATCTATTGCAGCATAACTAAGGGAGGATTCAGGGTCACCTGGTCCAGCCCTAAATATATACTTTACCAAAGAGGAAAGTTTTAAGCCTAATCTTGAAATCTTGTCTTCTGAATCCAAACTGGAAGCTGGTTCCACAGAAGAGGGGCCTGAAAACTGAATGTGTTCACTGACTGGTGTTGCCAGCTTTGGTGGCTCGTCTCCCGCTCGAAGAGGACCAAAAAGAGAACAATACAGTGTTCAGCTGCCTGGCTGTGCTCTACACACACAGCCCTGCTCTGGTACAGTAAAAACCACATTTACATTTGTTTACATTTCCAATGTAGAGGATGAGTTTAGATCACTGTGGTCCAAGCTTGTCGTCAGTTATAGAAACTGGATGTGTTTCCTTACATTTATTTTGTGTTGACAGAAGTCTTTGATTCATATTGATTATTAAAGCGGGCTTTAACCTGTGGAGAAACGCGTGTGCTCTTGCTCCTTCAAACGGTTTTCTTCAGAGATTTCTCACTGTTTGTACACATGCTGAGTGGCTAGTTTTGAAAACACTTACTTTACCTTTACTACTCTGCTCAGAAATGCAACCTGTGACCTTACACAGCCCAAAAACTTATCCTAAAACATAAATTAACAAGGACAGAAGCTTTTTACAAATGCTTCAACAGTGTAATTCTAACAAGGTATGCAATACATCTAATGTCAGTTCAGAGGTATGAAGTGATGACACTTTGACATCACTGAATAAAAGCAGTCTTGTCATAATAAGCTTTGCTGTGGACAGTTGGCGCGTTCATGTTAAACTTTTTCTTACAAATAAAAAAGGTAATCAGATGTTAAGTTTGTTCAGTTTTAGTTGTTCTCATCGTGTTGCTCCTCAGATCTCCCGTTGTCCCTGAGCCTGACTAAAGCTCGGCAGCTTGTTTTCAGGGCATGGCAATGCAGATATGAGCTAAATGTGACACAGCAAAGAAAAATCAGAATCAAGAAACCCTGAGCTGACTTTCATGGCTGCAGACGTGACATTAAGAGCCTCACAGATCAAAAAAGTATGGGATTTAAACTGCTTCTAGACCTGCACACGTCTGTTTCCAGGGCAGGATATCCATTCCAGTGCAGCAGAAGGAGCGGTCAGTGTGGACCTCGGTGCTGTACAGGACCTCCTGGAGCTGCTTGTCTCCTGGCATCTGGGCTTTCACTCGTATCTGAAGGACAAAATAGGAAAATCAAGTTGCTCTCACTGTCACCTGATTTCCACAGACTGCCATCTGACCACATCCCTGCAGTTGGATCCCACCGCCGTACCTCTAGGATGGGTCTTCTTGGTGTCAACCCAAACCACCCTCTCCTTCAGCTCTGAGCTGAATATATACACATGATTGCTTCTTAAAAAACAAACAAAAACAAAAAAACGTCCCCACACGGAGTGAGACTCAGTCTTGGATGCCCAGATCAGCCAGTGTGGTGTCCAAGAAAGGGAAGGGTTGGTTTGCCAAGTTGGGCTGTACCTCGATGGGCAGTGTCACCAACATGGGGATATCCTGCTCCAGTCTGACGCGCAACATCTTGTTGTGGGACCCCGGGAGCTTCCTGTCTGCCGATCCGCCTCTCCGTTGGCCTGCTCCACAGTCGCCGCCTCCTCCAGAGAGCGTTTTGTGTCGTCTGCTGCCAGCTTGACTTGCTGATCTTTATCTCAGGAGGCAGTGGGTTTTTACCCTCTCCCCCTTTGATCCTGTGCGTTATCGTTTAAAACTCGCTATCTGCATCTTTTGGCTCCAGCACGTCTTTATTGTTAGAGTTGTTGCTTGCTGTGTTCTTCTGCAGGGTGCTGATGATTCATTGTTCTGCTTCTTCTGATGGTAAACGCCTCTGGAAAGCCTGAATATGTGAGCGCGTCTGATTCATACAGAGTTCTGCTCTGCCCCCCCGGACTGATATATGCAGCCAGTGTGAATGTGTGTTATGTATCACTCACATGTTAGGTTCATTAGACTGACACAAGGGTGATGCACGGATGTTGGTGTTTTTAGGGCCAAGTGTGAAAGTGGAAGAAAGACAATTTGCAGGTTTCTTTTGAAATGTTAAAAGAATGTTGGAAATTTGATCAGAATACAGTAAAAATGAAAGAAACAGATATTTTTCTCAGATCATTGTGTTAAATTGTCATAATCCCCGTGTTCTCTTTAAGACTATCAGCTCTACTCTAAACAACCCTGAAAGCCTCTGCTGACACATGTCATCAGTTCCTTTCTTTCTTTGTAAACAAGGTCGAGTCTGTCAGGTCAGCAATAGAACTTCCTACAGATGACCCATCAGTGTTTATTCCATGACTGTAAACATGTTTCCATTTGTCACTTCAGTCTTTACTCTGAAATACAGGAAATGACATCATGGCTCAAAATCTTTGTCGTTCAAACAATTCTTTATTTAACAATATTTTAACTTTATTTAACAAAATACATTCAATAAAAACTTAAACAACAGAAAACTGATTTTTAATCCAACCACTGAAAAAAAAGGTAACGACTGAACACAAACAGAAGAACAATTTATAAAGATTAAAATGGAACTACAGGAAGTTTGATTCACAGCCTCATTTGAACTTTAACTTAAACTTAAGGAGAGCCGACCTGAGCTCTGTGGAGCCTGATCTCCAGGGTTTTAAGTTGGACTCTGAAACCAGAGGATGTTTCCCTCTCTTCAGATTCACTCTGATCCTGTGATGGGAACGATTTCAGCCCTGCGTGATCGCGCTGATGTTTGCACAGAGCAGATGATGAAGTGAATGTTTTGGCACAGTGGTAACAGTGAAACAGTTTAGTAGTAACGTGGGATCGTTTGTGTGCAGAGTATGAACTGAGATTACTGAAGCTCTTGTCACACTGCTCACAGCTGTAGTTTCCTTCCATGTGTGTACGTTCATGCTTGTTACGATTACCTGACTGTGAGAAGCTTTTGTCACAGTGTCTGCACTTGTATGGTTTCGCTCCTGTGTGGACTCGTTTGTGTGTTTTAAGCTGACCTGCAGTGGTGAAGGATGACCCACACTGATCACAGAGGTGCTTCTTGACCCCACTGTGAAAGAGTTCATGTTGTTTTAACTCAGCTGATGTGGGGAAGCTTCTCCCACATTCTTTGCAGTATTTCAGTTTGTCTCCAGTGTGTTTACGTTGATGTATTTTTAGGCCGGCTTGCAGACTGAAAGTTTTTCCACAGATGTCACAACGAAAGTCTTTCCCACCACCACAGCGATGACAGGGTTGAGAAGTGGATCCATCTGTGTCGCTCTGCTTCTAAACAAAGACACAAAGACAGTGTAAGTCAGTCCTTCAACACTTTTATCCTGAAAGTCGCCTGAAATAAAGAGCATCTCTGCAGACGTCCAATTACATTTTACTGTTTCGATTAACACACTCAGTTTACTGGGCTACAATAACTACAATACTACCACCATAATACTACAGCAATACTTATTTAATATTACAGTAACATCTGACTTACACTTAAATGAAATGAAAACCTGAATAATGGCTCAGAGCTACTCTTCGGTGCAGTAGAAGTGCTAACATGCTAACACAATTTAATGAGCAGACTTGTTCCAAACAGTCAGACTGAACTTACAAGAATAAAATAAAAATACAAACCTCACAGTAACTGCACTTGTAGAGTCTCTTTCTGGTGTGGATCTGTTGGTGTTGTCTCAGGTACTGTGGAGTTTTAAAAGTCTTCTCACACAGGTCACATTGATAAGGTCTCTCCTCAGTGTGGGTAAACATGTGGTGTTGTAACTGTGCGTCTGTTGTAAAGTATTTACCACACTGATCACACCAGTACACATCTTCTCCAGAGTGAATGCGTAGGTGTATATTTCGGTACCCTAGCTGGCTGAAAGTTTTTCCACAGATGTCACAGCTGTATGCCTTAACTCCAGAGTGGGTAACTAGATGTCTCTGCAAGTGGCTACTTCGAGTAAAAGCTCTGCCACACTGATCACAGCTGTAAGCTTTAACTCCACTGTGGACGACTTGGTGTGTTTTTAGGGCATTCTTCCAGGAAAACGACCTTCCACACAAGTCACAGCTGAACGGTCTCTCTCCAGTGTGGATGAGCTGATGTTGTTTTAGTTTAGACTTCCAGGTAAAATCCTTCCCACACTCGTCACAGGTGTTTTTTTTCTCTCTCTTTCTTCTGTGAGGTTTGTCGGCCTCCTGAGAGCGCTGACTTCTCGGTCCATGTTGGTCCTGCAGTGACAGAGATACAGAGGCAGTGAGTGAAATGCAGTCATTAAACAAACTGAAGCTTCAAACTCCCTCCATTAACACTAGTTTTAAACCTGAAGGTGGAGTGTGGCACCAAACACCACCAGAACCTGAACGACTGCAGGTGCTGATAAGTTGCGGTCGCGGTATTTCAACATCTAGTTAGCAATACAGAAGACGAGCGAGAATAAATGGAGTAATATTTTTTATGTGGCAGGTAATTTCAAATGCAGCGATTCTATCAGCCCAACAAACATCAGTAAACACACAAACTGTTTGTGTGCAGTTTGTCTCACAATGTGATTTAAAGACTGCAGTAAAATCCTCTGCAGGTTAGTGCAGGATAAGCAGGCAAGTTTACTGTAATGTGATGGATTTAAGTAAAGAACAGTGTGTGACTGGTGCACAGTGACTGTGGTGCTCATGTCAGAGTTAGATTACATCAAGTGTAGCAGAGATTAACTTAAACTTAAGCTCATGATGCTGACATTCATTCACTGAGCTCCACCCACATACCAACAGTTTAGTGTCTAATATAAAGACAGTGTACTGTCAGTGTAGAGAAAGGAAATCAGCCAGGACAACTCGTGAAACATCTGCTGACATCTGGATGAATTCACAGAGAGCAGCAGGTCAGCTGATCACAGCCTGCACATTAAAAAAAATCTACTGGAGCTCTCAATAGAAATGATTGTGAGCTGTGACCCTTTTCCCCACACTGAGCCACTACAGCTGATTTTAGGGTTGAATCCTGCTGAATCCCACTTTAACATCTTCCTGCTCATTTTGATGTTTAGAGGCAACGTCACCGTCTAAGATGTAGGCATTGTATACATTGTATACATTATTTCTACATTACATTATTATTGCACAAGGTTCATTTAGTTTAGCATAAAATATACATATCAGTACTTCAGCTTTTAATGGAGTATTTCTTAACACTAGTATCTGTCACCTTCTGTTTTGAGCTCATTGTTTTCTCTGCAGTGGCTGAACTGAGTCCAAGTAGCTGAAATTTCCTCTGCTGCTCCGTCAGACTCTTCTCCTCCTCCTGATCAGCTGGGACACAAAACAGAACTTTGTTAAGCTCCACACTGCACTGAAGAGTCAAAGTGTCTCATATGTTCATCTGAGAACACACAGAACACATTTTAGCTTCCCTGGGTGGACAACTTGTTTGAAACAAACACAAAAGGTTTGAGCACCGATACCAAATTCAGCAGTATGGCACACCAGTACCAGGAGAGCAATTCCTCTTTAAAATATGCCCTGGCCAAGAAAAAACCCGACAATATACGTGTGCCGTGAGAAATGATAGATAGATAGATAGATAGATAGATAGATAGATAGATAGATAGATAGATAGATAGATAGATAGATAGATAAAATTTATTTCAAACATGCAAATATAATTGAAATAACAACAGAAAAAAATAAAAATAACAAAACTTAAAAATCATCAAGTTTTCATGCAAATATCTATGTCTACAGAATGTGTGTGCTCGAAAAGGAGTAGGATGAAGTTTTCTTGTTCCTACCCCCTTATTTCAAATTTCATTGCTTACAAATCCATATCCAGGATTCAACATTATTTGATCATATATTTAACTATGTACAAGTCTAACACATTGAACATACACAAATAAAACCATTTTCAGCACGTAAACCAGAACAACTAATCACTCTGTTTATAACAGCCGCTTAATCTCTGAGTTTATTTTCTATCTATGTGACAAAAACCTTAATGAACACTTAAGGTTGGGTTACTCAGGCCTTGATTTATAAAAAATGAGGACACAATGAGACAACTCAGTCACTGAGAGGAAGATTTCCTATATTCATGCAATTTATTATTTTTGAACAATCCTGTGAATTTTTGTATTGATGTACTTGTCTTGATTTCATCTGTATATCCGAGTGGGTGTAGAAATCTGAGCCATCATCTGAGTAAGCCTCATCACAACTTTGCGCTGATAAAGGCAGCTGTGTTTTAGCCTGGAACACATTTATTTTTACATTTCTCATAAATGTATTTCATTATAGCACTTTTACCGCCAACATGTTGGGTCTTTTGGAGCCGGAAGTGACCTTATATGGAAGAAGGGTGGCGCTAGCTAGCTTAGTTAGCAAGCTGCATTCATAAGCTGTGCAGGTGCCACAGAGATGCTAAGTAGCCTTAATAACAGACTAATAAAACAACACAAACTCTGATTACAATGAGCTCATTTAAAAGCTTTCTTCTAATAAAATTATTTTCTTCTCTGTGTTTCACAACCTTTTGCTGATATCTTTCTGTGAATTAGTTTAAAGCAGCTTGAGTCAATTTAGTCAGATTTTTTTTTCCAACTTGTTCACAAAAACTTGAGAAGAGACACCGAGGAGAGCAACAGAAAGCCTCATTCAGGAGCTAAACTCAAGATTAACTAGACTCGGATTAATATTAGCTCGGTGCTTACCTTTAAATCAGTCTTGACTATAATCGGAGAGAAAAACGCCATAAAGCGGGAACTCGGCTTCTTCTTCTTCTGCTCTTGTATTTTTTGGCGGTTAAAGCTTTAAGGCGCATTACCGCCACCTGCTGGACTGGACTTTTCATGTCCCAAACATCATCAATTGGCCACAAATTTGTTGGAGTTTCTGTTAATAAAAAAGATGGAATTCAAGGATCTTGTTATTTGGTTTGTTCGTTTTTACCATTTACTCTACAATTTTCTGCCAGTGTATAGCAAACCCCACAGCTCAAATCAATGAAGAATTTAGTATTTTTAACATATTGCTTAAGCTGGAACCAGCAGCTATATAGGCCTAATTTTTAATCCAAACATGTGATAGAGGTTTACCACCAGGAGAAGCAGACTGTAAATAAAAGACTGTGCTACTGAAAACTGTTAGTCTGACTTTGGATTGTAAATATGTTTCCTTTTGTCACTTCTGTATTTGTATATGGCTCAAACTATTTGTTATGAAAGCAAAACAAACAAACTGATGTTGTATAAATTGATTCAGGATTATTTACTTCGAGTCCAGAAATCATAGCTGTCTCATCAGATCCAGTTGTGACATTAGCTATAGTTTCCGCGGAGGGTACTTGGTTCTGTATGACAGCACAGCTTTTAGGTTGAATTCAAGCGCTTGAGTACAGCCTGATAATTAGAGGCCTGCAAACATGTTTGCTGATGAACTTTGGAAGTAAAAGTACAGACAGCTATAGAAGACACAGGACACGAGATGGGTTCATTATTTCTTTTGAGTTCCATGTAACAATCCGTAACTCTGTAATTAATGAATGTGCCATTTAATCTTGGCTGCAGCCAAGATTAAATGGCACATTCATTAAATGGCTAAAATGGGTTGGCTGCCGTTCAGCATTTAGCACAAGTCAGCTTTTGATCAGAAAGTTTTCTGGTTTGATCCCTGGCTGCTCCAGTCTGCAGGCGAAATATCCTTGGACAAGATTGTAATCCCAAGCTGCTTTCTGATGCATCCATTGGAGTGTGAATGCTTTATAGAGTTTGTGAAACAGTTGTACGTGTGGTCAGATTGTTTTGTATTTGTGTGTGGATTGAAGCACATGTCTGAGAGCACATCAATCACGGCACATATTTTTTAAAATCTTAGTTTAAATAAAGTTTTTGATTATTTATTATAAAAAAGAGATGATATATATATAATGCAGTGGGCACTCTACCAGCTAACATGTCAGTTAATTTGACACATTGATTTATTTATCATTTCTTTTTCTCTCTCAGCTTTTCAGCTCCATATTTTTGCCATTTCTTCCACACTCAACTCTGTTCTACAAGGTGAGCCCACAGTTAATGTAGGAGAGGGCAGGTGGCATTAAGAGGTTTGATTGGGCAATCTAGGGCCCAGTTAGTTCTTCCTTTTGGTGAAAGCTGGGCTCTTCAGTTCAGCATGGTACAGCTCCAAAGATTCTGCAACATCAAACCCTCTGTCTGCTAATGTTACATCACCTGGGCTGAGGCAGTCCAGGTAATTGCAACAGTTTCTTGAAATTAGTTAATTCAGATATAAACAGAGTGACAGTTTACAGATTCAAACATGTCTCAGAGAAAACAGAAAAAAACAGTAAAGCCCAACTCTCCTCTTTGTGATCAGGAAGACAAAATTCAACTTCCTGATCAAGTAGACAAATCATTCAACCAGCTTCTAGAAAAGGAAGATATTCAAAAGTTGAAAGAAATGGAACTCCTAGACATGCAGGGAAGAAACTTTGAGCTCCAAGCAAAGCTTGATAAAGCACTAGAAAAACTAGTGCTGAAGGACAAAAAGAATCAGGAGCTGCAAGTAAAGCTTGATGAAAGACCGCACACAAATGAAGAGTTTCTTCAAGAAAAAAGGCTACAGGAGATAAAACAGAAGGAAATGGATTTCAAGCTCCAGGACATGGAGAAACACAACAAAGGCTTGCAAATCAAGCTTAATGAAGCTCTGCAAAAAAAATTAAGAACTCCTCCAAGAAAAACAACAACAGGACATGAAGCAGTGCAAACTCCAAGGCATGGAGGAAAAATACAAAGCGCTTCAGGTAAAGCTTGATAAAACACTGAACAAAAATAAAGAGTTGCTTCAAGAACAAAAGCAACAAGAAATTAAACAGAAACAAACGGACTGCAAGCTTGAAGACGTGCAGGAAAAATACACAGCGCTGAAAATAAAACTTGATAAAGCCAGAGGTGGGACCAAGTCATTGTTTTGCAAGTCTCAAGTAAGTCTCAAGTCTTTATCCTCAAGTCTCAAGTCAAGTCTCAAGTAATGTCAGGCAAGTCAGAGTCGAGTCTCAAGTCACTGGTGTAAAAGTCCGAGTAAAGTCACAAGTCTGAAATTTTGAATTTCAAGTCCTTTCGAGTCTTTAAAAAGAAAAAAACGAAAAAATAATGTTGCAGTTATGCTAAATGTAAATATTAGACCATGTAATTTTTAAATCTGTGTTTTTCTCAACACATGACAAAATAGTGAACGTAGAAAATATACACAAATTGTGAAATTGCACCTCTTTAAAATGCAGCTCAATTAAACCTAGCTCCAAGGATAATTTTCACCGACAGTTCTGAGATAAGCTGCATGTTATTCTTGGATGCGGTTGTAGGACCGGTGTCGTGCCAAAGTAGGTATCCCCGACAGAATTTGTTTCCCCTGTGCTGGGAGCATGCAGGAAGTACTGATGTTTTCATTTTGTGAAAAATTAGTATCGTTACATTACCATTCAGTTTGAGGGTTACAACAGAAAATTATATATTTATTGCTCACGGGGTATCAGATGGGATTATTTTAATAAACCATAAACATTTTGGCTAATAACTATTTTTATTCTCCTGTAACTTTATTATATAAAGAGCTAAATCCTCCAAAGTTTCAGGAGAAATGCGTCATAATAAGAAGTGTTTGTGAACGAAAAATCAGCAATGTGGGATACTGTTTGTCCGTGATTTACACAGGGGGAACAAATTGTGGCAGGACCAGCCTGATATTATTTGTATCCCACTATAACTTCGTTGTATAAAGAGCTAAGATCTCAAAAATGTCAGGAGTAGTCAGTCATTATAAGAAGTGTTTGTAAACTAAAAATCAACAATGTGGGATACTGTTTGTCCGTGATTTGGACAGTCCAGCGTGTGCTCCCGACGCAGGGGAAACAAATTCTGTCGGGGATACCTAGTTTGGCACGATAGTAACTTCAGGTCACTGCAACAAGCCCAGGTACAGTTTACCGACGGATGGGTGCAGGACCTTGAAATGCACCGTGTAGAACGAAAGACCATCGTACGTATCATAAGTTTACCAGTCTCACAAATCGTCTTCATAAATACACAATCGTTAACCGTTTATTAATAGGACCTTTGAGCTCAACGGTAATTAATTAGCAGTGGAAATAATTTCTGGTACGCGTTACAGAAATGTAGCAGTGACAACAATACTGTATGCTGTAATCGTACTGGGCAATTGGTGATACAAAAAACTGTTTTATCCTGTGAATAAAAGTATATGTTTTTGTCAATGTACCAAAATAACAGAAGCGAAACGCAATATTGTGTCAGGACAATTCACTATTTATGCACAACAAACAAAGGAGCGACAATTTCTGTTCAGCGCCAGACTTGCTTGTAACCTATATCACCAATTATGTTATGAAAATGACGCATTAACTACAACAGCAGACTGACCTTTGTGTAAATGCTTGGAGCAGACTAACCTGTGAGCTGGAGGGTTCTGGGACGTTATATTTGGTCTTTGAATGGCTGCAATCCAGGCCACCCGTCGCCTCTTTGTTACTTCGGAAACATGGCTCGAACAATTTCTCTTCAACAACGTAATCCGATAACAATCGATCTCTTTACCCGTCGGCTTCCCGTGGCTGTCATGCGACCGGCTATTGCAGTTAATAATACAACAGCTTCTTGCCATTTTTGTGTTTCTTTTTTATCGCTGTGATTTCAATTGAAAGCCTGCGTGCGCTCGTACCTCTTGCCACGAGTTCCCAGAATCCTTTGCGGTTTTACCCCTGAATGACGTCACATTTTCAATCTCTATATAATATGCATGTTAAATTTTATATTTGGGGTGAAATATCAAGTCTTTTCAAGTAAACCGGTTCAAGTCCAATTCAAGTCCCAGGTCATTGGTGTAAAAGTCCAAGTCAAGTCACAAGTCTTAGAACATTTTTTCAAGTCAAGTCTAAAGTCATAAAATTAATGACTCGAGTCTGACTCGAGTCCAAGTCATGTGACTCGAGTCCACACCTCTGGTTGTTTATGATCAGTAAAAAATAAAACAAACAGTGGGACACAGAGTTTTCTTAAAAATAAACACATGAAAAAAGTCTTTGGTATATTATCTTAATTGCCTCTAGATGCTCCCAGGGCTAGGACTCAGCTATCTCCAGCATGGACTGCAGGATGGAAGCAACAACAATAAAGAGGATGATAGAGAGGAGGAAGGCTCTGTGGATGACCTGCAGCTCAATGAGGCCAGTTTGGACAGCAAGGATTAGCAAGGTGATCCCTTCAGTCATCCCCCTGCACAGAGAGGAAGCAACCTATTATGCTACAATATAGTCTTTGTGCCAGCGAGGCTTGTACTTGACGCGTGGCAGTCTTCTGGCAGTAGGTGAGCCAGTCTGAGTGTGGTGCAGCCTAGCAGTGTCAGCGTTCTTTTCAGTCACTGGGCGACAGCGTGCTAGATGAGTGGCATTCCAACTCTTTCCATCACTCAGCAAGAAGGCATTCAAGCCTTTGGCTTTTGTTACTGTTACAGGAGGGGTAAATCTGGGATGTCCTTTGGGAACATGGTGGGGTTTCCTTATCCTCACACTCTCTCCTGGTAGAAAAGAAGGTTTCCGTGCGTGATGCCTACCATCAGTGTAACGTTGCATTTTCAACTGATATTTCTGAACTGAGTGACGTGCAACGTATCCAGTGGAGACACAGCAGGAGGCAAAGGGAGTACATCCAGTATAGTACGCATCTTCCTGCCACACAGGAGTTCTTAGGGAGAGGGAAGTAGAGGGAAGTAGTTGCATGCGGTGTTGCACAGTAAACTTGAAGCCAATCCAGCACAGTCGCCTTCCATGGTTTCGACTGCTGGATTGATGTCTGGATACAGGTGCGGAGGGCACGATGAAACCGTTCGATTGCTCCGTTTGCAGCTGGGTAGTAGACAGATGTTCTGCTGTGGGAGATGCCTCTATTCTGGAGGAATGAGGTGAACATTACAGAGGTGAACTGTGCACCATTGTCAGTTATGATGTTCTCTGGGTTGCCATGACGACTAAAGACAGATGAGAGGAACTGAATGACATCATCAGTAGTAGCATAAGGTGAAAAGGCAAGCTCAGGCCATTTGGAGTAGTAGTCAGTCAATGTTATGACGTATCTACAAGCAGGTATTGCAGTATCAAAAGGCCCAACAATGTCAAGACCAAGTTTTTTCCACGGTCCATCAGGCAGTGGGACGGGTTGGAGAGGAGCAGGATTAGTATGTGCAGTTTTGTCATTGGACTGGCAAAGGAGGCATGAGGTTATGGCAGACTGAACTTGTGAGTCCATTTTTGGCCACCAGTAGAGATCTCTTAATCTTTGTTTTGTGCGCACAATGGTGACTTTCATGTGCCAGTGCAATCAGTTTAGGTCTCACTGAAAGTGGTGCAATGAGCCTTGAGCCTCTGAGAACATAATCACTTAGGGTTGAGAGTTCATTACGGATTTTGTAGTAAGGTGCAAGCGTGACATCAAGTGCTTTGATTGAGGCAGGCCAGCCACTTTGTATTTGTGAACGCAAAGCAACCAGTTCAGGGCAAGTTGAACAGGCAGAGTCAAAGCCCGCAACTGGAAGTGAGGACATGGCAGCAGAAACTTGGGCTACCATTTCATGATCTGAATCTGATGTGGAATGGGAAGAAACAGGCAGGGGCAGGCGAGAGAGACAGTCAGCTGTATAGTTCTGAGAACCTGGGCGGCAAATAACATCATAGTCAAAACACAGGAGGCGGGCAGACCAGCGGGCGATGCGCATGCCAACCCTATTAAACCCTTTGGTGCTCAGCAGCGTTGTCAGAGCTTGGTGGTCTGTCCGCAGAGTGAAACGTCGGCCCCACAAATACGTTCTCCATTTCTCTGCAGCCCACACACAAGCATAAGCTTCTTTTTCAACAGTTGAGTACTTTTGATCTGTTGCAGGCAGTGTGCAGGTAGCAAACGCCACAGGTTTTTCTGTGCCATCAGGTTGCACTTGAGCAAATACAGCACCAAGCCCATAGTCACTTGCATCAGTAGAGATCACAACACGCAAGGCAGGGTCAAACAGTGCCAGTGCAGGACTATTCACCAGGAGTTTTTTTACTTCTTCAAAGCTCGCTTGTGCACCTGAAGTCCATGTGAAAGTGTTCTTGTCGTTAGCACAGCCACACATAGGGGCTACAACAGTTGCAAAGTTTGGCAAAACTTGGAGTACCATGACACCAAGCCCAGGAAGGATCTCAAACTGAGGGAACTGAGGAGGATTAAAGGGGCAGCACAGCAGCGTTTTGGAAAATAGTGTAAAGGCTTTTCAGGAAGCTTTTAGGACGCTGTGAAAATACTGAATTTGAATAGTGGAGGCTAGAAGTAGTGAATGTATCCTTCCTCTCTATCATTAGATGGAGAGAGTGTACAAAGGCCGGCATAGTGGGTCTGTGGCCATTCTTGCTTGCACTTTTGCGTGTCTGTCAGCCAGCTGTGGAGAAGAGCAAAGTTTTTACATGCAAAGAGCTGTAGTGAAAAGCAGTGTTCCAAACAATGAAATGTGTCCACTCTTTGTGCTTTTCATGCAGTAATGTTTGATGTTTGAAGCTATTTCTGCTGTTGTCCCATTCCCGGTGAAATCCGCTGTCCCTCCAATCCCGATCCTCTTGCAAAGCAATCAGCATTTGTCAGACGCATCAGTCATTGGCGGTACTCAGACAGGATCCTGGATGACTACACGTCTGGGGTGGCTAAGAGAGCAATTGAAGGATGCCATGTTTACTGAATATGTGCCTAATTTTGTCAGGACATAGCTGGGTCCATTGCTTCTGCGTGCTCTATTTTCACAAGCAAAGGCCTGGCTCTTTCTCCTGGCACCTTCTCAGGTGATCTCCATGCCGTGGCTTCTTCTCAAATCAACGTCTGGACTGCCGCAAAACAGCTGACCGTTGTCGACAGGATTCGAACCTGTGCGGGGAGACCCCAATGGATTTCGAGTCCATCGCCTTGACCGCTCGGCCACAACAACCACATTTGGTTTTGGAGCTACATACTTGAAAGACATATGTCTTCCAAGTCCTACGCCACACGTCTTTCAAGTAGGATGTGCACAACAACGGCCACGCTGGATTGTAAATGCGGTAGCTGCATGACTTTGGTGAGAAAGCTTGTGGTTTTGCAGTTCCGTGAGATCGGTGCAGCACAGCTGCGGTTGAAGCTAGCTGGCTGACATTAGCTTGCTTGTTTGCATGAACAGTAACACACACAGCTGATGATTTTGCCACCGCAAAGAGCTGATCAGTACATGGTTAGTAAAATGTTATCTTCATTCCAAACATTCAGCACAATATTTAAAGTGGGACTGGGTGTCTTTATGAAGAAGTAGCGTGTCCAATCACAGTGTCATGTAAGAAGGTATATGTATGAAGTGATGAGAACTCAAAGCCTGTGTGAACAGTGTCTTTCCACAGCAAACGGTAGCAGTGAGGCCGATGAAGAATGCACCTGGCCTGACATTGTAAGCCTTTGCAGAAAGAGCGGAGAACGTTTTTAGTGTAAAACAGTACGCAGCCCACATGCTTGAACAGCACTGCGAGAAGCAACTGCGATGGCCGGGAATCGAACCCGGGTCAACTGCTTGGAAGGCAGCTATGCTCGCCACTATACCACCATCGCTGTGAAAAACTGCAACATCACTGATTCATTGTCCGGCTTATGAAGCTTTCAGGACAATTAACAAGGTGGGCATTGTGATTACTCGCTTGTCAGGTTCTAAACTGGTCAAAAGGTAGATCACTAAAAAGACTAGTGCTTTCATGCAACTGCACATTTAATCTCATCAGCAAAGCTTCTTTGCTACTCAAGTGTGGCCTCTCACGCATTTAAACTCTTGTGTGATTTTTAGCACCTTGAGAGTCGCAATGGTCACGCGAGTTCTTCAGGTCACAGCAGACAAGGTGCGAATAGGTGTGAATCTGTCTTGGGACGAATCTGGGACGAGGACGTCTTTGGCTCCTCTCTCAAGTTATTGGACTTTGGCAAAAAGGTTTCACGCTTAATTAAAAAATGAGAGCAAGTGTCTGTGTCCCGAATACAAAGTGGGAGCTGGTTCCACAGAGAGGGGCCTGAAAAGTGATGGCTCTGCCTTCCATTGTACTTTTAAATCCCCTCGGAAGACAGCAGTCTGAGAGCAAAGCACTCTGTTGGGATGATATGGCACTGTGAGATCTTGTAGACAAAATTGGGGGTGATTATTCAAGACCTTGTGTGTGTGAGGGCAAGTATTTGGATTTTTATTTGGGATTTAATTGGGAGCCAATGAAGAGAGAAGTCCATATGGGGGAAATATACTCTCTCCTTCCAGTCCCTGACTGTGCTCTGGATGCAGCGTTTTGGAAAATAGTGTAAAGGCTTTTCGGGAAGCTTTTAGGACACTGTGAAAATACTCAATTTGAATAGTGGAGGCTAGAAGTAGTGAATGTATCCTTCCTCTCTATCATTAGATGGAGAGAGTGTACAAAGGCCGGCATAGTGTGTGTACCAGAGCAGGGCTGTGTGTAAAGCACAGCCAGGCAGCTGAACACTGTATTGTTCTCTATTTTGTCCTCTTTGAGCGGGAGACGAGCCACCACAGCTGGCAACACCTGTCAGTGAACACATTCAGGATGAAGATGGGCCATACGTCAAGAAGCCGCCAAATGCCTTCATGCTCTATCTCAAAGAGCAGAGGCCAAAGGTCATTGCTGAACTCAACATCCCTGGAAGTGCAGCCGTAAATGCAGTGGTGGGACAGAGAGTAAGTGTGTAACTCTGCATACATTTATGCATCTGTTAATGTTGTCTGCTCATGTTTTTGCATGTGTCCCAGCTGTCCTGTAGTTATGTGTAGTAGCAGTGCTCACAGTGTGTTCTTATGATCTTCTGTCCACAGTGGAAGTCGCTTTCAAACGACCAGAAAGCCAGATATTTCAAGCAGGCTGAAACAGAAAGACAGAATCATGCCAAAGAGCATCCAGCCTGGTCGACCAAAGAAAACTATGTATGTCCAAAGTGCCAACATGCAGTTCCTACATGTGTGCATCACTGCACTGAATGATGAAACAGTCACTGCACAGAGTTTGTATCAGCTAATGAAAACTCTGTGTTTGTTTTCCTCATTGGACTCCCCTGTTGCAGCCCTTCAGTTCCAGACAGAGGAAGCCTTTGTCGCAGACAGTGAGGAAGAACTGCTGTCAGTGCTGGAAGAGCTCGACCCCCTCCCCATCACTGCGCAGTCTCAGCAGCCCTCACCCACCCCTGCCTCTCCTGTAGATGCCTCTCAAACTGCATCAGTTCAACCCCGAGTTGAATTATTTCAAGACCGAGATGAGCCCATCTGTTTTGCTGAAATCCAAGAAGACATGTGGTCAGTGCTTGACTACCTCCCCGTCTCTCAGCAGTCTAATGTGCTCTCCTCTCCTCATTCACACAACTACTCGACTCCTAAACAAAATCTCATCTGTCCTGCTGATTCCCCTCCATCCAAACTGGCGTCCTCCCCTGTTGCATTCACTGAATTGCCGTCAACAACCCCCATCTTTTGCCAACTAATGAAAAACAATAATTTCATTATAGACGATTGGACCGATTTCAATTGAATTAAACTGTTACTCCTGTTATTTCAACATCTGTCTTTGTGTAAACAAATAAAAACAAACAAACAAAAGATGCTTCTGTCATAAGTTACAGCAGGATGAAACAACCTTCATGTAGTTCTTGTTTTTAACACTGCAAACCTTCTTTAGTTCTTTTGTTTCCTTTCATATTCAGCACACATCTGTCAGTGTCCACTAACTGTCAGGGAAAAGCCAGATAAAAACACTGTGGGGTCTTTTGGGACACGTGCTCGTTGGGTTTACTCATAGATATCAGAAATGATCTGTTCTGTATTCAAAGGATACACGAAGGACGTTTGTATTAAATGCAATATAGCGACTGATCATATGCTGGTTTCTTTGGGGGCTTTTCACCAACATGTTACACAAATCCAGTTTCTAACTGAAAAGAAAATCCTTCACCATTTTCTAATCAAATTCCCTGGTTTCCCATGTCAGAGATGTCATGGCTGAAAGGATCATCGCATATTGAGCTCAAAGCTAAACTCTTGTGTAGGGCCTCTTTCCATGTTGTACCATTCATTTTAAAAAGTCCTGGTAACAAGAGACAGAGGTGACTTGATGTATTACAGTTACTTCCCAATTTACAGAAATGATGTGACTTCTGACATTTTCCTAGCAGGAAATGTGCTACTGTGGGACACTGAAAGAATAAACAGCAAGGCACGTTTTGTTTTAATAACTTTTCTTTACTTCATTTGTATGAACTAGGTTTACCTTACAAAATCTTATACTGTATATAATGTTTTATGTTTAATTCATGTCAATGTCAGCTCGTGTTTACTCGGGTGAGCAGTACCGGCCCACAAAGAGAATGCTCTTGGTGGGTTTATGTCGGATGAAGAAGATGAAGTGATGGTCAAAGAACATTTCAAAGCCCACACTGAGAAGTTGTTCAGAAAAAGAAGTTGAACCTGACCAAGATGAAATCCAAAATTGGGAATTAATTGTTTTATTGTATTATTTTTAATGTCACATATGGTGTTGTGTAATCCGTGTATGTATTATGTGTCTCTGCTGATGTGTTTCATGCCTCACTTTCATTTTACTGTAATTAGGCTAGTTTTAAGTTTCTTGAGTATTCTGATAAGGATACTGTGTAGTATGATTTGCAAATGAAGAGGAATCAATTAGTCTTAAATTAATTGACTAAGAGAAATGAAGCGTTGGAAGAATGTTATGTTGATGACTATGAGGTTTCTGGGGTTTATTCAATAGAGCAACAACTGTGTGGGATCTTTATACAAATTCTTATATTCTATTTAGAGCTTGCTTTAAAGTATGTTAGCAAAAAAACAGCGCACGCATTCGTTTTCACGATTTTTGTTCTTCTTTAGTCATTGGGTCTTTTTAGGTGGTACCTCCAGGTACCACAAGGGGAAATGTGGTGGATTTTTGTGTGATATGTATAACTATACACTATATATCTATGTGCACTGAACATATATATTTTAACTTTCATGTAGAGTCTTAAGCACAAGACATTTTGCTTCACCATGGTTTATTAAGGTGGTGCAGTAACAGGGCAGTTAATGCTGCTGAGAGTTCTCCTGCATAACTCGCTCTCCAGCTAACTAACCTTCCCTAACGTCTTTCATGCAGCACATGTCTGTATCTATTTTTTCTACTCTTTTACAGAGCATCTTTTTGAGTGTCTTGATTTTAATTGGATCTAAAAGGGTTGGATCTCCACATCGTTGGTGGAAGAAGATTATCAGGATGGCTTCAAAATTTGCGACTACAGCCCCTCTTCTGTGGAACCAGCTTCCAGTTTGGATTCGGGAGACAGACACTATCTCTACTTTCAAGATTAGACTTTAAAGACTCGAAAGGACTTGAAATTCAAAGTTTCAGACTTGTGACTTTACTCGGACTTTTACACCAGTGACTTGAGACTCGACTCTGACTTGCCTGACATTACTTGAGACTTGACTTGAGACTTGAGGATAAAGACTTGAGACTTACTTGAGACTTGCAAAACAATGACTTGGTCCCACCTCTGGCTTTATCAAGTTTTATTTTCAGCGCTGTGTATTTTTCCTGCACGTCTTCAAGCTTGCAGTCCGTTTGTTTCTGTTTAATTTCTTGTTGCTTTTGTTCTTGAAGCAACTCTTTATTTTTGTTCAGTGTTTTATCAAGCTTTACCTGAAGCGCTTTGTATTTTTCCTCCATGCCTTGGAGTTTGCACTGCTTCATGTCCTGTTGTTGTTTTTCTTGGAGGAGTTCTTTCATTTTTTTGCAGAGCTTCATTAAGCTTGATTTGCAAGCCTTTGTTGTGTTTCTCCATGTCCTGGAGCTTGAAATCCATTTCCTTCTGTTTTATCTCCTGTAGCCTTTTTTCTTGAAGAAACTCTTCATTTGTGTGCGGTCTTTCATCAAGCTTTACTTGCAGCTCCTGATTCTTTTTGTCCTTCAGCACTAGTTTTTCTAGTGCTTTATCAAGCTTTGCTTGGAGCTCAAAGTTTCTTCCCTGCATGTCTAGGAGTTCCATTTCTTTCAACTTTTGAATATCTTCCTTTTCTAGAAGCTGGTTGAATGATTTGTCTACTTGATCAGGAAGTTGAATTTTGTCTTCCTGATCACAAAGAGGAGAGTTGGGCTTTACTGTTTTTTTCTGTTTTCTCTGAGACACGTTTGAATCTGTAAACTGTCACTCTGTTTATATCTGAATTAACTAATTTCAAGAAACTGTTGCAATTACCTGGACTGCCTCAGCCCAGGTGATGTAACATTAGCAGACAGAGGGTTTGATGTTGCAGAATCTTTGGAGCTGTGCCATGCTGAACTGAAGAGCCCAGCTTTCACCAAAAGGAAGAACTAACTGGGCCCTAGATTGCCCAATCAAACCTCTTAATGCCACCTGCCCTCTCCTACATTAACTGTGGGCTCACCTTGTAGAACAGAGTTGAGTGTGGAAGAAATGGCAAAAATATGGAGCTGAAAAGCTGAGAGAGAAAAAGAAATGATAAATAAATCAATGTGTCAAATTAACTGACATGTTAGCTGGTGGAGTGCCCACTGCATTATATATATATCATCTCTTTTTTATAATAAATAATCAAAAACTTTATTTAAACTAAGATTTTAAAAAATATGTGCAGTGATTGATGTGCTCTCAGACATGTGCTTCAATCCACACACAAATACAAAACAATCTGACCACACGTACAACTGTTTCACAAACTCTATAAAGCATTCACACTCCAATGGATGCATCAGAAAGCAGCTTGGGATTACAATCTTGTCCAAGGATATTTCGCCTGCAGACTGGAGCAGCCAGGGATCAAACCAGAAAACTTTCTGATCAAAAGCTGACTTGTGCTAAATGCTGAACGGCAGCCAACCCATTTTAGCCATTTAATGAATGTGCCATTTAATCTTGGCTGCAGCCAAGATTAAATGGCACATTCATTAATTACAGAGTTACGGATTGTTACATGGAACTCAAAAGAAATAATGAACCCATCTCGTGTCCTGTGTCTTCTATAGCTGTCTGTACTTTTACTTCCAAAGTTCATCAGCAAACAGTTTGCAGGCCTCTAATTATCAGGCTGTACTCAAGCGCTTGAATTCAACCTAAAAGCTGTGCTGTCATACAGAACCAAGTACCCTCCGCGGAAACTATAGCTAATGTCACAACTGGATCTGATGAGACAGCTATGATTTCTGGACTCGAAGTAAATAATCCTGAATCAATTTATACAACATCAGTTTGTTTGTTTTGCTTTCATAACAAATAGTTTGAGCCATATACAAATACAGAAGTGACAAAAGGAAACATATTTACAATCCAAAGTCAGACTAACAGTTTTCAGTAGCACAGTCTTTTATTTACAGTCTGCTTCTCCTGGTGGTAAACCTCTATCACATGTTTGGATTAAAAATTAGGCCTATATAGCTGCTGGTTCCAGCTTAAGCAATATGTTAAAAATACTAAATTCTTCATTGATTTGAGCTGTGGGGTTTGCTATACACTGGCAGAAAATTGTAGAGTAAATGGTGAAAACAAACAAACCAAATAACAAGATCCTTGAATTCCATCTTTTTTATTAACAGAAACTCCAACAAATTTGTGCCCAATTGATGATGTTTGGGACATGAAAAGTCCAGTCCAGCAGGTGGCGGTAATGCGCCTTAAAGCTTTAACCGCCAAAAAATACAAGAGCAGAAGAAGAAGAAGCCGAGTTCCCGCTTTATGGCGTTTTTCTCTCCGATTATAGTCAAGACTGATTTAAAGGTAAGCACCGAGCTAATATTAATCCGAGTCTAGTTAATCTTGAGTTTAGCTCCTGAATGAGGCTTTCTGTTGCTCTCCTCGGTGTCTCTTCTCAAGTTTTTGTGAACCAGTTGGAAAAAAAAATCTGACTAAATTGACTCAAGCTGCTTTAAACTAATTTACAGAAAGATATCAGCAAAAGGTTGTGAAACACAGAGAAGAAAATAATTTTATTAGAAGAAAGCTTTTAAATGAGCTCATTGTAATCAGAGTTTCTGTTGTTTTATTAGTCTGTTATTAAGGCTACTTAGCATCTCTGTGGCACCTGCACAGCTTATGAATGCAGCTTGCTAACTAAGCTAGCTAGCGCCACCCTTCTTCCATATAAGGTCACTTCCGGCTCCAAAAGACCCAACATGTTGGCGGTAAAAGTGCTATAATGAAATACATTTATGAGAAATGTAAAAATAAATGTGTTCCAGGCTAAAACACAGCTGCCTTTATCAGCGCAAAGTTGTGATGAGGCTTACTCAGATGATGGCTCAGATTTCTACACCCACTCGGATATACAGATGAAATCAAGACAAGTACATCAATACAAAAATTCACAGGATTGTTCAAAAAATAATAAATTGTATGAATATAGGAAATCTTCCTCTCAGTGACTGAGTTGTCTCATTGTGTCCTCATTTTTTATAAATCAAGGCCTGAGTAACCCAACCTTAAGTGTTCATTAAGGTTTTTGTCACATAGATAGAAAATAAACTCAGAGATTAAGCGGCTGTTATAAACAGAGTGATTAGTTTATGTAAAAAATGTAGTTTGTTGTTGTTCTGGTTTACGTGCTGAAAATGGTTTTATTTGTGTATGTTCAATGTGTTAGACTTGTACATAGTTAAATATATGATCAAATAATGTTGAATCCTGGATATGGATTTGTAAGCAATGAAATTTGAAATAAGGGGGTAGGAACAAGAAAACTTCATCCTACTCCTTTTCGAGCACACACATTCTGTAGACATAGATATTTACATGAAAACTTGATGATTTTTAAGTTTTGTTATTTTTATTTTTTTCTGTTGTTATTTCAATTATATTTGCATGTTTGAAATAAATTATCTATCTATCTATCTATCTATCTATCTATCTATCTATCTATCTATCTATCTATCTATCTATCTATCTATCTATCTATCTATCTATCATTTCTCACGGCACACGTATATTGTCGGGTTTTTTCTTGGCCAGGGCATATTTTAAAGAGGAATTGCTCTCCTGGTACTGGTGTGCCATACTGCTGAATTTGGTATCGGTGCTCAAACCTTTTGTGTTTGTTTCAAACAAGTTGTCCACCCAAGGAAGCTAAAATGTGTTCTGTGTGTTCTCAGATGAACATATGAGACACTTTGACTCTTCAGTGCAGTGTGGAGCTTAACAAAGTTCTGTTTTGTGTCCCAGCTGATCAGGAGGAGGAGAAGAGTCTGACGGAGCAGCAGAGGAAATTTCAGCTACTTGGACTCAGCTCAGCCACTGCAGAGAAAACAATGAGCTCAACACAGAAGGTGACAGATACTAGTGTTAAGAAATACTCCATTAAAAGCTGAAGTACTGATATGTATATTTTATGCTAAACTAAGTGAACCTTGTGCAATATTAATGTAATGTAGAAATAATGTATACAATGTATACAATGCCTACATCTTAGACGGTGACGTTGCCTCTAAACATCAAAATGAGCAGGAAGATGTTAAAGTGGGATTCAGCAGGATTCAACCCTAAAATCAGCTGTAGTGGCTCAGTGTGGGGAAAAGGGTCACAGCTCACAATCATTTCTATTGAGAGCTCCAGTAGATTTTTTTTAATGTGCAGGCTGTGATCAGCTGACCTGCTGCTCTCTGTGAATTCAACCAGATGTCAGCAGATGTTTCATGAGTTGTCCTGGCTGATTTCCTTTCTCTACACTGACAGTACACTGTCTTTATATTAGACACTAACCTGTTGGTATGTGGGTGGAGCTCAGTGAATGAATGTCAGCATCATGAGCTTAAGTTTAAGTTAATCTCTGCTACACTTGATGTAATCTAACTCTGACATGAGCACCACAGTCACTGTGCACCAGTCACACACTGTTCTTTACTTAAATCCATCACATTACAGTAAACTTGCCTGCTTATCCTGCACTAACCTGCAGAGGATTTTACTGCAGTCTTTACATCACATTGTGAGACAAACTGCACACAAACAGTTTGTGTGTTTACTGATGTTTGTTGGGCTGATAGAATCGCTGCATTTGAAATTACCTGCCACATAAAAAATATTACTCCATTTATTCTCGCTCGTCTTCTGTATTGCTAACTAGATGTTGAAATACCGCGACCGCAACTTATCAGCACCTGCAGTCGTTCAGGTTCTGGTGGTGTTTGGTGCCACACTCCACCTTCAGGTTTAAAACTAGTGTTAATGGAGGGAGTTTGAAGCTTCAGTTTGTTTAATGACTGCATTTCACTCACTGCCTCTGTTTGTATCTCTGTCACTGCAGGACCAACGTGGACCGAGAAGTCAGCGCTCTCAGGAGGCCGACAAACCTCACAGAAGAAAGAGAGAGAAAAAAAACACCTGTGACGAGTGTGGGAAGGATTTTACCTGGAAGTTTAAACTAAAACAACATCAGCTCATCCACACTGGAGAGAGACCGTTCAGCTGTGACTTGTGTGGAAAGTCGTTTTCCTGGAAGAATTCCCTAAAAACACACCAAGTCGTCCACAGTGGAGTTAAAGCTTACAGCTGTGATCAGTGTGGCAGAGCTTTTACTCAAAGTAGCCACTTGCAGAGACATCTAGTTACCCACTCTGGAGTTAAGGCATACAGCTGTGACATCTGTGGAAAAACTTTCAGCCAGCTAGGGTACCGAAATATACACCTACGCATTCACTCCGGAGAAGATGTGTACTGGTGTGATCAGTGTGGCAAATACTTTACAACAGACGCACACTTACAACGCCACATGTTTACCCACACTGAGGAGAGACCTTATCAATGTGACCTGTGTGAGAAGACTTTTAAAACTCCACAGTACCTGAGACAACACCAACAGATCCACACCAGAAAGAGACTCTACAAGTGCAGTTACTGTGAGGTTTGTATTTTTATTTTATTCTTGTAAGTTCAGTCTGACTGTTTGGAACAAGTCTGCTCATTAAATTGTGTTAGCATGTTAGCACTTCTACTGCACCGAAGAGTAGCTCTGAGCCATTATTCAGGTTTTCATTTCATTTAAGTGTAAGTCAGATGTTACTGTAATATTAAATAAGTATTGCTGTAGTATTATGGTGGTAGTATTGTAGTTATTGTAGCCCAGTAAACTGAGTGTGTTAATTGAAACAGTAAAATGTAATTGGACGTCTGCAGAGATGCTCTTTATTTCAGGCGACTTTCAGGATAAAAGTGTTGAAGGACTGACTTACACTGTCTTTGTGTCTTTGTTTAGAAGCAGAGCGACACAGATGGATCCACTTCTCAACCCTGTCATCGCTGTGGTGGTGGGAAAGACTTTCGTTGTGACATCTGTGGAAAAACTTTCAGTCTGCAAGCCGGCCTAAAAATACATCAACGTAAACACACTGGAGACAAACTGAAATACTGCAAAGAATGTGGGAGAAGCTTCCCCACATCAGCTGAGTTAAAACAACATGAACTCTTTCACAGTGGGGTCAAAAAGCACCTCTGTGATCAGTGTGGGTCATCCTTCACCACTGCAGGTCAGCTTAAAACACACAAACGAGTCCACACAGGAGAGAAACCATACAAGTGCAGACACTGTGACAAAAGCTTCTCACAGTCAAGTAGTCGTAACGAGCATGAACGTACACACATGGAAGGAAACTACAGCTGTGAGCAGTGTGACAAGAGCTTCAGTAATCTCAGTTCATACTCTGCACACAAACGATCCCACGTTACTAATAAACTGTTTCACTGTTACCACTGTGCCAAAACATTCACTTCATCATCTGCTCTGTGCAAACATCAGCGCGATCACGCAGGGCTGAAATCGTTCCCATCACAGGACGACAGCGAATCTGAAGAGAGAGAAACATCCTCTGGTTTCAGAGTCCAACTTAAAACCCTGGAGATCAGGCTCCACAGAGTTCAGGTCGGCTCTCCTTAAGTTTAAGTTAAAGTTCAAATGAGGCTGTGAATCAAACTTCCTGTAGTTCCATTTTAATCTTTATAAATTGTTCTTCTGTTTGTGTTCAGTCGTTACCTTTTTTTTCAGTGGTTGGATTAAAAATCAGTTTTCTGTTGTTTAAGTTTTTATTGAATGTATTTTGTTAAATAAAGTTAAAATATTGTTAAATAAAGAATTGTTTGAACGACAAAGATTTTGAGCCATGATGTCATTTCCTGTATTTCAGAGTAAAGACTGAAGTGACGAATGGAAACATGTTTACAGTCATGGAATAAACACTGATGGGTCATCTGTAGGAAGTTCTATTGCTGACCTGACAGACTCGACCTTGTTTACAAAGAAAGAAAGGAACTGATGACATGTGTCAGCAGAGGCTTTCAGGGTTGTTTAGAGTAGAGCTGATAGTCTTAAAGAGAACACGGCGATTTTGACAATTTAACACAATGATCTGAGAAAAATGTCTGTTTCTCTCATTTTCACCGTATTCTGATCAAATTTCCAACATTCTTTTAACATGACCGGTACCGGTCCGTGAGTCATTTGGTACCGGGCCGCGAGAGTTGAGGCTCAGGTGTGAAATGTATGGTTTTCAGGGTTTTTATCGGTTTTCAGTGTTATTTTGTTAGTGTTTTTATCGTTAACTCGGTTTTCCTGGGTCTTTTCACGTGTGTTATGAATAAATCTTCTTTTTTTCGGTATCGGTACTAGTTTTATTTTGTTGAATTTATCCGCAACACCTTAAAGGCCGGTCCGTGAAAATATTGTTGGGCATAAACCGGTCCGTGGCGCAAAAAAGGTTGGGGACCGCTGCTGTAAAGTATAAAAAAAAACTCCTCCCCCTGCTACGCCTCAGTAATCTAATGTATTCATCAATTGTTCTCTTAATTATTCAAAGTTGGTTCAACTTATCATGTTCTGGGTTCTATCCTTTATGTATTTAATCTTCAATTTTATTTATTTGTGTAAGCGATATTTTTGACAACCTTTAACACACTTAAAGAGCCGCTTTCACCGTCTTCCCTCCAGCTGTTTCCTGTTGCTCGCTCTCTTCTTCTCTTATCTGATCATCTCGAGCACGTCTTGTACAACACTGTTACTTTTGCAGGCACACATTCGGTTACAAGCTCAACCACATTTTGCCCTATATACAGTGGGGCAAAAAAGTATTTAGTCAGCCACCGATTGTGCAAGTTCCCCCACCTAAAATGATGACAGAGGTCAGTAATTTGCACCAGAGGTACACTTCAACTGTGAGAGACAGAATGTGAAAAAAAAATCCATGAATCCACATGGTAGGATTTGTAAAGAATTTATTCGTAAATCAGGGTGGAAAATAAGTATTTGGTCACCTCAAACATGGAAAATCTCTGGCTCTCACAGACCTGTAACGTCTTCTGTAAGAAGCTTTTCTGTCCCCCACTCGTTACCTGTATGAATAGCACCTGTTTGAACTCATCATCTGTATAAAAGACACCTGTCCACAGCCTCAAACAGTCAGACTCCAAACTCCGCCATGGCCAAGACCAAAGAGCTTTCGAAGGACACCAGGAAAAGTATTGTAGACCTGCACCAGACTGGGAAGAGTGAATCTACAATAGGCAAGCAGCTTGGTGTGAAAAAATCAACTGTGGGAGCAATCATCAGAAAATGGAAGACATACAAGACCACTGATAATCTCCCTCGATCTGGGGCTCCACGCAAGATCTCATCCCGTGGGGTCAAAATGATCATGAGAACGGTGAGCAAAGATCCCAGAACCACACGGGGGGACCTGGTGAATGACCTGCAGAGAGCTGGGACCAAAGTAACAAAGGTCACCATCAGTAACACACTACAACGGCAGGGAATCAAATCCCGCAGTGCCAGACGTGTTCCGCTGCTGAAGCCAGTGCATGTCCAGGCCCGTCTGAAGTTTGCCAGAGAGCACATGGATGATACAGCAGAGGATTGGGAGAATGTCATGTGGTCAGATGAAACCAAAGTAGAACTTTTTGGTATAAACTCCACTCGTCGTGTTTGGAGGAAGAAGAATACTGAGTTGCATCCCAAGAACACCATACCTACTGTGAAGCATGGGGGTGGAAACATCATGCTATGGGGCTGTTTTTCTGCCAAGGGGACAGGACGACTGATCCATGTTAAGGACAGAATGAATGGGGCCATGTATCGTGAGATTTTGAGCCAAAACCTCCTTCCATCAGTGAGAACTTTGAAGATGAAACGAGGCTGGGTCTTCCAACATGACAATGATCCAAAACACACCGCCCGGGCAACAAAGGAGTGGCTCCGTAAGAAGCATTTGAAAGTCCTGGAGTGGCCTAGCCAGTCTCCAGACCTCAACCCCATAGAAAATCTGTGGCGGGAGTTGAAAGTCCGTGTTGCTCGGCGACAGCCCCAAAACATCACTGCTCTCGAGAAGATCTGCATGGAGGAATGGGCCAAAATACCAGCTACTGTGTGTGCAAACCTGGTAAAGACCTATAGTAAACGTTTGACCTCTGTTATTGCCAACAAAGGTTATGTTACAAAGTATTGAGTTGTATTTTTGTTATTGACCAAATACTTATTTTCCACCCTGATTTACGAATAAATTCTTTACAAATCCTACCATGTGGATTCATGGATTTTTTTTTCACATTCTGTCTCTCACAGTTGAAGTGTACCTCTGGTGCAAATTACTGACCTCTGTCATCATTTTAGGTGGGGGAACTTGCACAATCGGTGGCTGACTAAATACTTTTTTGCCCCACTGTAGGTGTCTCACTCTCCATATGTTTCCTGTCGACTTATTCATGGCATGAATATCTTTAACACCTTCTGCATCACTACTTGCTAAGCAAAGACAAAGCAAAATGTTTCACCTCTACCCTAGAAATAAATCTACGTAATATCTGTGACCATAAGCGTGCATGCATTGACCTTTTACTGCACTCTAAGTCACCTTTCACAACAGATCATCTCTTCATGAGCACTTTTTCAGTATGTGTAAGAAAGTGTGCATTATAACCGCTTATTCTACTAAAAGATCAAAGAGAAAACAAACATTTTCAACGTCACTTCCTCTGCCTCCGATATCGGTCATCCTACCTTTTCGACAGATTTAAAAGCCTCTAAGCCCAGGTTTGCCCACCTTGCTGTTCAATTGACCGTTCTCTGTCCAGGACAGCGGCCCGATTTCTAAGTCTTATGTTAATTTATAAGCGCTTCCCGCAGCTTAACAGGAAGCTCCACTTAACCGGCGTCTAAGTATCCCACTTTTTTTTTAAACAATGTCTTTTTTATTAAGAGGTTTCCTTTTGTACACATAAACATCAACATATATATTATACATATAGACAGAAAGAAAAGAGAAGGATTACAGATGATCTGTACATTAAGGGTTTTTTTTTTTGTGTCCCGTTTGGATCTATAGCCATCCGAATTGTTGTCTTAAGGCCAAGAAAGATGCCAAGCGGATTTATTTTACCAAGTGGATCATCATGGCCTTGCGATATTGGTCCATTTGATTGACCTTTATTATAATTATGAATTTATTTTATTTACAGTTGCTACAAACGGGACAGACATGACTGGGGGATAGGACAGGGAGAAAGAATGAAAGAAAGAGAGGGAGAGAAAGAAAACCAAAGGGGAGAAGAGACGGTGAGAAGGGGGGGAAGAAAGAAAAAAAAACAAACAAAAAAAAACAAAAAAACACCTGGGTCACCTGTATGGAGAAAAAACCAGAAGAGAAAGCAAACAACAAAGAGCAACATAATAAAAAAAAAAAGGCACCATCACAATAAACTAGCTAGCAGTAGATACTAAATAATAAACGATATTGTGCAGCACGCAAGATAGACAGCGCACAATGTGCTTTGAGGCAGCAGCCAAGAAAGCTGTAGTCCGCGTCTGTGAATATCCGTGTGTACACCTGTGTGCATACCTGTGTGGATCAGCATGCTTGCATTCCAAAGGTTTCTCCATGTAATGATCTGCTAGAGGGTGTGGGGGGGCCACAGCCCCGTCCACCAGGGCATGAAGCAGGTATGGAGGAGAACAAAACTCCAGACATCCAGAGGCCCCCAGAACACAACAGACCAAGGAAGACCAACAGAGGGGCAGCCGCGCCACTGTCCCAGTAAGAGCTGAGGAGAGTCCCAGATGAGGGCTCACTCAGCAGCCGCGGAGCAGAAGCCAGGGGGAGTTGCAGTGACGCGCCCGTGAGCTCCGCCGGCAGCCAGCTGTGCCTGAGTGACCGAGCCCCAGGCCGAGAGGCCGGGGGCACCCCACCTCCGAAGTGGCCCGAGCGAGCCCCAGGCTCCAGGCCCCGATAAGCGGCCGCCAAGGAGTGAGCCGGTGTGTACCCGGACGCCCACCCCCAGACACAAAGAACCACCAACGCACCGACACCTGAGGGAGTCCGCCACTGGCAGGGGAAGTGGTGGTGGGTGGAGATAGGCCTCCAAACCTTGGAGGGCCTGAGATGTCCCCAGAGAGGTGGCGTCTGATACCCAACCTGACATATAGACACAAACATCCATTCCCACCCTCATGCTCTCATATGTACTTACTCCACACTCAACCAACGTGGAGACAGACATAAAGAGACGCTGTACACACGATCACACTCCCCAAGCGTACTCTACGAACCGGGTCTAGGTACCCTTGCCCCTGGAGGGGGGAACTGCACCCAGACCCAGGTGGTCTGTACATTAAGGTTAAGTAGTACATTTAAGCTGTGAAATGAGTCCAAAAATGTATCTTCGGCTCGGCTGTGAAATAAAAGAAAAAAAAAGAAAAAGAAAAAAGGGAAAGAAAGAGAAAAAAAAAGAATATAAACAAATGTATAATATATCCCAAAGTAACATAATCCCTGCAAAACAATCCCATTCATTCCCACCCAGGTCACTGCCTGCACCCGCACACTGTATTTCCACACCTGACTTAAGAGAGTTCGCTGAAAAATTCTTATAGATTTTGAAAAGCATCAAGGAAGGGTCCCCACATGTCTTGAAATTTCCCAGTGGAGTTCTGAAGTGAGTGTCTTATCTTTTCCAGTTTTAGACAGGCCATGAGGTCATATAACCACTGTTTGTGAGTGGGAGGGGCAGCGTCCCGCCACCTCAGTAGGATTGCCCTTCTGGCCAACAGGGAACAGAATGATAATGCCTGTTTTTTAGAGGCCGGTAGAAGCACCTCATTCCCACTGATGCCAAACAGAGCAAGAAGGGGGCCGGGGGCCAGCGTCACACTGAGAATTCTGGACAGGGTACGAAAAACCTCTGACCAGAACTGAGTGAGATTGGGACAAGACCAGTACATGTGGACCAGTGAGGCTTCAGCAGTTTTGCATCTGTCACAGTATGGAGTGATTTCAGGGTAGATACGGGATAATCTGGATTTTGAGAAATGGGCTCTATGCACCACTTTGAACTGGATTAAACAATGGCGGGCACATAGTGATGTAGTGTTGACATGTTTGAGTATAGAGGCCCATGTTTCATCAGAGGTTGTCATGTTTAAGTCTTCTTCCCACAGTGTCTTGAGCTTGGATGAAGAGGTATGTGTCAAATTTAACATTTTATTGTAAAGCAAGGAAATCAGCCCTCTATTGGTTGGATTGAGTTGTAGAATAGTTTCTAGTAGTGTAGGCTCTGGTGGAGGGCTTGAGCCTGAAATCTGGGAACAAATAAAGTGCCTGACTTGCAAGTATCTGAAAAAGTGTGATGGTGGAAGAATATATTTATTAGCAAGTTGTTCAAATGATGCTAGTTTGTTGGCTATGAATAGGTCCTTAAAGCAAGTTATTCCACTTCTGTGCCACTCCGCAAACCCACCGTCCTGGGTAGAAGGTTTAAAGAAATGGTTAGATGCAATGGGGCTGAGGAGGGAGAAGTCACAAAGTTTAAAATATTTCCTAAACTGGCCCCATATTTTTAATGAGTGCACCACTACAGGGTTGGGAATGAAGTTGAATGAAGAGGATGGGAGTGGAGAACAAAGTGCAGCTAGTAAGGATATACTGTTGTCACTATGCAATTCCATAGTGACCCAGTCAGGACAACCACTCCGATTATGGTAAAAATACCAAAACACCAAACATCGTATGTTAGCAGCCCAATAATAAAAACGAAAGTTGGGAAGTGCAAACCCACCCTCAATTTTAGATTTTTGAAGATGCATCTTATTGAGCCTTGGGCGTTTACCCTGCCATAGATAAGATGAGATGACAGAGTCCAGCTTATTGAAAAAAGTGTTGGGAATGAAAATGGGTATGGCCTGGAAAAGGTATAGAAATTTGGGTAGAATGGTCATTTTAATTGAATTGATACGTCCTACCAGAGACATAGAGAGTGGTGTCCAGTGGGTAAGGGACCGCTTCACTTGGTTCAGCAATGCACTCACATTTTCTGTGAAAAGGTTTTTATGTTTTTTTGTCACTGTGATTCCCAAATATGTAATTTTTGTCCTTTCAACTCTGAAGGGCAAGCAGGTGAAGTCTAACATACTGGCTTTGCTACTTAGCGGGAAGAGCTCACTTTTATTAAGGTTCAGTTTATACCCTGAAATCTGACCAAATTGACTAAGCAGATTCAATGCAGATGGTAGTGAGGCTAAGGGCTTAGAAATAAAGAGCAGGAGATCATCTGCATAGAGCGAGACCTTATGTTCTGTATTGTTTCTCCAAATGCCGTGTACCTCTTTGCAACTGCGGAACGCAATGGCAAGGGGTTCTATGGCCAGATCAAAAAGCAGGGGGCTGAGAGGACATCCCTGGCGTGTGCCTCTGTGAAGTTTGAAGGGTTTTGACAATTGGAGGTTAGTTCGTATTGTAGCAGATGGTTGAGAATAGAGTAATTTGATCCATGAAGTAAATTTCGCTCCAAAGCCAAATCTATCAAGGACTGCAAAGAGATAATCAAACTCAACTCGATCAAAGGCCTTTTCAGCGTCAAGCGAGACCACACATTCATCAGAGTCTGTAGAGCTGGAGTAGACTATGTTAAATAGCCTCCTTATGTTAAAATATGAATGACGACCTTTAATGAAGCCTGTCTGGTCTTTCGAAATAATTTTTGGAAGAACTATTTCTAGTCTACGGGCAAGTATCTTGGCTAATATTTTAGCGTCTGTGTTCAGTAGAGAAATGGGTCTATAGGAGGCACATTCCAACGGATCTTTTCCTTTCTTTTTAATAAGTGTAATACAGGCTTCATAGAATGATTGAGGAAGAGATCCTTGTTCCTTGCAGTCCGTGAGGGTTGCACTAAGCTGCGTGGACAGTAATGAAGAGAAGTGTTTGAAAAATTCTGACGGAAAGCCATCCGGACCTGGACACTTACCAGAATGCATCGAAGCTATAGCCAAGGAAACTTCTAACTGGGAGATGGGTTCATCCAGCCTTGTTTTAAGTTCTGTTGGAATTTCAGGAATGTTAAGTTTAGCTAAAAACTCATTAATTGCATTACAGTCAGTTTGGGACTCTGAGGTGTAAAGCTGTGAGTAAAAATCCCTGAACACTTCATTGATTTTTTCATGATCTGTGACTATGTTGCCATCTTGTGCTCAAGAACTTCTACTCCTGCACCATCGAGAGCGTCCTGACGTCAAACATCTGCACCTGGTTTGGGAACAGCACCAAGCAGGACAGACGAGATCTGCAAAGGGTGGTGCGCTCGGCAGAACGCATCATTCAATCAGAGCTCCCTGACCTGCTGTCCATCTACACCAAGCGGTGCAAGTCCAAAGCTAGGAAGATTATGATGGACCTCTCCCATCCCAACAATGGACTCTTCTCACTGTTGAGGTCTGGGAAGCGCTTCCGCTCCCTTAAGGCCAAAACAGAGAGAATGAGGAGGAGCTTCTTCCCCCAGGCTATTCGGGCCCTGAACCAGGTGTAGGACTGGACTCTCCCAAACACGTCACTATAAGACTGGACTCTCACACACGTCACCACACGCACCACCACACATTTCCTATAATCCTATAATTCCTATAATTTACAATCCTTATCTTTATAATCTCTTCTGCTATTTGCACATTTTTACTGTAAATTCCTAAGTTAATTTGTAAATTTTTGTAGTAAATTGTAAATATTGTAAAACTTTTCTTCTGTCATTTAATGGTCGGGCATTGTACAGCTACAAGCATTTCACCCCCATGTCATACTGTGTATGGTTGTGTGTGTGTGACAAATAAAATTTGAATTTGAATTTGAATTTGAATTTGTTGTCGAATTTTAAGAATACTTTGCCTTGCCCGAGAACCTTTTAGAAGGCTCGCCAGTAATTTATCAGGTTTGTCACCATGCATATAAAATTTGGATTTGTCATGTAAGAGTAAACGTTCAGTCGAGTACGTTGTGAGTAGGTCAAGTCTTGTTTTAAGTTCTACACGCTTTTTAAATATTTCATGACTCTGTTTGAGAGCATACTGTTCATCAGTCTCCTTAATCTGTTGCATTAACTTGTTCCTTTCATGGGTGGACTGTTTTTTAATTCTTGCCGAATAAGCAATAATCTGGCCTCTGATATACGCCTTAAAGGCATCCCATACGACAAGGCTGGAAGTCTCTGGGGAAGAGTTGGTGGCAAAGTAAAAGCGTATCTCATCCTGGATAAACTTTACAAAATGTTCATCCGACAGGAGGGTCGAGTTGAAACGCCATTGTGCAGCTTTAACAGGAGGATGTGGAAGAGACAGAGACAAAGTAAGAGGGGCGTGATCTGAAATAACTATGCTATGGTAGGCACAGGAGTGGACCTGCTGCAGACAATTAGTGTCAATGATAAAGTAATCAATTCTTGAATATGTATGGTGCACATGTGAAAAATAGGAGTAATCTCTTTTATGAGGATTTAGAGTACGCCAAACATCACACATTCCATATTCTGATAGAAAGGCATGAATGACAGATGCAGATTTGCTTAAAACATTGCTCTTAGTGGATGAGCGATCCAGGGCTGGGTCTAACCAGCAGTTAAAATCACCCCCCAGAAAAAGAGAGTAGACATTTAAGTCGGGCAAAGAGGAGAATAGTTGTTTAAAGAAATTCTCGTCATCTGTATTAGGAGCATACACATTTACTAGAGCAACAAGACTGTTATACAGTTTCCCACTGACAAGATAAGATAAGATAAGATAAGATAGAACTTTATTAATCCCTCGGGTGGGTTCCTCTGGGAAATTCGACTTCCAAAAAAAGCACAGCAACGACCGAAGTTACAGTTACAGAATTGTTATATATATATATATACACACACACACACACACACACATATATAAATACAGAGACAAATATAAATAAAATATACAAAGGGGATAAATAGAATAAATAGGAATAAAAAATAAAAATACAAGTGAATTGCACATTTCAAGTATTGAGTCTATTGCACTGTTGACTATTTACAAAAAGTATTGCACAAGGTATTGTACAGTGAGGTGAAGAGGCACTACAGCTTAGTTGTTCCCTCCTTTGTCCTCCTGTTTCCCCTCCCTCTCCCCTCCAGAGAGGAGTTAAACAGTTTGATGGCGTGTGGGACAAAGGAGTTTTTAAGTCTGTTAGTTCTTGTCTTGGGGAGAAGCAACCTGTCACTGAACAGACTCTTCTGATTGTTTATGGCCGTGTGCAGAGGATGCCCAGCATTGTTCATAATGTCCATCAGTTTCTTTAATGTCCTTTTCTCTGCCACTGTCACCAGAGTGTCCAGCTTCATGCCGACCACAGAGCTAGCCTTCCTGATCAGTTTCTCCAGCCTGGATGAGTCCCTCTTTGTTGTGCTGCTCCCCCAGCACACCACAGCATAGAAAAGTACTCCAGAAACCACCGACTGGTAAAACATCCTCAGGAGCTTCCTGCAGATGTTAAAAGACCTCAGCCTCCTGAGGAAGTACAGTCGGCTTTGGGCTTTTTTATACAGGTGCTCTGTGTTGCATGACCAGTCCAGTTTATTGTCCACCCACAGCCCGAGGTACTTGTACTTGTTGACCACCTCCACCTCCTCCCCCTCTATCTGAACCGGTAGTGGACCTTCTCTGGACCTCCCGAAGTCCACAACCAGTTCCTTAGTCTTTGAGGTGTTGAGTTGCAGGTGGTTTGTGTGACTCCATGCGACAAAGTTCCTCACCAGACTTCTGTACTCCTCTTCCTGATCATCCCAGATACACCCCATGATGGCTGTGTCATCTGCAAACTTCTGAATATGGCATAATTCAGAGTTGTAGCAGAAGTCAGAGGTGTACAGGGTGAAGAGAAGAGGGGACAGCACAGTTCCCTGTGGTGCTCCTGTGCTGCTGACCACAGTGTCAGACGTGATGTCCTTCAGCCTGACGTACTGTGGTCTGTCGGTGAGGTAGTCGGAGATCCAAGCCACCAGGCAGGGGTCCACCTCCATCCTGTTCAGTTTTTCCTGAAGCATACAGGGCCGGATGGTATTAAAGGCACTGGAAAAGTCAAGAAACAGGATCCTGACCGTGCCTTTTCCCCCATCCAGGTGTGAGTGGGCTCTGTGTAGGAGGTACAGGATGGCATCCTCCACTCCGACACCCGCCTTGTATGCAAACTGTAGTGGGTCCTGGGCATGTTGTACCTGTGGTCGGAGGAGGTTGAGGAAGAGCCGCTCTAGAGTCTTCATAAGATGTGACGTCAGTGCCACCGGTCGGAAGTCATTCAGCTCATTGGGCCGGTTCTTTTTGGGGACCGGGACGATGCAGGATGTCTTCCATAGGGCGGGCACTCTCCCCAGTCGCAGACTGAGGTTGAAGACTCGTTGTAGCGGCTCCCCAAGTTCAGCAGCACACGCCTTAAGCATCCTAGGACACACCTTGTCTGGGCCTGCTGCCTTTCTGGGGCGAAGCTTCCTCAGTTGCCTCCTGACCTGATCCACTGTGACACTGGGAGGTGTTTGGGAGGAGGGGAGGGGGGGAGATGTCTTGCTGCTGAGAGAGGGATTGGAGGAGGGGGGTGTCATGGTGTCAGGAAGGGGGGGAAGCGAGGGAGGCAGGAGAGTGGGGAGAGGACTCTGTAGTGAAGGTGAGGGTGAGGGTGGGGGGGTTGTGGGCTGGTCAAACCTGTTGAAGAAGTTGTTGAGTTCGTTTGCCTTCTCCACAGTCCCCCCCACTGTGCTTTTCTTGGTGTTGTGGCCTGTGATGGTTTTCACACCATTCCAGACCTCCCTCATATTGTTCCTCTCCAACTTCTGCTCCACCTTCCTCCTGTAGGTGTCCTTTGCTTCCCTCAGGCAGCGTTTCACCTCCCGCTGTGCTGCTTTCATCTCCTCTTTCACTTTGCTCCTGAAAGCCTTCTTCTTCATGTTGAGGACTATGACTATGACATATCTACCATATTTGTCTGCTATGACATTGTGGGCCTCAAAGGGAATGTTCTGCCTGACCAATATAGAGACCCCACGTGCCCTAGCTTGGAAAAGTGAGTGAAAACACTGGCCCCTCCAACGGGAGAAGAGACGGACATTATCAGAGGCCCTGACGTGGGTCTCCTGCAGGAAAGCCACGTCAGTGTTACGGTGTTTAACATGTGACAAAACCCTCCGTCTCTTGACTGGATGATTTAGACCTTTAACATTCCAGCTTAGAAAGTTCAATTGCAGACTCATCTGATTTGTAGAGCAAAGAAACTATGCACACTGGCCTTAGATGATAAGAACAGAATAACTTTACAGTGGGTGGAAATTAGTTCAGAACAGGTTAAAAAAAAGAACAGTGTATGAGGTTCAAAGCAGTGACCCTTACCCTCCCCAAACCCTCCCCACAACAGAAAATGGCTGCCAAAAAAAAGAACAAGAACAAGCAGCGAGCTCTTCAAACTTAACATATTTAGAGTGTTACTCCTCCTGTCTATGATACCAATAACCTAGGTATTGAAGCAGTCGAACCACTGCTCCGGTGCCCATAGCATAGTAAGCTGAAACCCCGTATAATACTGTTAAGTTTCGAAACTGTATCAGCCACCAAGTCCAAATGTAATTGCTGGAGTGTTTCAAAGCAGAGTCCAAGTATGTAAACAAACAACCAAACACAAAAAGATGATGTAGTTCAATAAGTACTACCGTTATAACTGAATTATTGAATAAGAACAGACAGAAGGCTACGAGTAGATAACAAAACTCCCCGTCTCCGTGCAACAGGTATTACGTCATTAGCCAACGGGTAGAAGTCAATGAGGTTGTCTCCTTATTTAACAAAGAAAACAAAATAAGATTATCGAGTTAAATTAAAGTAATAATCAGCATTTCAGTGCTATAGCACTCAGACTACATCGCTACACTCGGAGAGGAAAAGCAACGTCTTACGTGGATCCCGACTGCGCCTCCATACCTATATGGAATGTTTGGTACCTGCATTTGGTGCCATTGTTTTATCAGTAATAATTCTTCACGGGGCTTCCGGAGCCTTTGGGAGCCTCTCAATGTACTGTTGAGCCTGGTCCACGGAGCTGAAAAACTTTCTGGCGCCTCTGGCCTGCGTTATGCGAAGCCGTGCTGGGAAGAGGAGAGCCGGCCTCAGGCCTCGCCCGTAGAGCTCCGACATAATGTCCTTGTACTGCGCCCGCTGATTGAGGACCTCGGGGCTGTAGTCTTCCACAATTCGGATAGGCACGCCTCGGTAGTCGAATTTCCCTCTCCTCCTAGCTTCTCGGATGATGAGGTCCTTGATCTGGTATCGGTGCAGGCGGATGATCACCGGGCGAGGTGGGCGTCCCACGGGCGGCTTCGCTGCGAGGGAGCGGTGCGCTCTATCGAGCTCCGGTGGAGACTGAAGTATTTCTTTGCCCAATAACTCACAGAGAAGGTTGGAAAAGAAGTGAGTGGGGCGCCCACTTTCAGTGTCTTCAGGCAGTCCAAGGACGCGGATGTTCTGACGCCTGCTACGGCTCTCCAGGTCAGTGACTTTGTTCTTTAGCTGGTTGTTGTCTTCGCGAAGAGCGGCACACGTGTTTTCAAGGTCAGCGACACGTTGGCTCAGGTCTTCAGTTGCAAGCTCCAAGGATGAAACTCTCTCGGCCTGTTCCTCTTGGGCTTGTCGTACCTGGTCCAGTTTTGAATCGAGGGCGTTAAATGAGGTCTTAAATTCAGATGCCAACTCTCGGTGCTGCTGGAGCAGCGTGGTGATAGCCTCCAGTGTTAAGCTAGCGTCCTCCTTTTTGTTCGCTTTTGCACTCTTAGCAGCCATTGGAAAGGGTCAAAAGTGTTCAAAACACTAGAAAAGTAGTTACGAGTGTAAGCGACTTAAAGGTGGCAGTTGAAGGGGTGAAACTGGTCAAAGCGGAGTTAAGTTCACCACAGCAGCTCGTTCCTGCGTCTATTCGGGTCGCATGCTGACCGGAAGTCCTAAATATCCCACTTTAAGCTTTACTTAAAGCTTACCTGTCAGCCACGTTGAAATGGTCACGCCTGAGGCCCGCTCTTTACTCAAACAGCACGGTAAAGAAGTGGTCCTTGACCACTTGGTTTTTAATGGGTTCCCGAAGTCCCGCGGGCGCCACTCGGGCTAACTGGACGCCGCCAGGCCTGACCACGCATCTGTGATCAGGAGTCGATGCCACACGCTGAGCAACCGCGCTCCTAGGGATTACCGTCCCCGTCCTAAATAATTTAAATAAATTTAAAAGCACCACTGTCGATTCCACAGTTAAATTATCTGGTGCCCGAGTCCAACCCTGCTAATCAATGTGGGAATAAAATCCCCTATCCAAATGTCCTAATCTAATCTCGTTTCTTGGCTGACGTAACACATTCACACACATAACACACCAACTTCAAACAGACGTCACATCAACTTTGAAATTCACCCCAGCATTAATCACAATAAGCTTTCATCAAATATTCCCCAGACTCTACTTTTATTTATCACAAATTATTACAATAGGGTTTTACCATGGGTGTTTGTGTAACTATTGTCACTGAATAAAAGCCTGCTTGGGGACGCTGGATTTTTGGAGTTGTCTGGGATCATGTGAGGAGCTTGTAGCTCCAAGATCCTGATCCGACACTTCCCTTGCAAGTTTAAAACCGATCGAGCTCTGATCGTCTTGATTCGTTCATGGTGATAAATCTCTGAACTAGTGGAGCCTGCGAGTGCAGACCTAACAGTAGCGATAGTGTCTGTCTCCTGAATCCAAACTGGAAGCTGATTCCACAGAAGAGGGGCCTGAAAACTGGATTCTACCTGGTGCGCTGTGCTGATCATGCGTGTTCATATACGTGGCAACAGCAGACGTGCGTAGATCAACAATGGGTAATATGGAGTGCAGGAGAGAGTACGACCATGCAGCGTTAAAAGCGTGGAAGTACTTATATTACTTCAAGTGTTATTCTGTAAAAAGTGGCAAAAACATTAGCGTCCGTTGTACACTCTGCGAAAAATTACACTTCAAATCTGAACAAGCACCTAGCACGCTACCATGGGAACGGAAATTCACAGAGAAACCACCAGATCCCCCACTGATATGACCACCGGCCCCACTCCTGCTAAACAGGTGAAAATAGATTTTTTCACATAGTTTTTTTTTAAAAACTGTTGTATAGAATTACATTTTTGCTTGATGCGATTTCCCTAAAATTAAGAGATTAAAAATAATAAAACAATTTTTAAAAAGAGACTTTTCCATTTGACTGAATTTTTATATGATGGATTATGCATAAAAATAGAACTGGGCTGAAAGGTCTATTGCTTTATTAAGTATTCAGGTGTGTACCAAAAAGTAACTAAGTAATAAGTAAATAATTACTTTTGAAATTAAGTAATCAGTAATGTAACGGTATAACATTTTTTGAGAAGTAATCAGTAATAAGTAACTAATTACTTTTTTCCAAGTAACTTGAACAACACTGATCCACACACAAACACTAGAGAACAATCAGCCACCGCTTCTATTCTTACAAACGTCACAATTTGCAATAATAACAGTTTGAATGTTTTTATTCACATGAAAGTGTTTCTACATATGAATCATTAACAACTGTCAGATTTAATGTGATTTCTAAACAGAGAAAATCTCAGCTTTGTGTTTTGTGTTCGCATTAGACCTGATATAACAAAGAAAAGAAAGAAAGAAAGAAAAGATTTTTTTCTCATCAAAGTTTATAAATCAAGTGTACAGTTAGCTTTGATTTAGAAGCAGCGCAGTATGAAAGAGATGTTTCACAGAACATTTACCAGAGACAGACGCTGACTAATATGCTACAGTTCATCTTTATTCTTTTCTAGTTGTGTTAGTGTTGCCATAACTCTGCGTAGGTTCTCTTCATTGTGATTGATTTCTGCAGCTGTTGTCTCAAAGGACTTATTCATGTACTCCTTGCCGGCTCCCACGAAAGTCTGTAGGTCATCCATTAAATCCAGCACTGGTGTAAGCAGTGATGTAAAACGTTTCACTGACTTCAAAAGTTCGTACAAAGGATCCATGAGACGTTTAACATCATCAAGGACAGCAGGAACATAGGCTTTGTCTAAATTATTTTCAGCCTGGAGGACAAAAATAAACCAAATTAATGTAACAAAATATACAAAAGTATGTAGTGTAAAGAGTGCAAACAGACTTTTGTATGATGGGAAATTGTTTTTTTGTTTTAGTTGTCATAGCAAAGCATGTTTTTCTGTTTGGAGTCTGTCAACATCCATGTCATTGACAGACTCACCTTCCTTCTTGCTGTTTCCTTTTGTAATTTTTCAACGTTTCCTTTCAGCTCCTCCTGCAAAACCAGAAAGAACGTCAACAAACATGCGTGCGAAACATGTAACTGGGACAAAATGAGCATTTTAAAAGTAAGGAGAAAAGCTTAACCAGTGATCGGACGGTCATGATTTAATGGTAAAGGTGGTTAATTAAAAGTTACATTCTTTATTAAAACAACAACAACAAAAAGAAAGTTAACAGTCAGTTTACCAGTTCGCCCTTGTTTATCAGTGAACTTGAAAGATGGAGCAGACACAGCAAAATCCTAACTAAGCCTTCGGTAGTTGTGACACCACTCATGGTCAACTGTGCCGCTGCCATCAAAGTTTCTGAAACACATGAGAAAGTATCAATAAGGATTTAAGGAAATAAAGATTTGTAAAGAAATGTACAAAGAGAACTTTCTAAGTTTAAGAGATGTTGCATGAAAATCTGCCTGCAATATGTTTTGAGTCAAAGCACCTCTTTCATTTGAATTCCAAAAAGTCACGTTCTGCTTACATGAAAATATCAGCTTCTTTTACATGAACTACTGTGACCTTGAAAGACCTTCCACAGTGAACAAAACGAAACAGAGACTATATTCAGAATATGCATGTGCGTGCATGGATTTATACTAGCTGTCTGTGTATCCTAAATGCACAGACACTGTGGGTACATCAGGGAGTGCATCTGAGATCAGATATAAGATAAGATAAGATAAGAATAACTCGTTATTGTCATTGCACATTCATATTTGGTACAATAGTACAATGGAATTGGAAACTGTCCCACATCGGCACTAAACACAACTAAACACAACACAACATGTAGTGGATTTTTAAAAAGTGAAAATAAAAAAAGGATGAATTAATAAATGACACAATGAATGTTTATTGCACATAAAACTAAAACTAAAACCTCTGGAAAAGGCTGCTGCTGCTGCCATCGCTTGTAAAAGTGGACCAAGTGCTCAGCTTGAGAAAAAGTTGAGAAAACAGAGAAATTTGGAACAATAGATTTTTAAAAATGCTGCAAATGCTTTATATACAAAGTGACTCAACCCACAGGGAACACAGTCAGATGTGAGTCGCCCTTTCACTTTTGTTTTCAACAAAGTGTTTCTGTCCAGGGTGTACCCCGCCTCTCACCCTATGATAGCTGGGATAGGCTCCAGCGCCCCCGCGACTCTGAACAGGATAAGCTGAAGCGAATGGATGGATGGATGGTGTCATGGCTACTGAACGGACCCACGCGCAGACAGTTCTTTCAACGAAACAAAAAGGGGATTTATTTACAATAGGGATCACCTTAGTGCAAAATATATGTACAGTGAGTTGGGAGGGGGTCCAGGGCTCCAGGGAGAGAAGGGGGGGGAATCCACACACACGCTTCCTCTTCCACTCAGTCACCGCCACCGTTCCTCCACACACACGCACTCCTCTTCAGCCGCACTCGCTCCAACACTCCACACACTGCCCCACTTGGACAGGTCCGGTGATTCGGTCCAGAATCTACAGACAGAAGGTCAAGGTTAGTTCCACAACATAAAACACGTGTAAGCGATCCTTCTTTGAATATGCCGCGAGCACGAACTCAGGTGGTTCGACGTTCCAGCGGTGAGCTGCTCTGTGCCACTGCCTTAAATAGCAGCTGGGGAAATCAGCCGGATCAGCCGCAGGTGGACACCATCCACAGGGGTGCGTGGGCCAAGAGTGAGAGCCCGTAATGAGCTCCACCCAGGCAGAGAGGAGGAGGAGAGACAAAAAAAACCAAAACTAACAACAACAAAACCTGTAGCGAGCGTGGGCCAACCAGAGAGACACGGGGACCGTGACAGATGGTTTCTGTTTGTCTAGTCTGCTTTATAGGAATAGAAGCCCATCAGCTATTGTTATGACATACCATGACAAAACACGCTTTTCTTTCAGTTTGACACTTCATAAAACGTGTCATAAGTGGATTGTGAATTATGTTATATATTTTTATTAGTGTTTAAGAAGTGTCCTGATTTCGTATTTGAGGTAAGAGACAAACGACTGGAGGTCCATTGTGCGTCAAAACAATGATTTTATTAAAGCACACACGTGTGTGGGAAAGATGAGCTCTGCAAAACATCAGCCTCGATCTCCCCAGAACAGTAAACGAGCAGTCATATATATAACATAGTCGATGACAAGCATCGTGCGTCAAAGCAGATAAGAAACATGCATCAGTTCCAGTAATTCCGACCTTGGACATATTCTAAAAAAGAACAGTTCCTTCCTCTGTTCCTCCGCCACCGCCAGATGCTTCCTGTTATTTCACTTACTGCACTTCACTTATTTGTGGAACTAAACTGTCACGTATGCAGGTAAAACAACTTTGCAGTTTCGAGCAAAACAAGTCTATATACTGTGTATGTGTGTTCAGGCAGACTATGTGTCTTGACCTCAGTGCATGACCTCACTCGACAAACAAAGACATCTTAGAAGTATACTTCCTGACTCCGTTCGAGTCATCTGTTACTAGGCAAACTCCAATGCAGCAGGCTGCTGAACACACACAGGCCTCTATTCTGTTTACAGGTTATATGTAGTGTATTGTATTGTAAGCATGTATGCAATTCTTTCATGGCTCCAGGTCACCTTAACTTCCTATTGATCGGCCAGACGTCGCGCTGACCGAAGCTTCAGACCATTAATTAACTTGACCGAGCTTCAACTCTTTAATTAGCACAAAATGCAATATGGATAACATGGTTACAGTTGCACCTGCAATGAAAGATTATTATGTAATTATGCTCACACCTGAAATACAAACTTTAATGTAACATCAACAGTTTCAATAAATGCTCTAATGAAATGATAATGATAAATGATACGTAATGCAACAGTAATGATAATGTTATGAATAGTAACAGTAAAATAATATTCTAATCTCTACACTCCTCCTCTTTGGCAGAAGAGGTTTGTTTTCTTTTGGTACAGTATGACTCTCAACTTGCTATACTAGTTACATACTTGTAATTCTTTCAGTTTAAGGGAAGAAAGAAAATAATATATACTAGGCTTTTATAAAGCATGTCTGCTATATTCAAATGATAGAAGATTCTTTTAAAAAGTACACACAGAGCAGTTAGTGTGATATGATTTATTTTAACTTTATTTATTTAGGGCCAGCCCTCATTGTTGTTGTTGAGAATTCAAGTTAAATAGAATGTGTCCTTATAGTATGTCCAATAAATCTCTACTGAATTAATCCTAGAATAAAATCTAGAATCAAGCACACAAACAGATGATTCTCTGAGCGTTCAAGACAATCTTTCACACATTCTTCTTCATCTAGTTGCTCTGATGTGAGACTTTGTGAAAAAAAGACTTGCTGGACTGTTTGTGTGGCTCGTTGGTCTAGGGGTATGATTCTCACTTTGGGTGTGAGAGGTCCCGGGTTCAAATCCTGGACGAGCCCACGTGTTGTCTATAGAGCCTCTCAGCTGCCACATGCTGTTTAGGCTCCATTTGAAAGAATCTCTGCAGCTGCACACATGTTCCCATAGTCCCTCATACAGGGACAGCTAACAGATCTGATATGAAGGATGTTGTTGGCCTTGTTCTTATTGTTTACCATTTAAATTCTCCAAAAAGTTTTTCTAAGGTAATTATTTGTTATTCAAGATAACACAGAGTTTTATTTTAGATTAAATAAGAGAATTCAATTCAAACTTGTACACAGAACTACTACAATACACAGTTATGTATCATATATTATAAATGTGTAACTCTCTCACACGACTTTAACAATATGCATGTGGAAGAACGCACATCAGTTTTACTGATACACAAAAGGGCCAAAAATAAACATCAGTAAACATTAGTACTTCAGTACCACGAAGGAATCTCTTTCAGTGCATTATGCACACATGTAACTTATGTACCAAGTGAAATAAAATATTACAGATGAAAATTATGTGATGATTTTAACTGCAAAATTCAGATTTTAGGGTCAAAATGTGACTTAATTTGTGGTGTAAGGTTTCTGGTTATGAAGCTTGACGCTGTCATGCTCATCTGTATGACTATATGCTCATGCCACTGTGTTGATTGCAGGTGGGTGCATGCTCCATGTTGCAGGGTTTTTCTTCAGGTACTCTTTTTTTGTCCGCCATGATCTAAACACATGCACCTCATTGGAAGCTCTAAATAACCCACCTAAATTGGTTCTTAATTTAAAATTAAAAGTGATCATCTGAAAATTAGACGAAAGCTTATTTGTGACAATCTAAGAAACATGTAATTGAAGCTGCTCCTCTTTGCTGTGGGCAGGTTTGAGAGCAGCCACCTGGGCTTCGCTGGAGGGCAGCAGGAGCAGCCTCAGCACCTCACTCCTCCTCCGCCTGCAAGCACACCTCTGCTGTGACCTGGAAAATGCCTAAGGAAGCTTTTCCCTTTTCACTTTGGGTGTAAGCGGTCCTGGGTTCAAATCCCTGATGAGCCTGTTTGGTTTTTGGGGCTTTGCTGTTGAACTGTTCATGCAAGTCCTGGGAAACTGTAATTTGCTATTTTCAGATGTCATAAAAACTCCCTCAAAAGCCTTCAGCTGATCCAAAATGCTGGAGCGAGAGTACTGGCAGGGCCTAGAAAGAGAGAGCATAACGTTCAAGACTGAAGATTTTTTATTTGTCACATGCATAGTCATTAAATTACAAAACAAACAGTGAAATGTCTCCTGAACTGCTCCTTTGACTGTACAAAAAAAGACATTACATACAATAAGTAAATAGATTTTAAAAGTCTGGAAATTTTAAATCAAAAATCTGAAAATGTACTTTGTGCAAATGGAGTGTTAAAGTGTCTTGTGCCATATTAGCACAGCAACGTATTGACAGAGCTGTGCAAGTAAACAAGTGACCAGAGTAATATAAACAGAGTAATTCAACTGAGTGACCAGAGAAGTGTAAACAGTAATGCGACCAGGGTAGTGTGAACAGATTGATATAAGGTCCTGTTTCAGTCACTTATTGATGCTATGAGGGGAGTGGGGGCGTGTTCTGGTTTAGGACTCGTACGGCCTGAGGAGAGAAGCTCCTCCTCGAGTGTCTGTTTTGGCCCCGATGGTGTGGAACCTTCTGCCTGATTGCAGAAGTCGAAACATTTCGTTACTGGGATGGGACCAGTCCTTTAATATCTGAGATGCTCTGGACCAACATCTCCTGGTGTAAATGTCCTGTAGGGAAGTTATATTTGTGGATCATACTGTATTTGCATTTGTAACGCAGCAGCGTTCTGACGCACGGATCACTCTGCTTCTCAATCCTGGACACAGTTATTCCCACACCAGGAAGTGATGTTCTGTGTGAGGATGCTCTCCACAGCGCCTGAATAGAAAGTTCTGAGGACCACTGGAAAAACCTGCTAACTTCCTGAGTTGTCGGAGACGGTACAGGCGCTTGCCTAGCCTTTTTGGACTGGATGTGAATGTGAGCAGACCATTTCAGGAATGAGGAGATGTGAACACCGAGAAAGACAATGAAGCAGAAACTGCTAAGAGTGGGATTCAAACCCACACCTCCAGGGGAGAGTGAGCACTAAACACAGCACCTTAGACCACTCAGCCATCCTGAAACAGATCGAGCTGAACTGATTTTCTGATAAATCCAGAATCCAGTTTAAAATCCTTCCCTTCACATAAAAAGTCTTGAATGAACCTTTGGTCTAACTGCTCTTCACACCTGACTGGTAACAAGATGGCGCTGCTGTGTGTGGTTGCTCGTCTGTCACTCTGAAGTTTGTTTCTATTATTTCTGACCTGTTTCATTCACCAAACAAAGTCTCTGCTGAGGTATAATCGCCAGACATGATGATCACCTTTTATTGAAAAGGTCGGCACCACCAGGCCTCTTATCACAGCTCCTGACTCTGACCCCTCTGTCTCTGTGTTCTTGATTAAGGAATACACCTGTTTACTCGGGGATGTGCCAACTTGCACTACGGTGCTAGAGCATGATATTGATGTCCAGGGAGCTAAACCTATTAAGCAGCATCCTTATCGAGCCAGCCCCCATAAGCGCTTGCTCATGAAACAGGAGGCTGACTATCTGCTGCAACATGGCTTAGCGAAGCCCAGTCAAAGCCCCTGGAGCTCGCCTTGTATAGTGGAATCTAAGCCAGATGGCTCGCCCCGTTTTATTACAGACTTCCGGAAGGTGAACTCTGTGACTGTGGCTGACTCACATCCTCTCCCAAGAGTTGAGGATTGTGTGGACAGTATTGGACTGCTCAGTATGTCACTAAATTAGATCTTCTTAATGGTTACTGGCAGGTCCCTTTAACTGAACGTGCCTCTAACATCTCTGCCTTTGTTACACCTGATGATTTTCTACAATACGCAGTCATGGCTTTCAGCATGTGTAACGCTCCTGCCACCTTCCAGAGGCTGGTAAATAAAGTCCTCCGTGGCCTGTCCAACTGCAGTGCCTACGTAGATGATCTAGTAATTTATACTGAAACATGGCAAGATCATTTGGAAACGTTACAGCAGGTATTTCACCGTTTGGCTCAAGCTACTCTGACTCTCAACTTAGCTAAGTGTGAGTTTGCCAAAGCTATAGTGATGTACTTAGGCAGGGAGGTGGGACGTGGACAGGTCCGGCCCATAGATGCCAAAGTGGCAGTGATTAAAGAGTTTCCCACACCTACCACCAGGCGTGAGTTGCGTAGGTTTCTAGGGATGGTGGGCTACTACAGAAACCTTTGTAAAAATTTCTCCTCAGTAGTCAAGCCATTGACTGACCTACTCAGCCCAAAAGTTGAGTTTATATGGTCAAGTGAGTGTCAAGATGCTTTTGAGAGTGCGAAAGCCCTCCTCTGCCACACTCCTGTGTTAGCTGCACCTGATTTGACACGACCATTCAAACTGGAGGTTGATGCCAGTGCTGTCGGGGCTGGGGCAGTGCTGTTGCAAGAAGACTTGCAGGGTTTGAACCACCCCGTTTGTTACTTTTCCCGCAAGTTCAATAAAAATCAGTTAAACTACTCCACCATTGAAAAGGAGACCCTGGCTTTGTTGTTGGCTCTTCAGCACTTTCACGTATACCTGGGGTCCAGCATGTTACCTCTTGTTGTGTACACCGACCACAACCCACTTGTGTTCCTTACTCGCATGTTTAATCATAACCAGCGCCTTATGCGCTGGGCTCTGTTGTTGCAGGAATACAACTTAAGTATTCACCATAAGAAGGGGTCTGAAAATGTTTTAGCTGATGGTCTGTCCTGCTTGTAAACATGTTTTGCTGTGTTTGTTCTTTGTTTTTGTTCACACTCTTTAATGTCTGCTTCTGCCCAACATAGGTGGTACTTTAAGGGGAGGGGTGGCCCCGCCTTCCTCTATGGAAATCAAAGTGTTCCAGGACTCACGGGGGATTGGCTGGCCCGGACCTATGCCCGCCCCACCTTCATGCAGGTCAGAGCGTGCCAGGCTGCTGAGGGAGCCTTGAGTACGACAGACCAATGACACAGCTGCCTGCAATCACCTGAGAAGATAAAAGGCTGAGGATTCTTCATTCGTGGAGGGACTTGTTGATTTGAACAGACTGTGGAGACGGTCCCTCCTGCCTTTGCACTGCTGCCATGTGAGCCTTTGTTTTGAGTTGCCTCCTGTGAGATGTTTAGATGAGTAGTGTTCTACTGGTGTTATTGGTGTTACTGGAGTTGTTATGTTTGTTTAAAATCACTCTATTGCCTAGTGAGTTGTTTCACTAACGGTTTTCAGTTGTGTTAATAAACCTTATGTTTTTCTTTTTATCTAACCCCCTAGTCTCTGGGCTCGTTTATGTTACGTCCGCTGTCGCCTAGCAGAGCCGGGTCGTAACACAGAGCATAAACTAACACGTCACTTGGAGATAACTGTAGATTTTTCCTTCATGGTTTCAAATGTAAGCTGGCTGATTTGGTTCATTTTTGTTTTAAACTGAGCAAACCTGGTCTTCTCCTGAGGACTGCTGCAGGTATCATGCGAGCATGTTAATTTATTAAAAAACCAACAGCAAAAACCCCCAAAATAGAATGAAACTCATTTCAGGAGACAAATAGCACTGATAGAGACATTTTTTTTGTACAGATGATTGGCAAACGGAAAGTTTCTAAAGAGTCGTGCACACACAAGCAGACTACTACAACATGCTACTTAGTTAGGAGAGTTTGGGAATGACAACTAAGCGGAACAAGATTAGACCCAAACATTGTCATCGAAACAAAAACACAAAAAGCTGAGGGGAGGGAATAGAGAGGAGGAAAGCTGAGCTGGCAGCGGGGTTGCTGGAGGAAGGCTGCGCCGCCTCGCCAGCTTAGATCTGCAGGGAGATTTTTACGTTGTGAGGAGAAGGGAATGTTTTTGAAGGGTGCAGAAGCTGCACGTTTGACTGTGGTGTGAGAGGAGCGTGTGTGTCTGTGTGTGTGTACCTTATCGTTCCTGCTCGCAGAGGATTAAAAGCGTACAGCCAGTCGTTCATGTCGTTCTCGTTGTTGGCCAGCAGGAGGATGCCTCCATGTTTTGTGCACACTGCAAATGTGTTGGGCGTCTGAAAAGAAAACATCACATTATATTCATGTTCATTCAAATGATAAATCCCAGTCCATTTGCCATTTCATCAATCAACGTGCACCAAAACAATTTGAATGAATTCTCATTAAAGACAAACGTGTTACATCCAGCCTTTCTCTATCCTGCCTCAAACCTTAAGCATGGCCTGCTGGTCTTCGCTGTATTCCACCTGTGCTGTGGAGAGGTTGAGGACGCCTCGCTCCACGGGGTCCTGGTCGCTGTTGTAGATGAAGTCGTAGGGCCGGCGAACAACCACAAAATGCTTCCCCCATGAGTTAGAGCGAGGCTCCACGAAGCTTAGAAAACCCTTCTTGGACACAACAGATCTGAAAAGAAGAGATTTTATTCATTTATTTATTTTTTAAGAGAGCGCTTGTTTTTCTGAGGAAGAAGCAGAGTTGGTTTGTTTCCAGCTGAAATCATCCAGGCTCAGGAATTTGAATCGATCCACATCATTTCTGCTTGAACTAGAGAACATGAGTGTCGACTTACATTTGGTCTGTGAGACACATGTCATAGTGACAGTATTTGGGTTAATATGGCATTACTCACCCTGGTCGCATTTCTTCACCTTATATTATTTCTCACCTTGCAGTCACTGATGCTGTTCACCAGCTGCTTGTATTCAGTATTGAAGGTGTGTGTCAGAAGGCGCAGGCACTACAACACAACAGGAACAAGACCGATCAGCTCCGAGCAGAGAAGGAAGAAGGCAGCAACAAGAACGCCCACTAAGCCCACGTTTTTCTCACCTTGGTGGCCAGCTCCTTCTCACGCTTTCAAAGGTGGTGCTGGAGATCTGCGAGGAGACGGAGGTGGACGTGGACAGAGTGCCGGAGCTCACGCTGGGGGACAGAGACTCACTCAGGGACTTGGTGGTGGGAGCTGTTCCCACGGGAGCCGCCTCTCCCAGAAGGTGACGGGTCTTTTCCACCTGGACGAAAGATGGGGGCGAATGTGAGGTGGGGAGAAGAGGGGAGGTTAGTCATGTAAAGTCTGTACTCTAAGAAAAAACTTTTTAGAATAGCACTTTGGTCTTTGAGTTGAAAAGTCATTTTTCCCTCTATGATATTAAACAGATTTATTTCTTTATGAATCTTTTAAGGCCCCACCTCCTGCAGCTGCTCCATCTTCTCCAGCTCCCACTGGTGCTCTAGGATGAGGCTATCTCCTCTGGGCCTCCAGCCGGCCAGGTTCTCCTCTCCACGCACATAAGCCACTGATGTGTCCAGCACCTTCCTCCTCCTCCTCTGCATCCCTGCTCAGGACATGAGCCCTCATTAGGATGAAGCTCTCCACAGAATTATGATAAAACAGCTGCCGTTCTTTAAACATGTTTCATGGCCGCTCACCTGGGCTTCCAGTGTCAGACATCTTACACAAGCTCAGCTCGTAGATCCCAGTCACTCGGTTGCTATAATGAAGCAGAAGTTTTGAACAAGGAAACTTTGTAACGAAATGCCAACGACCGCCTGTCTGTTTTCAGGGCTGTATTTGAAGCCATGCTCCAATCAGGCAAAGTTTTAAGTGTTGCACATTTCGATGGGTTTCTTTCAGCTGACATAGTTTCCATTTGGGTCATGTGGTGTTAGATACCCCAGCGTGTGGTCATAGGGTGAAGAGCCCGGACGATTAGTGGGATTTTAGGTGTGGTGTAAAAATGACGCTGCAACTTTAAAAACGTTGTTGCTTTAAGGATTAACGTACAACCATACTTGGGCTGAGTTTGACACTGGTTCTCTTCAGTAATTAAAATAGCTTTAACACATGATAAGATCAAATGTCAGCTACACTGTGACAGTCGAGGGGCCACACTCAGATATATTTATTCGCTTGTTCTCTTTGTGTGATAAGAGTTTCCATCTGAATTTAACCCCTGTGTGGGGCTGATCTTTCATTTCATTTTATTTCAAGCTCAGATTCTTTGCCTTTGGCACATTTTCTGTGACGAGACTTCAAACCATTCCCACCGTCCTTATTAATCAACATGGTGAAGTGATTCTTCGCAAGGTGATGGGATAGGAAGAGTTTCAGAAAATGAGGCCTTTTGTCTTTATTGGAGAGGTCAGTGCAGACAGGACGGATGGGGGGAAGGCGAGGGGGGAATGACACACAGGAAACGGTGTTGGTCAGACCCAAAGACAGGCGTGGGCAGTGAGGACTCTCACCTTCAGACTCACTGTCTAATCAGTCTGACAGTGAGTCTGAAGACAGAGCAACCCAACACACGTTACTATGTTCATCATCATCATCATTGTTTATTTATATAGCACTTTAAAAACACACAAGGCTGACCAAACTGCTGAACAATAGAAACATAATAGATACCATAAGAATAATAAATACGATACAATAATAAACATAGCGAAAAACAATAAAATACAAGTCAGTCAACCACTGAGTCAAAAGCCAGTGACTAAAAATGCTTTTTCAATCTGGATTTAAAAACCAGCACTGATGTCGATTGCCTAATGTGAAGAGGAAGATTATTCCAAAGCTTAGGAGCCACGATAGAGAACGCTCGGTCTCCTCTCAGTTTCAGCCGTGATTTGGGGACTGAGAGCAACAGCTGCTCAGCTGACCGGAGCGAACGAGTGGGGACATAGGGCTTCAGCAGGTGCCAGACCATTTAAAGATTTAAAAACCAATAAAAGAACTTGAAAATGAATCCTAAATTCAATTGGAAGCCAGTGCAGGGAGGCCAAGAGTGATGTTATCACTAAGCAGGACATTAAATCAAATTAATGAGACACCAAAACAAGAGCTGGAGCCCAAGACAGCCATGAAGTCACAGTGTACACAAATACACAAGAAACACAGAAACCAGCTGGGTGGATGTGGCTCGGGAACCTTCTGTTACCTTGAACGTCGGTGTTTTGAACGCTGGCTGCTCCAGTCTGCTTGTATTTGTCCAAGATTTCCCCTCATATCTTGGTTATGGTTATTTTTTCTTTTATTAAACTGATCACACTCCTGTTCATGAATAGAAAAAAACCCCATCAGTGTATTTTCACTTAAACAAGCAGCTGTTTTTTTTGCATTAAAGTTATATAAAAATGTAACAGTGCAAATTCCTCGCTGACAGTTTAACCAAAAGGCATTTCCAGTGGAAAGTAGCCGACATATTCTCAGCATAACCATGTATAATATCCACAAAACCTGAGAAGGTTGGAGAGAAGGTAGGCGAACTCTGCTGGGATCTGCGTTTAACAAAGTGTCTAAAGACGAAACAAAGAAATCTTTCTGTAAATGTTCAGATGCACAGACTGGACTGAAAAAGAGTGAAAAAGCAGCTAACGTCCAAAAATAAGAAAACTTTGAAAGAACTCCAAAAAAACCTGGAGAACTTTTGCTCAAAAAACAGTTTTGTTTTTTTTAAATTACAAGGCAATCTGACAAAATGTCATCAAATGAGACTCAAGACTTCTGCAGGTCTCTGCCATGACTCAATTTTTTTTTCTTAACAGCAGAAACAATTGTTCCTTTTTTACTTTGTTTCTATTTTCTCTTCTTGTTTAATCTGACAAAATGTCATCAAATGAGACTCAAGACTTCTGCAGGTCTCTGCCATGACTCAATTTTTTTTTCTTAACAGCAGAAACAATTGTTCCTTTTTTACTTTGTTTCTATTTTCTCTTCTTGTTTTTATCTGTTGAACAACAAACAACATTCATGCTGATTCACATAATATCCTGTCTCTAATCTCTGGGATTTCCTCGTAGCTCTTTGATGCAAAGAACATCCATCAAACGCTCCAGCTTGTGCTCAACATCATCGTGAACGGTGAAGGTACTCTGACGAGAAAATACTCAGTCGACCTTTTGGTTGATTTGTTAAAGAACCCCAAAATAGCTGATTACCTAACAAGGTATGCAGATAATTCACAGCTCTTTTCCTGAATAGCTGCTTTAAAACTCTGCTGAAAGCCTTTGTCCATTTCCAGGTATCCCCACTTCTCGGCATGTGTGTCTCAAGTGTTAGGACTGCTGCATTGGAAAGACCCAGACCCTGCAGCCAAGGTGAGAGACGACAAATATGATAACCCACACCAGCTGTGCTTAACTCTGTAAGTTCCCAGTATTCCCTGAAACCATCACGTGTGACACAGTTTACATCAGACGTGATGCAGCTGACCTCAACACTGACCTTCTTGTGGTAACAGAGACTTAAAAAAATAATAATAAAGCAACAAAGTGGGTCGCTCTTTGACAGTAAATTCCAGTGCGGTCCGCTCCAATCTCCTCAGGCTGACTCTCTTCTAGGCTCTCCTGACTGTTCCCTTTACATGCTGATGATGTGTCTTGTAAATCTGGATCCCTTTCCAGCAGGACGCTCCTCTTTTTCAGACAGTACCTCAGCTGCTCTCTCTCCTGACAGTCAGCTGTCCACCTCTGCATGGCCAGTCGAGCCAGCGCCGAAATTTGAGGCAGAGCTCGGAGCAGAGCGGGCAGCCAGGCTGAGCACGGAGCAGAGGTTGAAGGTCGCAAACTGACATCCACGTCTTCCAGAGAGCCCAGACCTCCTGCTGCAAACAGACTGCACCAACCGTTGTCTCCCACCAAGCTGTTGTAGGACAGATCCAGTGCACGGAGTGAGGAGAGACAGCCCCGTCTGCACACGGCAGCTGCACAGAGGAAGAGGACCCATTGATAACTGATCACTTCACTTTACTGTTTTGTTCACAATGTTTCTGATGGAGACAAAAATAACACCGAATAGTTTCATTGTTTTGTTTTATACGACAGCTACAGATGCTGGCAGCATGAAATAAATGAAAGAAATATCAATTTCCTTCAGGCTTTACTTGTCTTAATATACATTTATGCAGCCTAATGATCCACTACAGACCAAAAAAGAAAAAGTATAATGTCATTGTGTGTTAGTTACCCAGATGTTGCATGTCATCAGTGGTGAGCTCGCAGCTGCAAAGACGGAGCTCGCTGACGACTGATGGCTGCAGAGCATCCAGCAGGAGCGCCAAGTGACCGCCAACCACTTTACACCAGGAAATATCCACCGTGCGCAGATAGGACACCGCCAGGGCTGATGCATAAACACAAAGTTTTCACCATTTCAGGCTAGAGGGTGGAAGAGGTATTCAGGGAGAATGACTTGAAGGAAAACTTCTATAAATAAACAAGTGTGTGTGTGTGTGTGTGTGTGTGTGTGTGTGTGTTACCCAGAGCAGTGAAGGACTCGTTGCTCATGTAGCAGCTGTTGAATGGCAGCCTCCTCATTTGTGTCGCAGGGAGGGCGGAGACCAGCAGGTGGACCACACCTCCCACTTCCTTATTGGATGACACATCAAGCTCGGTCAGTGCAGTGAGAGAGGGCAGCACCTGGACTGAAAAACAACGAGTCACATGACTGCTGCAGCGAGCATGCGATTAGTGTCCGGCGTGTGAGATTGGTAGCAACTGACTCAGAGCCTCTAGATCATCTCGCGTGAGGCAACACAGGTGGAGGTCGAGTCTCTCCAGGTGTGTGACGTGAGCCAGGTGAAAGGTGAGGCGGCTCAGTCCACCAGCTAGAAGCAGCTTTACAGTATATTAATCAGAACAATGCTGCTCTCTAATGTATCTTGGTAAAGTGCAGAAAAATCTAATGTTTTATATGATACAGTGTGATTTCAGTAACATATCATAATGGAGGCTTCAGCAAGTACTTACGAAGGAAATCTTTCCTCTGCTCTTCAGTTAGTTCATCAAATACCTCCCAAAACATCTGTATGGTGGGGTGGCGGTCATGATATCTCCAACCATAACTTGTGTTCTGAAAACAGTGAAAATGACTGTTATAATCATAGAGTTTGTAAGGTCAGGCATACACTATGTTGCCAAAAGTATTCCCTAACACATCCAAATCATTCAATTAATGTGTTCCAATCACTTCCATGGACACAGGTCTATTAGATCAAGCACCTAGGCATGCAGACTACTTCTACAAACATGTGTGAAAGGACGAGTCGCTCTCAGGAACTGAATGAATTCCAGCATGGTAATGTGATAGGATGCACCAGTGCAACAAGTCCAGTCATGAAATTTCCTCGCTATTAAATATTCCATAGTCAGCTGTTAGTGATATTATAACAAAGTGGAAGTAATTGGAAATGACAGCTAGTCAGCTGATGCTAAGGCTCATAGTGCACTTAAGTCACCAATATCTGCAGTCTGCTGTTGTTACAGATGTCCAAACTTCATTGGTTTCCATGGCTGAGCAGCTGCATCCCAGCCTTACACTGACAAACACAATGCAAAGCGTCAGATGGAGTGATTTAAGCATCTCAACACTGGACTCTAAAGCAGTGGAGATGTGTTTACTGGAGTGACGAATCACACTTCTCTGACTGGCAATCCGATGGATGTGTCAGGGTTTGGTGGTTGCCAGAAGTACTTGTCTGACTGCACTGTGCCAAGTGTAAAGTGTGGGCATGTGTGCACATGGCTGGGCACCAGTGCACAATACAAGGTCCATAAAGACATGGATGAGTGAGTTTGGTGTAGAAGAACTGGACTAGCCTGCACAGAGTCCTGACCTCAACCTGATAGAACATCTTTGGGATGAATTAGAGCAGCAACTGTGAGCCAGGCCTTCTCCTCCAACGTCAGTGTCTGACACCACAAATGCACCTCTGGAAGAATAGTCAAAAAATTCCCATAAACACACCTAAACCTTGTGGAAAGCTTTCCCAGAAGAGTGGAAGCAGTTATAGCTGCGAAGGGTGGGCTGACTATTATATTATACTATCATACAAAAGTCTGGATTAAGACTGAGATGTGACTCAAGTTCATATTTGTGTTAAAGCAGCCGACTGAATGCTTTTGACAGTATGCAGTACACAGTTATTGTGCTACAGGACAGCTGTGAAACTACAGCCTGTGTCTGTTTGGCTGACTCTACCTGTTTGAACTTTTCCCAGTCATGCACGTCCTGGCCGACCAGCACTCCCTGCAGCTCCTCTGGTCAAAACAGCCTCACCAAATCCTGCTCACACACCAGGAAGAAGCCTCGCTTGAACTCCTGGAACAGATTCTCCACTGATGTGTTGAAGGCATGATTCACATAGGCCTCCACAAACTCCTTCCTGTTTAGGAGGGAAAATGTTAAATTAGCAAACATTTCACAGAGACAAAGGTGCTGCAGATGAACCTCACAAACACTTCATGTTTTATATGCTTACTTATTTTGACCTGTCAGTGGCTTTCCAGGAGTTTGAGGATCCAGGTCAACATCTGTTCCATCCCAGATTATCTGTAAATTAGTTATAAATCAGATGAGTTTAGCTGCAAAACCTGAGAATGAGACAGATTACTGATCATCTTCTATAGTAAAACACATACCAAAAGTCCATGTAGAGATTATCCAGAACATCATCTTCATAGTTAGATAAGATATAAGATAATCTTTGATTTTTTAACTTGCGAATAATCTTTCTTGCTGTAAAATGATCGACTTCAAAGCCTTCCCACATTCATGGGTATCAACAACTGCTTCTCTCCTCCTCAGTATGTTACCACTTACCTGAATACGCCACACCAGCAAACTGACAGTAGTGGTTACACTTACTGATGATCTAGTGCACTTGATTAGCACTTGGCTAATACTGACCCTCTTAAATAATTATGGAAATAGTCTTGGATGTCTTAGTTTTTGAAACATCTGAATTTCGGCTCAGTGTGTGTTAAATAAATAATGACCTGGTATAATGTGTTCTGTGCTGTTCATCTGAGGTTGCATTTACCTCATATTAAGACCTACTAAGGACCTGATTGTTTTTAATTATGTCCTGATACATAAAACCTGAGAGCTCACATAACTGCATATGCTCAGAATAGACAGCACACATGGATACAAATTACTGCCTTGCAGCAGCAATCTTCAGACCATCACTATGAGCTCCATACAAGGTTACACTGTTCCTGTTATTAACAGCAGGGGGCACTATCAGCCACAGACTGGGAGCCAGATATGCTCTGCTGGTGCCTCATTGTTACAGAGGAAAGACTCTATAGTGAGAAACAGCTGAGGGGGAAACACTGATCTGGAAACGTCTGAGTGTTACAGAGGATATACATAGCACTGTGGTTCAGTGTCACACAATCACAAACAAATACAGCAAAGTACTAAAAAGGGTGTTGCCTCCAAAGATTGCTTTTACTGGTTTGGAGCTTAGGAGGCTTAATAACAACAGGCATGAATGAAGACAGATCAGAACAGCTGTTTGATCACAGCATCCAGTACCAACACAATCATCCACACTCAAGAGCCTGTTGGCTTCAGAGTCAGCAGCTGAATGTCTAAAATATCAAATGTCATTTTTGGTCCATCAGCTACAGCATGAACTGCTTAAAGTGAGAAGCAGCCTGAAGCCCGACAGATTCATCTTTCCAGACTGAAAATATCTCAGAGTGAACAGAGTGGTGCGTTTTCAGGGTGATCTCACAAAGTCAAATCCCTTTAATGATGTTCTGTCCTGTCTTCCTCTATCAAAAGCACACAAACACTATAAAACATTGTTTCGGTGCTTTGGGGTTTTGTTTTCTACACAGAGGTATAGCACGACTAGACCCTAAAGGCAGGCTGCTCACCTACAACCAGCTCACGAACATCTTTCCAATGGAGCTCGCTGCCTTTCTCGTGGATGAGGGTCACTGTGATCCTCCGCTGGATCCCCTGCAGCAAACATAACAGGAGCTCAGGATTACAGTGAGCACAGCTAGAGCAACATTACGCTTTAAAAGAAGATATTCAACTGTGTACAAAGGAAGCAGTTACCACTGTGTGAGTAATAAGGAAACAACATGTGCACCAATCCTGTACCTGGTGCAGCAGGTAGGTACCATGACAGGGCAGGCCTCCACTGTGATCCACGATGGCTGGGATGTACCTGTGCATGGAGGGAGGAGGTGACACAACATCCCAACTTATAATATTCTTCCTGGAGATCATTTTTATGGTTCCTTTAAAGCTTGTGCGTGAATATAACACTCCAGATGGATACTCACTCTCCAGTGGGCTCCAGCTTGCTGATCTCAAACCAGACCAGCAGGTCGTACTTGCTGACACACTGACCCAGGTTGGATTTGGTGATGGTGTTCAACTTGGAGGCTGCAACTGGCACACACACACACACACACACACACACACACACACACACACACACACACACACACACACACACACACACACACGCACACACACACACACACACACTCAACGTTAACAAGTGGGAATTTTTCTGGATTTAAGAGAAGGTGAATAAAAGTGAGCAGTATTTACTACATGCTTTGGGTGACTAAATGGAGGATGGATAGGTGACATGAAAACACTACTGACCCTTTATACTGAGCCAATAGCTCACACACTTCTATTAAATCTGTCTAAAGAGCCAGTAATCACAGAGGATAGATACTGGAAGAAAACTGAAATGTTAGGAGGAACTAAATCACACATTACAACACCAGTGGCAGCACCCTGCTGTCTCACACATCGGGATCACGGTCCTGTTGAAGCGGGATAATTGCTAAAGCTCACAGTTGCATTCCTCTATACTCAATATGATGGAAAAAAACTATTTTAACAAACAATTAAAAAATGAACAAGTAAAAGATCTACTATAGCCAAAAGAAGACCATTTACAGACTATAGCCCTGTGAACAAGTATTTGCCTCCTTTCTCATTTCCTATCTTATTCCATATTTGTCACACTTACACCTTTCACATCAATACATTTATAACATTAGACAACAATGTCTAATATTCAACGGCAGTTTTCAAGGGCAAAACGCTATCCAAACATACTTGGTCCTATATGAAAAAGTAATCGCACAGAAAACCTGATACCTTGTGTGTCACCTCTGACACCAACAGCTGCAGCAAGCGTTTGGTGCTAGAGGTCACATTTGGACTCTGGACCTCTGTGGAGTGTGCACATGATCTCATTACTGTCTAAAAATCCAAGGAGTGCTGAATCATTGAAAAATACACAGTAACAGGTGTGTAGCATCGCTAACTAGGTAGCAACAAGCCTCTAATTGGATAATCCAAATTGTCACTAGGTGTGAATGTGCAAATGAATGTGAGTGCGAATGGTTGTCTGTCCCTATGTGTTAGCCCTGCGATAGACTGGCGACCTGTCCAGGGTGTACCCTGCCTCTTGCCCTATGACAGCTGGGATAGGCTCCAGTGACCCCCGCGACCCTGAAAAGGATAAGCGGAAGCGAATGGATGGATGGAATTTTTCTTCCTTTATGCTTACAGCCACGCTCTTGACACAATCAGGACAAAATGCCATGGCGACTGTCCCTTGGTGACCTTCTTGGTTACCTCATTGCAGATGTTTTTCTATATTGCATAACTACTTTGGAATGATGCATCAAAAATAAATAAATAAATGAATACATGCCAAAAAAAGAAACATTTGTTTTAATGTGGGGTTTGAAAAAGCCCACCTTTTGAATTATAAGCCATGAAAAATGACAGACTTTTTCTCATTATTTGGTAAGGATTAAGACGCACAAAGAACCAGTAATTCTTGCCCTTCAGCAGTCACAGAGGTTTAAACCATGCTGGTGAAATTAGTGCCATTATCTGACAGGGAGAGGAGCTGCAATATTTTCTATATGGCTCCAAGAATGATAAAATGCCTCACAGCGATGTTCATAAATGTCAGTCATGCCCTGGCAGAGAACTCCACTGCTGAATTAATATTATATGTCAAACAATGCTCCATCCAGTTTTATGGGTTGCATACACAGTCTGAGCCTCCAGTCACGCAAACCTGTCCTGGCTTGTAGAGTGAAGCCAGACTAGATGCTAATGGAGCTCTCTAATACTTGAATTTTAGTCAAGCTTGCAGCTTTCTTCACTATGTTGTATAATGCAATGAATAACATGAACATTTTTAGTAAGGTTTGTTTGCTTGTTAACATTTTTCCCTTTAATGTTTTCATTAATAAAATCCAACCTTGAAGCATAACAAACCAACCTTCTACTTTCTTAAGTTCAAGCAAGTCTACAGTTTAAATAAAGGTCTAAAGTCACAAATATTATTCTGACAATAGAAATCCTAGAATAGTGGTAACACTCTGAATACACATGCCAATATAAATTTATCTCGCTGTCATGTGTTATTTTGCCGGGTTGTTTCCTCCCGTTGCCATGTAAACACAAAATAGTGTATATATATGAATATTTTCAAAAAATGCTCTGTGAGTTCCACATCATAACAGTTATTTACTGAGCAGCTCAGTTAGAACTTGCCACTCACACACTGAGCAGCACTCACTAACTTTCTATTTCTAAACAATTTGTTCACTTTTTATCTCAGGCATGTCTGAAAAGACATCAGATAACTTTTTCCATCGCTTTGAAGATTTGATTCAGAGAAAGCGCACAGGTGGAGATGTAAGTAACTAAACATACTCATTCTTGACTTCTCTGCTGATCAAATGTAAATGTTTCTGAGAGATGTGTTATATTTTGCTGCTTTGCACAGTGTAATTTTTGTGTAAGTCACTGTAGACAGAGCAACTGTCAGCGCTTCACCACAGAGTCCAGGATCCTGGACTTTCACAAAGCTCAGAGCAGTAAGACAAATGTGTTCTTTCAACAGGCAGACACATTGCATATCGCACAGAGACCCAGAGATTATGCTGTGCAACTCCCACCTTTACCTGAGCAATGCGCAGGCTCTCCACAGAGAGTCCAGAGAAGCTGGAACTGTTTGGATGACCCCTTTTGGAATCAGGAGGACCCTGAAAGAAGTCTGAGTAGCCTCAGCTCTGCAGACACACACACACCAAGTGATCTGAGGGCCATTCCTTTCATTGTTAGTCCTGTTGAGATGACACCGCTCACTCCAGTTCCTCCACCTCCTCGAGCAGCTTGTCCATCGCAATTGCGGTTCAAAGGTGATGCTTTTCTTTAGTGGTTACACCTGCTGTTAATCAGTTAGTTTAGATTTTAAAATTTGACACTGTAGATTATCTATTTTAATGCTAAATTACACATTCTTGCTGTCCATTCATTTTATATGCTTTTTTGAAGAAAAAAAAATCAGGAAGAAAAATGTTTATTGTTGTTTTTGTAAGATGTCAATTTGTAGTTATTTAGTTATTTTTTTGTCTAAACAGACACGAAGTTCATTCGTGGAATAAGAGTCTTGACAGCAAAAGACAAATTTGGGCCTATTTTGACTCCAAAACCTCCAACAGTTCCCATACCGCAAAAACGAGGACCTCGGCCTGGGACGCTGCTGCCCCGTGCAAAAGTCGTCCCTATAGACAGTAAGTGGTTTTCCTCAGTAACTGTAGAAGATGCTGAATAATCAAACTTTAAATTAAGAGATTTTTTAAAAAGATTTTAATGAACAATTAATCACTGCATCATGCTTCGAATTAGAAGAAATGACAGTTTCTTTTTACTAACCTCGTTGATTATCAGACAAGAAAGCAGACAGTCAGTGCAGTCAGAATAATCCAAGAGAGAGCAGGGTCAAACTCCCGCCTGTAGCTACACCTGTAGAGAGCCTGTCCCACAGCTTTAGTCTGCTGTCTTCATTAGAACTTTAAAATGAATACTAGATCTACTTCTACTGAATGGAGAAAAGGTTCCTGAGAAGAGATTTAATTTTCAGTATCTAAGAAATTTGAGGCGTTTCTGAAGGTACTGTACCATGTTAGAGCATCTTAACATAGAGTCCTTGAATACTAGGCAGTTGTAGAGGATGAGTTACTCTACTTTAAATGACTCCCACCCCTTATTGGAGGATTTCAGCTTCTTCCTGTGGGACAGAGGTTTGCAGACCCTAAATGCAGGCGAAGCTTGAAGAAACAGCTTTGTCCAAGCTGCTATTTTGTTGTCGTTGTAACAAATGACACATGTTTTTTTTCTATATTTTTTAAAAACTGTATTTATTTATTTACTGTACTTATTTCTCTATTTATGACAGTGCTTTTATCTCCTTTTTGCTGTTTTATATGAATTTATCAGTATAGTGTTGTCTAGTTTTAGAAGCTGTGATTAGGACGTCTATTTAAATTTGTTGATTAAAGATCATAATTAGAGATCATAAGCTGCCTTTGATTTAGACATGTCTGATATTTTTGTAAACACAAAATAGTGTATATATATGAATATTTTCAAAAAATGCTCTGTGAGTTCCACATCATAACAGTTATTTACTGAGCAGCTCAGTTAGAACTTGCCACTCACACACTGAGCAGCACTCACTAACTTTCTATTTCTAAACAATTTGTTCACTTTTTATCTCAGGCATGTCTGAAAAGACATCAGATAACTTTTTCCATCGCTTTGAAGATTTGATTCAGAGAAAGCGCACAGGTGGAGATGTAAGTAACTAAACATACTCATTCTTGACTTCTCTGCTGATCAAATGTAAATGTTTCTGAGAGATGTGTTATATTTTGCTGCTTTGCACAGTGTAATTTTTGTGTAAGTCACTGTAGACAGAGCAACTGTCAGCGCTTCACCACAGAGTCCAGGATCCTGGACTTTCACAAAGCTCAGAGCAGTAAGACAAATGTGTTCTTTCAACAGGCAGACACATTGCATATCGCACAGAGACCCAGAGATTATGCTGTGCAACTCCCACCTTTACCTGAGCAATGCGCAGGCTCTCCAGAGATAGTCCAGGGAAGCTGGAACTGTTTGGATGACCCCTTTTGGAATCAGGAGGACCCTGAAAGAAGTCTGAGTAGCCTCAGCTCTGCAGACACACACACACCAAGTGATCTGAGGGCCATTCCTTTCATTGTTAGTCCTGTTGAGATGACACCGCTCACTCCAGTTCCTCCACCTCCTCGAGCAGCTTGTCCATCGCAATTGCCTGTTTTCTCTGCTAAACATTCAGGAGCAGGTCGGTTCAAAGGTGATGCTTTTCTTTAGTGGTTACACCTGCTGTTAATCAGTTAGTTTAGATTTTAAAATTTGACACTGTAGATTATCTATTTTAATGCTAAATTACACATTCTTGCTGTCCATTCATTTTATATGCTTTTTTGAAGAAAAAAAAAATCAGGAAGAAAAATGTTTATTGTTGTTTTTGTAAGATGTCAATTTGTAGTTATTTAGTTATTTTTTTGTCTAAACAGACACGAAGGTCATTCGTGGAATAAGAGTCTTGACAGCAAAAGACAAATTTGGGCCTATTTTGGAAAAACTGCAGCATTTCCAGGATGGGATTGTAACCTCACCTGGACACACAGTACCAACCAAAACATTTACTGCAGTAAAGCCTTTGACTCCAAAACCTCCAACAGTTCCCATACTGCAAAAACGAGGACCTCGGCCTGGGACGCTGCTGCGCCGTGCAAAAGTCGTCCCTATAGACGGTAAGTGGTTTTCCTCAGTAACTGTAGAAGATGCTGAATAATCAAACTTTAAATTAAGAGATTTTTTAAAAAGATTTTAATGAACAATTAATCACTGCATCATGCTTCGAATTAGAAGAAATGACAGTTTCTTTTTACTAACCTCGTTGATTATCAGACAAGAAAGCAGACAGTCAGTGCAGTCAGAATAATCCAAGAGAGAGCAGGGTCAAACTCCCGCCTGTAGCTACACCTGTAGAGAGCCTGTCCCACAGCTTTAGTCTGCTGTCTTCAGACGACTGGTAAGAAACGTAGTAAGGAGACATTAAATACTGCACAGAAACAGTGCTGCATAATGTGGCTGTGTTATTTGTGGTGTTCCTGAAGTCGTGTTCAATGTTGTGTTGTGTAAATACAGGATTAAGAAAAGACAGGCCTTGCAAACTATTCAGTCTCTGGCAAAGCACCACTCGGACATCCTGAAGACTAAACTACATGAAGTGTGTCTGGTCCTCATTGAGGAGGTATTGCACACTTTATGTTTCTTATATGCGTTTCATGCAGCTAGTTTCCCTTCAAGTGCATACTACAGCCTCAACTGATGATTTTCACTCACATTTTAGGTGAAAAACCAACGCTCAGCAATAGCCTTTGAGGCCATACATGCCATCAATGAGCTCTACATTCAGCTCCAGAGAACAATGGACCCAGAAGTTGAAACAACAGGCCGAGCTCTATTGCTGAAGCTTGCAATGACCAACAACAACTTTCTACATCAGGAGGTCAATCTGGCGCTTGATGCCATGGTGGAAAATTGCAGCCATGGACGGATTCTGAGCGCTCTGTTTAACACAGGACTGACGTAAGAGGAGAGAAGAAGCTGTAGTGATTTTATTAGAAGACATGAAAGAGAGATCATGTTCACTGAGTTGTGTGTCTAATATTGTCCTTGCTCAGCCATCGCTGTGTTGCAGTGAGGAATAGCACGGCTCAACACCTGCACCAGCTGGCTGACAAACTTGGAGCAGCCGTCACCCTGAAAACAGGAACCTTCACTGAAAGATTTCTAATTGCTGCCTCTAGAATGGCAGGGGATGCTGCACCTGAAGCCAGGTGGGTACTTTTAAATGGGTTTGAAGTGCATCAATGTTTTATTTTCTGTGAGTTTACACAATTAATGAAAATTAATGACAACTGTAATCTTCCACAGGTACCATGGGCGAACAATCATTGAGAAACTGACCCTTCACAAGGACTTTATGAATTTGTGGGTGAAGATTGTCCCTGAAAAAGACAGGCGTCCTGTGGAGAAGAGCCTGAAAAAGACAGGCGTCCTGTGGAGAAGAGCCTGAAAAAGACAGGCGTCCTGTGGAGAAGAGCCTGAAAAAGACAGGCGTCCTGCGAAGAAGAAAGAGCTTAGGGAGTTCCTGTGTGTCCAGTTGACGGACAAGGGGACGCACAGGTGGAGATGTAAGTAACTAAACATACTCATTCTTGACTTCTCTGCTGATCAAATGTAAATGTTTCTGAGAGATGTGTTATATTTTGCTGCTTTGCACAGTGTAATTTTTGTGTAAGTCACTGTAGACAGAGCAACTGTCAGCGCTTCACCACAGAGTCCAGGATCCTGGACTTTCACAAAGCTCAGAGCAGTAAGACAAATGTGTTCTTTCAACAGGCAGACACATTGCATATCGCACAGAGACCCAGAGATTATGCTGTGCAACTCCCACCTTTACCTGAGCAATGCGCAGGCTCTCCAGAGATAGTCCAGGGAAGCTGGAACTGTTTGGATGACCCCTTTTGGAATCAGGAGGACCCTGAAAGAAGTCTGAGTAGCCTCAGCTCTGCAGACACACACACACCAAGTGATCTGAGGGCCATTCCTTTCATTGTTAGTCCTGTTGAGATGACACCGCTCACTCCAGTTCCTCCACCTCCTCGAGCAGCTTGTCCATCGCAATTGCCTGTTTTCTCTGCTAAACATTCAGGAGCAGGTCGGTTCAAAGGTGATGCTTTTCTTTAGTGGTTACACCTGCTGTTAATCAGTTAGTTTAGATTTTAAAATTTGACACTGTAGATTATCTATTTTAATGCTAAATTACACATTCTTGCTGTCCATTCATTTTATATGCTTTTTTGAAGAAAAAAAAAATCAGGAAGAAAAATGTTTATTGTTGTTTTTGTAAGATGTCAATTTGTAGTTATTTAGTTATTTTTTTGTCTAAACAGACACGAAGGTCATTCGTGGAATAAGAGTCTTGACAGCAAAAGACAAATTTGGGCCTATTTTGGAAAAACTGCAGCATTTCCAGGATGGGATTGTAACCTCACCTGGACACACAGTACCAACCAAAACATTTACTGCAGTAAAGCCTTTGACTCCAAAACCTCCAACAGTTCCCATACCGCAAAAACGAGGACCTCGGCCTGGGACGCTGCTGCGCCGTGCAAAAGTCGTCCCTATAGACGGTAAGTGGTTTTCCTCAGTAACTGTAGAAGATGCTGAATAATCAAACTTTAAATTAAGAGATTTTTTAAAAAGATTTTAATGAACAATTAATCACTGCATCATGCTTCGAATTAGAAGAAATGACAGTTTCTTTTTACTAACCTCGTTGATTATCAGACAAGAAAGCAGACAGTCAGTGCAGTCAGAATAATCCAAGAGAGAGCAGGGTCAAACTCCCGCCTGTAGCTACACCTGTAGAGAGCCTGTCCCACAGCTTTAGTCTGCTGTCTTCAGACGACTGGTAAGAAACGTAGTAAGGAGACATTAAATACTGCACAGAAACAGTGCTGCATAATGTGGCTGTGTTATTTGTGGTGTTCCTGAAGTCGTGTTCAATGTTGTGTTGTGTAAATACAGGATTAAGAAAAGACAGTAGAAAACTATTCAGTCTCTGGCAAAGCACCACTCGGACATCCTGAAGACTAAACTACATGAAGTGTGTCTGGTCCTCATTGAGGAGGTATTGCACACTTTATGTTTCTTATATGCGTTTCATGCAGCTAGTTTCCCTTCAAGTGCATACTACAGCCTCAACTGATGATTTTCACTCACATTTTAGGTGAAAAACCAACGCTCAGCAATAGCCTTTGAGGCCATACATGCCATCAATGAGCTCTACATTCAGCTCCAGAGAACAATGGACCCAGAAGTTGAAACAACAGGCCGAGCTCTATTGCTGAAGCTTGCAATGACCAACAACAACTTTCTACATCAGGAGGTCAATCTGGCGCTTGATGCCATGGTGGAAAATTGCAGCCATGGACGGATTCTGAGCGCTCTGTTTAACACAGGACTGACGTAAGAGGAGAGAAGAAGCTGTAGTGATTTTATTAGAAGACATGAAAGAGAGATCATGTTCACTGAGTTGTGTGTCTAATATTGTCCTTGCTCAGCCATCGCTGTGTTGCAGTGAGGAATAGCACGGCTCAACACCTGCACCAGCTGGCTGACAAACTTGGAGCAGCCGTCACCCTGAAAACAGGAACCTTCACTGAAAGATTTCTAATTGCTGCCTCTAGAATGGCAGGGGATGCTGCACCTGAAGCCAGGTGGTTACTTTTAAATGGGTTTGAAGTGCATCAATGTTTTATTTTCTGTGAGTTTACACAATTAATGAAAATTAATGACAACTGTAATCTTCCACAGGTACCATGGGCGAACAATCATTGAGAAACTGACCCTTCACAAGGACTTTATGAATTTGTGGGTGAAGATTGTCCCTGAAAAAGACAGGCGTCCTGTGGAGAAGAGCCTGAAAAAGACAGGCGTCCTGTGGAGAAGAGCCTGAAAAAGACAGGCGTCTTGTGGAGAAGAGCCTGAAAAAGACAGGCGTCCTGTGGAGAAGAGCCTGAAAAAGACAGGCGTCCTGTGGAGAAGAGCCTGAAAAAGACAGGCGTCCTGCGAAGAAGAAAGAGCTTAGGGAGTTCCTGTGTGTCCAGTTGACGGACAAGGGGTTGTTTGGTGAGCCGGGTCCTGCGGGGGAGGTTGAGCTGGGGGCTGTTGCTGGTGTTTCTGCCTTACACCTTATTGCGGTTTGCCCTGCTCTGAAGAGAAAAGAAATGACCAGGGAGGGTACATCTCCTTCCCCAATAATCCTTCTACAGACAAACTCTCCTACCTGGGGGGAGGTGATGGCACCCGAAAATGATAAAGTAGATAAGGAGTTTAAGCCGTTTGTGTCAAACGGCTTTGTTTCCTTGATAGGAGAAGATCGGCGGACTCCTGTCAGTATTTTGCGAGACACTGGTGCGAAACAGTCGCTCATTCGTGAGGGGGTCTTACCGTTTTCAGCTCAATCCTGTTGTGGGGCGGATGTGTTAGCCTGGGGAGTTAGGATGTGTGTAATACGGGTTCCTTTACACTTGGTGCAGCTTTCATCTCAGTTTTTGTCTGGTGAGGTTAAGCTTGGGGTGCGACCCCAGTTACCGGTTGCAGGTATTGACATCATCTTGGGAAACGATCTAGCTGGCGGCACAGTTTTTCCGTCGCCAGAAGTAGTTGATATACCACTTACAGATAACAGTGGTTTCGATCGTGCCACATCAAAGGCTGTTCAAACCGTCAGTGTAAAGACATTTAGGCAGAGGAGAGGTGCGAGTGGATCCCAGCAACAGCAGCAGCAGAATAGGAGGCAGCCCAAGGGGACGAGAAGAACAAATATTCAAACCACAAGGGTCACTGAAGCCACCATGCAATCAGACCCAAGTAGAGTCACTTTTCAGGACAGTCAGCAGCAAAATGCTGAAACCAGGCCACCTGCTAGAAAAAGACAAGGACCTCGACAGCACAGGAACCGCAGAAGAGGCCAGCTGATGGTGGCTAATGCTCCATCTCCCACCCCTTAAATTTGACACAGACTTTGATTTTGATTCCTCCAACGCGCAATTCATTAAGGAGGCGCTTGAGAAGAAGTTACAGGAGGGGCTGAATCTAAAAGATGGGAATTCTGAGGGAAGAGAAAAGGTGGGGTTGCAGCTGAGTTCGGGGGAGGATCATTTTGGTCCAAAGTGCTACTATGACAAAGCAAAGTCTTTCTTTGACAACATCTCATCTGATAATGGGCTCAGACTGACGTGGGCAGAGGAGCGAAAGCGCAATCTGGAGACTTTTGGTGTCCCTGGGCGGTTCCTGAGGGGCCAAGGATTCAGAGGTGGACGCCAGTGTTTTGGGGGCGGGTGCAGTGCTCGTGCAGGAGGATGAAAATGGCATTGACCACCCAGTCTGTTTCTTTTCTAGAAAATTTCTAAAACAGCAACCAGCGCCTCATGCGTTGGTCCTTACTCCTACAGGATTTCAACATTGAGATCCGATATATAAGAGCTTAGAGAATGTTATGGCTGATGGCCTCTCTAGGTCGTAAATCAAACATCTTTGTGTGGGGTTGGATGTTTGATTTTTTTTGGGTGGGGGAAACTGTTATGACCCAGTGATGTGTTTGTTGGTGTTGTGCCTCCCACCGGAGGATGGCTGGCGGTATTTTCCCTTTTTTCTCTCCTAGGAGGTGGACACCTGGGCGTGGCTGCTAGGTATCTGGGTGGAGTCTCTACATATCTTCGGACTGGATAATTGATGGACCACCTCCAGTACTTAACGTCCGGATGACAGTCACCTGGGAGTGCTTTTTGGAACCCCGTTGACTCGGTCAGTTGTGTGTTGTGTCATTGTAGTGCAGGCTGTGTGTGTGTCTGTTGCTGGTGTTTTTGCCCCACTGAAAAATCTCCCTTCTCCACCTAGCCCTTCTGCGGAGGAGCTGCGGGTAACGCTGCGCATTAAGGAGGTGGAGCTAAAGAAACAGCAGTTGGAGGTGGAAGCTATGCACTTGAGGATCAGGGCTCACCATCCAGTCACCATCCCCGCAGGCACCCTCCCCGGAGTCATTATCCCCGCAGTCGCCATCTCCGCAGCCACCGGCCTTGATGCCAGGTGGTGGCTTTGATGCGAGTAAACACATCAAAATGGTGCCGGCGTTTCGGGAAACTGAGGTGGATTCGTATTTCACAGTGTTTGAGCGTATCGCAGGTGCGCTGCACTGGCCAAAAGATGTGTGGTCTCTTCTACTCCAATGTAGATTGGTGGGGAAAGCTCAAGAGGTGTGCACCGCTCTTTCTCTGGAGGACAGTTTTGACTATGATATGGTGAAGGCTGCTGTCCTGCGTGCTTACGAGCTTGTGCCAGAGGCTTACAGGCAGAGATTTAGGAATGGGAAAAAATCCGCCAACCAGACCTATGTGGAGTTTGCCAGAGAAAAGAAAACTCTGTTTGATAAGTGGTGTCATGCTACAGCAGTAAAAACCTTGAATGACCTGGGTGAGTTGGTGACGTTGGAAGAGTTTAAAAACCAACTACCAGACACTGTGGTAACCTACTTAAATGAACAGAAGGTTACGACTCTCGCCGCTGCTGCTATACGGGCTGATGAGTTTGTGTTGACACACAAAGTGGTGTTTTCGGTTCCTGCTCACAGTTTTCCGTCTTCCGGTAGCCCGCCCAGATGGTCTCCAAGGGGCACCCGCCGTGCCATCCCCTCATCCATTGAGAACCGCGTGTGTTTTTTTTGCCATGAGCAGGGAGTTGTGTGTTGTGTCATTGTAGTGCAGGCTGGAGTATTCACGTGTACCTCTAGCCTTGCCATGTAAATAATTGTAAATAAGTTAACAAGTGGCGGTCACTTTTTGTTCCTTTGCTGTATAACTTTCATTGTCGCAGCCTAGTAGCCGTGAGAAGCCGTTTTCTTTTGTTGAACAAGTTTTCTCCTGTTTTTCGTTAGATAGTTAGTTAAGTGACTTGTCTTTTGTTTTGGCTTCTTTTTATTTTGGTGTAGGGAAGAGTAGGGATTGTTTTATAGGGAGTTTTGTTTATTGTTTTGGCATTGCTCACTGCCGATGAAAATAAATGGCTGCTTAAATACTTGAAAAAGGTGTCGTTGTTGGGGTTTGTGCGTGGGTGGGAAGTGAGTGGGGCAAACTATTTGTTACGTTTATTTACTTGCCGGGACCAGAACGTAACAAGAGCCTGAAAAAGGCTAATAATTACAGGCAGCAGGTCAGCATCCAGACTAGGCTCTCCTCTCCAGCAGGGCCTGGGTTCCCCAGATGTGACAATGCAAGTCCTGACGAGTACAGAGGAGAAGAGTGGCTGCTACAGTAGCAGCAGCACTCTGAGGCTAAGCTGGGAAAGTCGTTGGAGGTTCAACCATCATGACCACAGACAGTCCCAGTCGCTCTGCGGGAGTAAACTTCTCCATCTTCAGGACTACAAACTATTTCTCTGAAGGACAATATTATTTAGATTTACATTAATTATTATTACATCATTCTTATTATTACATTATTTGTATTATTTCATTATTATTATCACATTTTTAAGATCCTGAATGGACAATGAATGAATAAATCCCTTTTTTTTCATCTGAATTAAAACGGCACTTTGGTTGCACATATACAGTTTCTGTTTTTCTGTCAACAAATATTAATACATTCTTAGTTCTCTTGTTTTCATTTTTAACCCATGATTTTGAATTTTTATCAGGATTCAAAGTCATTTTTATAACATAAAGAAATATTAAATAAATACTAGAAAGCGAAAATTTCAGAAAAATTTTTAAGTCTGCCTATGCTGCTGCTAATCAGTGTAGTTTGCCATTCATACGGCTACAGAGAGCAAAACTCAGCAGAGCAGCCATTCTCCACCATGAACTATGGTAAAAACAAACACCGCTCGCGCCTCACAGATGACAGCTTACAGTTTTGCGTAAAGATGAGGTGACTTCGTACAGCCCCGATTTGCAGACGCTGTGCACAGAGGTTCATGAGCAGAAGTCCCATTGTACCACGGCAGACCCAACAATGTTTGCATGAACACGCTTTGAAGCATTACGTTATGGACCACTTTTCACACATGGTTGGTGTACCCACACAGCCGGCTGTAGCTTTTCAACTCACAGCCCAACACACACCAAAAAAAAACCAGCCGAGAGAGCACAGACTTTACGCCCGTGGGTCCACCTCCCCTGCAGCGGCACTGCAGACCACGCCCTGCCACACACATCAAACACGTAAAATAAATATTTATGCACTTTTGCATTCACTTTTTGTTTTTTGTTATTTTTACACAGTGTTCTGAATGATTAACAATGGTCTACAGCCAATCTTGTGTATTATTATACAAACTTTGGTTGTAAGATTCAGATAACTATTTAATAAAAGGTAAATATTTTATATGAGAGCAAGAAAGAAAAGTATATCTTTGTGTCCCCCTCTCCCTGTTAATGCCCTACCTGGCCCCCTGGCAAAAGCTTTGCTAGATCCGCCCCTGCACAGTTACCAGCTGTCAGCTACACAAAAAAAGGAGCTTGGTGTTATTTGTCTCTCAGAAACAGTTGATAACTTTCCTTCAACTCATTCATGTCACCTAAAAGGTAAACCTGTTTCTCCATCACCAGTTCAGCTCTGATGATTCAGTAAGGACATCTCCTGGTTTCGACCAGCCCTTTTTTACAGCTGTGGCTCCAGCAAACATCAGCTGATACTAGAAATTAAAATTAAATGAATTCTAACAACAGCTGATCAAGCTTAACCGTGCTGCTGTTGTTTAGCGCAATGAACAAACGAGAGAAAAGCCGATCATTGATCAGTTTCATGATTGAAGTTTCAACAGGCGAGAGAATGACAGGGGAGGCTGTCATAAAGTTCAACATCAGTAACTTAGGTGCACACAGCTGTCGTGCTAGCTAGCACGCAGAACGAGTTATTGTAACTGTCAGCACAACGAAAATAAACTACACCTAAACTCGGTTTATATCTGACCCAAATAGAGTGCAGTTCGTAACTTCTTACCTGAAATTCAGTTCACCTCACGCTCGGACCGGCAGCAGCCTGCTTCTCCTGCCTTCGGTTTCCCTTATCCACGATTGAGCTCCACGTTAGCCACCACCGGTCGATCAGCGGCCGCCTCGCCACCGGTGTATGTGTCTTTCCCTGCATAGGAGGGTTAGTGGTTAATGTGCTGCCCATTGTGTTGGATTGTCAATGCAACCCTCTTCTCCCACTCTTCACACACTGATAGCAACACCGCAGGAGAAATGCCAGCACAGGCATCCAGTATCCATAGTTTCAGGTGCTGCACATCTCGTATCTTCACACCATAGACAATTGCCTTCAGATGACCCCAAAGATAAAAGTCTAAGGGGGTCAGATCGGGAGATCTTGGGGGCCATTCAACTGGCCCATGACATGACCAATCCACTTTCCAGGAAACTGTTCATCTAGGAATGCTCAGACCTGGCACCCATAATGTGGTGGTGCACCATCTTGCTGGAAAAACTCAGGGAACGTGCCAGCTTCAGTGCATAAAGAGGGAAACACATCATCATGTAGCAATTTCAAACATCCAGTGGCCTTGAGGTTTCTGTAGCCAAGTACAGGATAGGGTAGGGGAAATTAAAGTAAGATGGAGAGAATGGGCCAATAGCTAGATTCGTAGGAGGGATGAAGTGAGTTGCGTGGAGAAGAATGACTGGAGCCACAGGTAAAGTTGCTATGAATTGTATTAAACTATTTAGCAACAATTTAACAGCATTTCATGAACAGGAATGAAAACATAAAATAAAATACAGTGACAGCAATAATAATAACAGTCAGAATCCTATCTCAGCTCAGATATGTCAGTCTTGCCGGCTTAATAGTCAGTGTTCAAGTCAAGTCAAATCCAATAGGTCAAAAGTTTGTGATTGGTGCGATTTCGTCCTACCGCACTGTTGCAATTGTTCGTGAGAGAAGAGCAACCTGCCCTTCTGGGCCAACTCAGAATGGCTGTGGTTCGGTTCAAAGGGAAAGGTTCGCCATCTTCCTCGTCAGGAAGAGATCCAGGTCTCACGATCCCATAAAAAAACCTGGCCTGTAAACAACAGGACTATTACTAATTCAGTTCACACTCTAATGATATACATGGCCATGTGTAAATAATGTAAGTGCTATAACAAAACAAGCACAAAACATTAATTCTAATTTCTAACTATAGTCTATACAGTGCATCTTAATCATGAATGCAATCTTTAAGTCACAATCAGCTTATTCTATCATCAATGTGCACATTTCTATCAGAAATCAGAAATAAACCATAAACTATGGTAGATTTTTTTTTACAGTATTGCCCTTTAACTGAATTAAAGGAGCATTGCTTTACACTGCATAGCAATGAAGCAATATATTATTTACACTCAATGTACAGAATAAAATTATGAAAAGAATATACAAAAACCCACAGGCTGTAGTTTTACAGTATGTGGTAACGTATCAGCACAGTAAGAATACACACAGACATCTATCCAGTGCCGCTCGAGCATCAAATGTAACAAAATAAAGTAGATTCATGACCTTTAAGATCAACATTAACTTATTCCATCATCTAATTTTAGTGCATTTAATATTCAACAAGTAATACTAGAACATCATCAGCACACAAGCTGAGTGCTCAAAATGGCTGAACTCCGTGAGAAACCCCGTGTCACTACCCGATCCGTACCGGAAACCCAATCGGTACCCCGCATGCGCGAAAGGTTTCTACTTCCGGTCATAGCGTTTTACGATAGTTAAAGGTCAGAGTATCTGTTAAGATGTTAAGAATAACAAGTATATCTTAAAATGTTTGCAATAATGAAGCATTTCAGTACAATGTAGACAAAAACGAAAAATAAAAAGATAGTTACGGATCAGGACTCCCCGATCCTTACTGCGCATGTGTAAAGTCTGACCGTATAAATCGAGTCTACCCGATCCGTACCGCGCATGTGCAGATGTTTTCTTCTTCTTCTGTTCGTTTAATGGCAGTGTACTCCCCAGTGTACGAGGATACCGCCACCTGCTGACCGAGCGAATAAACCCTATTGTAAACTGAATTAGCGTCATTACAAACGTGTGTTAAATTTGATTTAGCGATAGTCGAGTGTGTTTATGCTTGTCTGTGAGGAGAGGATTGTTGGAATAGTGATGATGATGTGCGCTATCACTGTCAATTGTCAGTAAACACTTCATCTGGCTGATGAATCTACACGTGAGATATTACAAAGTCTGCATTATTAACTCTGTAATTAGGCGCCATTCTCCTTATTTTACGGCGCTGTTGCTCAATGATACGGTTAGCGCCCAGTTAGCTCCTAGCATTTCTCAACAGCTCTGCCTCCTTTTCGACTGCCCGGGACATTTAAACAATGAATAATCGGTATACAAAGAAATTCATGCTTTTCTCCTCAACAGAGAGTGTCCCCCGATTGAGCAACAGCGCCGTAAAATAAGGAGAATGGCGCCTAATTACAGAGTTAATAATGCAGACTTTGTAATATCTCACGTGTAGATTCAGCAGCCAGATGAAGTGTTTACTGACAATTGACAGTGATAGCGCACATCATAATCATCACTATTCCAACAATCCTCTCCTCACAGACAAGCATAAACACACTCGACTATCGCTAAATCAAATTTAACACACGTTTGTAATGACGTTAATTCAGTTTATAATAGGGTTTATTCGCTCGGTCAGCAGGTGGCGGTATCCTCGTACACTGGGGAGTACACTGCCATTAAACGAACAGAAGAAGAAGAAAACATCTGCACATGCGCGGTACGGATCGGGTAGACTCGATTTGTACGGTCAGACTTTACACATGCGCAGTAAGGATCGGGGAGTCCTGATCCGTAACTATCTTTTTATTTTTCGTTTTTGTCTACATTGTACTGAAATGCTTCATTATTGCAAACATTTTAAGATATACTTGTTATTCTTAACATCTTAACAGATACTCTGACCTTTAACTATCGTAAAACGCTATGACCGGAAGTAGAAACCTTTCGCGCATGCGGGGTACCGATCGGGTTTCCGGTACGGATCGGGTAGTGACAGTGACACCCCGTGTGTTCTCCCACAGTGAAAACCTGGTCGGGGGGGGGCGTTCCAAGATGGCCGAGTAAGTACACGCTTACTGCCGAGCTTAGCAAATGTAACCTTATAATACGGTAGCAACACTGTGTCAACTCAGACCTTAGAAGCTTTTACGGTATTTAAGCCAGAAAAGGACTGATTTTGATCAATTAAGAGATAAAATGTCACAGCGTGACAATAAAAGACCCTCGTCTAGCTCCAAGACGAAGCTACTGCTAAAGGCTAATGCTAGCCAAACAACCGGGTCAGTGAACCCACTGCTTGACAACTGCCATGACTATACGGCTCTTTCACTACCTCTCCCAATAACTGAGGACGTAATGGACGAGTTTCCACCTCTACCCGTCTCACCCAGCCAGTCTCCGGCGCCAAAGAAAGCGATGCATTCAAAGGGAGATAGCGTGGATATTGTTGAAACTCTATCAAAACTAATAAACGAAAGAATGGATAACCTTGCACTACAGATTGACGGGATCAGAAAAACTGTGGACTTTGCATGCGAAGAGATAAAAGATGTCAAATGCAGAGTGGGCACATTGGAGCAGAAAATCTCCAAAGAGGAAGAGCGTATGGATAAAAACCAGCAAAGAATCACAGATCTCGAGCGATATTCCAGACGGTGGAACCTCAGGCTGTTTGGTGTCAAAGAAGAACAACAGGAGGATACATGGAAGGTTGCTGTTGAGATTTGTCAGGCTACGTTGCCTGAATGTAAAAACCAACTTTATGACACCATTGACACCGTACATCGGGTCGGCTCCAAACGCCCAAACAACACCAGTCCCAGACCTATTATCATCCAGTTCATCTCCCGCAGAACCAGAGATAGCCTGTGGAAAGCAGCTAAGACATCTCCATTCTTAAAGGAAAACCGGGACTTGAAGTTTGCTGAGGACCTTTCCAGAGAAGAGAGGGAGCGCCGGAGCAAGTTGTGGCCCATTATCGAGAAGGCTCGCAGAGAAAATAAAAAGGCCTATTACGTTGGATGCCGGGGTTTTGTTAATGGGACAGAAGTTTTCCCGTCTTCAGAATGAGAGGTGAATATGGGGGAAGCTAAGGAATGGAAAAGACCCTACAATGTTGCACAGTTGCTTGGACTTGGTTGGCTGTTTTTCATTGATCCTTCTGGCGTTTTGGATCATTAAGTCTATGCCTCATTTATAGTGTGAGGACACTTTAAGTTTCAGCACCAGAGTTGTATCCTAAAAAATATTTCGTGTATTTCTGCCGAGTTATTTTCATCCTTGCAATGCTCGGTCCCTTAGTGAGGTTTATTTTTTGTTAAGCACACAATATTGGTTCTTTAAATTTCTAGCTGTTTATTTTTTGTTTTCTTAATTGTCATTTTCTATTGTTTCCCTAAATGCCAGGGGGTTGAGACAGATCTGTAAACGTAAAGCCTTATTTTTGTTTGCTAAGAAATATAAAAGTCATTTTTGTTTTTCCAAGAAAGCCATTCTGTATCTGCTGATGTGAACTTCTGGAAGTCTCAGTGGGGTAACGATGTTTGGTATTCGCATGGCACAGAGAGGTCAGCTGGGGTCACAACTCTCAAAGGTAGCTTCGAAGGTATTGTTCTACATTCAGATTGTGACTCTTTGGGTCATTATATTTGTCTGATAGTAGAATACAATCACTCCATTTTCATAATTGTCAATTTATATGGCTATAATACCAAACCTGAAAATGATAATTTAATTGACTCTTTAGATACAAGGATTAGTTTTTGGCTCTCTAAATATCCCAGTTCAAACTTAATAATTGGAGGAGATTTTAATGTTTCACTAAATGACACTATAGACAGATGGCCACCAGCACAACATTTTAGGAATAATTTGAGATTGGAAACATTTATGGATAAATTTAATGTAACTGATATTTGGAGAGACAAATTTCCTGATGATATATCTTTTACCTGGAGTAACCGTTCTGGTTCAAGGAAATCACGTATTGATTTCTGGTTAATATCAAGTAGTCTATCAAAGGACAGTGTTACGGTCAATATCCTTACAACTCCACTTACGGATCATAGAGCAATATATATTAATCTGCAACTCTTTCCTACTATTGCAATTAATAGATCCTCCTATTGGAAATTAAATAGCTCGCTTCTGAGCCATACAATTGTAAAATCTGAAATTACACGACTGTTAAAACACTTTATACACAAGGCTAATATTGAGAATTCCTATAGCACAAACTGGGAAATTTTTAAATTTGAGACAAGTAAAATGTTGAGACAGTATGGGGCAAAAATAGCTAAGTCAAGGGCAGCAGAAGAAGAAAATCTAATTGTTCAAATTTCCGCAATATATCAACTCCCACCAGACGAGGTCTCGGAAGAGGATAGATTACATCTTAGGTCCTTTCAATCTAAACTGGATGAGATTTACCGCCAGAAAGCTGAAGGAGCTTTCGTTCGTTCAAGAAAAAGGTGGATAGAGGAGGGAGAGCAGAATTCTGCTTATTTTTTCCGCTTAGAAAAACATAGATCTAAAACCAATACTATTCATAAATTGAATATAAATGGTACGGTCAGTGATGATGCAAAAATTATCTCTCAATTTTGTTGTAATTTCTACTCAAAGTTGTATGGATCCAATTATAACGCAAAGGTCGCTACCCAATTTATTGACTCTGTAAACAATGTTAAAATGATTAAAAGTGCTGATAGGCTTTTTTGTGACAGTCCAATTACTGAAAAAGAGATATTGACATCTATTGAATTTCTTAAAAACAACAAATCTCCGGGCACAGATGGGCTGGTGGCTGAATTCTATAAATCATTTTCTTGTCAGCTTGCACCCTTTTTGTTGCAGGTTTATAATGAAAGTATTGAAAGGGGCACTCTTCCTCCCAGCCTTACTCAGGGACTTATTAGACTCGTCTTGGATATTCTGGACTACTCAGCATTAATATCTGATGACTCATTTATCCTTCTCCTGGACTTCTATAAAGCCTTTGACTCAATTGAGCATGAATTTATATTTCTTACACTTCAGAAATTTGGTTTTGGTGATATCTTCTGCAGAGCTATCAAAACTCTGTATTCCAATGCTAATAGTTCTATTAGAATGAAAAATGGCACCACTTCTCGTTTTAGTCTTAATCGAGGTGTACGCCAAGGTTGCCCGATTAGCCCTTATCTTTTTTTACTTTGCACCCAAATTCTTGCCTCTCATATTTCGAATAGCCCTGTGAAGGGTATAAACATAGCAGACAGAGAGATTGTCATCAGTCAATTGGCAGATGATACCACAATTTTTCTTAAAAATGCTAGCCAAGTGCCAATTGCTTTAAGTGTAATAGAGGATTTCTCAAAAGGGTCTGGATTGGTCCTAAACTTAAATAAATGTCAGTTATTACCTGTCAAAGAGTGTAATGTTCAGAGTATTTGTAATATAACAGTTAAAAATGAAGCAACATATTTAGGTCTGATTATCTGCAAAGATCCAAAAGACAGAATTTCACTAAATTTTCCCCCAATTATTAAAAAATCTCAAACCAATTTAAATCAATGGTTGCAGAGAGATTTAAGTTTAAGAGGAAGGGTATTGCTCTCAAAAGCAGAAGGTCTGTCTCGACTGACTTATGCAGCGATTTCTCTGCACGGCAAAACTTGTAAGGATATTGACCGAATGCTCTTCAACTTCCTCTGGAAAAACGGGACATTACATCAGAAAGAGTGTAGTGATGAATGACTATGAACACGGTGGTCTCAATGTTTTGGATTTTGCTACAAAAAAAAGATGTTTACTTTATAATAAACTTTTTATCTTAGCTAAATTTTATTTTCACAAATACAGTAACCAAAAACCTAATTTTAAATATTACTATAATGATGTTTTATGTTACATAAAATTGGTTTGTGGATTACTTAACAAAATGCTATGAAAACTATTACCATTTGTAGTAATTACAAAATATTTGAATGAATTCTTTGTATTACACCCCCTGGCATATGTTAATTTTGCTCTGGTTGTATACACGTTCTGTATACTGTTTCTCAATAAAGTTTAATAATAATTTTTTTAAAAAGGATCAAAGAGCGCTGTGGATCATTCTGCGCATGCTCAGATCATACATAATGAAATTCATTTTTAAATACTTTGCTATTTAACAAAGGTGACTTCCCTCTAACAAAGGTGAATTTTGCAACACCTGGTGGCGATTCACCGTTATCAACCCTCAAGCTCGTGAATTGGCTCTCTCGCTTTTACGTTTATGATCGATTGCTACTGTTGTCTATCGCATATGTATTATTTGGAACCCAGCATACCTGTAAAAACAGAGAAACAGGAGGTATCAGGAACTACCTGGTGCGCCAGCTCTGCACTACTCTTCTAGCGAGACACCGCGAATGGGGATGCACAGTACAGTAGTGCAATTCATCCTGATTGGTGATTGGTCAAAAGTCTAGAGTGAAAGGAGAGGCTTGTGATTGGTGGAAAATGTGCAATGAAGAAGCGTTCTTTCATTCATTCAGTCTGTTGTCTGTTTTTTCTTCATCAGGTGATGTTTCCATCTCCTTTATCCCACCTGACACCTGTACTGCTGTCTGTGGTCTTCACCATGTTCACAATGTGTTATTTATGTATTTTGACTGGTTTACAATGACAGGACAGTAAGCATTATCAGTGCACATACAATTAAAGCATCTAGTTGTTATGCCAATAGTGATGATGATTATCCTTTGGCTCTTTTGAACCAAAACAGTTTGGAAAGTCCCCTGAAATCAACAGCAATTGAAAACAAATAGCTCTCTTTTCTTCTGTGTTATTATGATGTGCAATGACTATCCATAAGAGGAGTCTTTTATGTTGCCCCCATGAGACCATGTAATTGTTTTACTTTTATACTGGTAAAATGTGAAGAATTATTCATGCCATTGTACTGTCATTTACAGACAGGCAAGAAATTAAAGGCATACCCTGAACTCTTGACCCCCAGATGGGGAGACATTGCACTTTGCTGCCATGTTAGGGTGCACTTTTGCTATGACAGATTATGTTTGTCCTGTGACAAAGTATTTGAAGAAGTGTCAGTGAATAGTTGATTATGAAAATGGTGTGATCATATACCATGGCTTTCACAGTCACCAGATCTCAACCAAGAGCATCATGGGAAATTTGACTGACATAACAGATAGATAATAGCTCTGTTAGTGTTTCAGAATCAATTCCAGTAAACACTGAAGCTCTTGCAGAGACATGTGTTGTACAAATACTTTATGAACTTGACTTTGCCACCTGCTTGTACACATTGCTTCTTTGGTTCAGGTCTGTTATGTTTCTTCATATTTGTGTCTTTTAAACCTGTTGGCAGAGTATGCTATTTGTGTGTAACTTAATAAAAAAATATACAACATGTTTGTCTTTCTATAGATTTTATTTATTTATGCTTGTATGTTTTGTCAGTGCCTTTTGGACTATAGTGATGCTGATTCAAAGAAGGTCAGTAAGTCCAAGTCATTCATTCATTAAGTTATTCCACAACTCACTGTTACTGTAATACAAAACACTTTATTAAAATAAATGAAATGGTGAAACACAAGGACAACACTGCAAGCAATCAGTAAAACACAAAGACAGCACTACAATCAATCAGTGAACTTGATTCTGACTGTAATGTTTTTTAAAAGATCAATTGTAAAGATCAAATGGCACCACCAGCTTTCCCAGGCACTGTTGACTTAAAGGCGCGTGGATACCCTCGGCTTGAAGAAGCTTCTCTGCGTGAGTCAAGGCAGTGACTTGGCTGAGCAGCTCCTGTGGAGGTTTGGGGAAGACCGTACTTCTCACCCGAGAGTAACGTGCCTCTTTGGTTGCCATAAGTAGCGCCTGCTGACGATGTGCAGGGGCATCTGGATTAACTACCCGAATCGTCGGTGTCGCCATACCAAGACTATAAAATGGAGTTAAAAAAGGTTAAATTATGTATTCAGCGTGGCGTCGTGTACTTCCAGCTAAATCCAGGAGCGTCTTAGAGTCGATAACTTACTGTAAACATAAAAGAAATGCTAGTTTCCATAAAGAATAGCGGACTTGCCGGCTTCTTCGCTGTACCGCCGTATGTTGTTGTTTTGGTGACGCAACTTCCGCCGAGCAGACGATTGGTCGTCTACAGTGGGATTCGGCGCTCCCATTGGCCCGAGTCTACAGTGTCTACGCTCACCGTAGACTCCGGGCCAATGAAAACGACGTAACCGTCTACAGTCAGCGTAGACTTTGCACTACCGTAGACTCGACCGCCCTCTGCTGGCGGAACTTATATTGCAGCAAAATAAACACTAACAGTAGTTTTTCCCAAAAGGAAGCATGAAGCATAAAAATAAAATGGGGGGGGGGGGGGCTGCAATTTTCATGTATTCATCTATATCATGGTGCCACACATGCCCAAAACTTAATTTAGCATATTAAATAAATGTGAATGACCAGAAACAGTTGTTTCGTAAAGAAAACTGCCCAAAATCAAAATATGTAACTCCAAAATAAAGTTTATTTCAAGCCACTGAGGTTACAGTGATCCTGAAATATATGTACATGTGCTTTACAGTACATAAGGCAGGTCAGTTCTTTACTAATGAGGCCACATATTACTGAATAAAGTGAATAATCGATGGATCTACGTCCATAAGCACATTTCTCCATTTGTTTACGTTTTTAAACCAGGTCAAAACATTTTTTTTTATTTTATTCTACACAACGAAACCAGAATCTGCACGCTTTTTGTTTAGAAAGAAGAACCGTTTAATCTGAGCAAATCCCTCCCGCCTTCCATTATCCCAGGACCTGAAGACAAAACTTAATTTAGCCCATTAAATAAATGTGAATGACTAGAAATTTTCTGATCTTTCGGTTTACAAAGTTACAAAACTCAGTTCACAACTACGCAGTCCGATCTACAAAAATTGCTGCACCCGTTTCCAATTCTCCTGCAAAATGTAAAGAAACGAGGGCACAAGACTTTTGCACACTGCCGTCTATATTAAAGTAAAGCTGGATTCATTCTCATTTAAACACAGTGAAGGTGTTGCTGGTCCATCAGGTAATAAATCACAGAGCTTACAGTCATCACATGGTTTCAGACTCCAACACCTCCAAATCAAGGGTTCATACGCTTTTTTCTGGCTCTAATTCAAGCACTTTTTAAGCACTTTCAAGGTCCATGTTCAAGCTTTCCCAGCACATGGCCAAAAGAACCCACAGAAAGCATGTTTCACTTTGCATCACCTCACTAAGACCATGTGAAAATGAAAACGAATCATCTTAGGTTGGCTTAAAAAGCCTTTCTTCCCCACAAAACAGGAAAACTGCACCGAAGATCACATATTTCAAGCACCCGTGTGAACCCTGTTTACAGATAAATACGGATTCAATGAAACTGCACATTAATCCCATAAACATGAAGCTCTGTCCTCCTACGTGACTGAAGGTTGATCAGTGACTAAATCAGTGGATACTAACAGTGAGTCCAGAACACACTTCCTAGTTGCCCTGCACAGTGCCTCAGGACTCCAAGGCGCAATTTGCTATTGCAATAAACTATTATTTATTTATCCACACTTAACAACTCTTGCACTTAATCTATAATAAAATGATGACTATAAATATAATGAAATTTATTTGAAATAAAAATTTAATACAATCAGTTTCTTAATGTATGTTCTTTAAAACACAGTGTGTGTTTATTAAATATCATAATTGTAATAATCCATAATTATGTGGATATGCATATTACATATATACACACAGAAGCAGGCAGGATAAGACTAGCGTCATATCTGAGACAGTAACCAGGTTCGGACTGTTTCTGAAACCTCCATCATTTTCATTGTGCAACAACACAGCAGCAGAGGACAATTTGATTTTGTTATGGGAATAAATCACTACTGGAAATCACAGGACTCAGATCAACACACGATCTGCTCAACGATCTGTGTTACAGTATTTTTATCTTTTATGAATATATGCCTTCAGCGAAATAAATATGAGTGTATTATGTTTAAATTTCCCTTATGCTTGTAGCAGTCAGAGGAACGTGCAAAACTTAATTATCATGAGAGCACACTCCCTGACTCCCAGCACATATAAAGCAGTTGTTTTTCTGTCAGTTTCTTTAAGCATATTCTAGTTATCAGCACATAGCAACAGAAGGTTTGCCATTTTTCAATTTAATTTATATATTTTATCTTATTCTTTCCCAGTGTGTTGTACAGTTATTTCATTTTTAACCTTAATTTATATTTTATTCCTTCCTAGTTAAATTTACCCTTTTAATTTTTCATATTTATTTCCTATCTTATTCATAGCCTTTTCCTTTTTTGTTTTCTTTAGGTCACGAGCAGTTATCCAAGCATTTCACTACATATCGTACTGTGTATGACTGTGTATGTGACAAATAAAATTTGAATTTGAATTTATAGATAGCGTACAAAGCATTAACCACAATAAGTTGTGAAAACCAGCTGTTATTGTTAGATTAAGTTCCTGGAACTGCATGTTCTCCACCCACGAGTGAAGGGCGTGCAGTTAAGTTCCTGCTTTATCTGTGTGTTTCACCATGTACCATGAAGGTATAAATAAAGGCGTAAGACCAATGCTGAACACGAGAGGTTTTTGGACAAAGTTTGTGTTCTTCATTCTTTAAGCACCGGTTTGAGTACCGTTTAAGCACCGGCACCGTTTCAAAAGTACCGGTTTGGCACCGGTATCGGATAAAACCTAAACGATACCCATCCCTACTCAGGGATGTTAACGTCTCCCCAGGAGACCATCACAGTGTGCTTCACAGGCTTGCGTGTGGTGTAGGTGCAGGTGCTGTTGCCATTATCCTTAACCTGGACATCCACAGAATTACCTTCAACATCCTGTGCAGAAGAAAAGGGATTAGTTCTATCAGATTTAAGAAGGCGCACTGTCGATTATTGAGAAAAAGGATTTTAAGTGTGACCCATAATCCGAAAAATACGGTACATGCAATATATTTAACATATTTGTGATCATATACAAAGCCAGATATTCATGGGCTATAATTTTCAGAGGAGCTTTTCCTCCTTGCTTGGCATCAACTGTGAACTCAGTGGGTTTTCCAACTGGTCCGTACGCCTTAACCTAGAGAAAACTATTTTAAACAAACAATTAAAAAATGAACAAGTAAAAGATCTACTATAGCCAAAAGACCATTTACAGACTATAGCCCTGTGAACAAGTATTTGCCTCCTTTCTGATTTCCTATCTTATTCCATATTTGTCACACTTACACCTTTCACATCAATACATTTATAACATTAGACAACAATGTCTAATATTCAACGGCAGTTTTCAAGGGCAAAACGCTATCCAAACATACTTGGTCCTATATGAAAAAGTAATCGCACAGAAACCCGATACCTTATGTGTCACCTCTGACACCAAGAACTGCAGCAAGCGTTTGGTGCTAGAGGTCACATTTGGACTCTGGACCTCTGTGGAGTGTGCACATGATCTCATTACTGTCTAAAAATCCAAGGAGTGCTGAATCATTGAAAAATACACAGTAACAGGTGTGTAGCATCGCTAACTAGGTAGCAACAAGCCTCTAACGCAGTGTGTGTATGCTAGCGGCTAATCTAGCAAACAAATGAACAGAGTGCTTTTAGGTGTTGCACAAGGATAAGATGATAAACTGTGTGTCTTTTTTATAATGACCTGCTTCAATTTACCTTAATCCAAGGAGTGCTCAGTGTGGGTAAATCTGCCATGAGCAGATAAAGTGGATGAGTGGGACTAGGTAGGTGTGCCGAAAACAGGCAACAAAGCTGACGCTGAAGAGTGTGCTGAGAACATAGTGGCGCCGCCAGCAGGTTTCCGGCTAGCAGGAAGACTTTGCAGTAACACCTCCAACATTGGCAGTCCCATTTTGTGAAAGCCAATAAAAAAATAGCTAGGTTTCCATGTGTCATTTGTGTGGAACAATGCTGCACAACAAGCTAAATAGATTTAAAAAAACGAAAAAAAAATTGTTGAACAACAGAAGATAAATGTCCTTTTTTTTCTATTTTCTTCTGGCCGGCTGTGTGGTGCGCAGCCTTAAGAGGCCAGCATTCAGACCCCAGAGTTTAACGGCCAAGTTCGAGTCTCTGACGGTCCGTCTGCTATAGCGGGGTAGGCCGAGCGAAAGACGAAGCTCCGGGCTCCTCCTTTTTCCCGCTTTTTTTTTTCATTCATATTTATTTACATTTATTTAGATATCAAGCTGCAAGTAAAAGCTCAGGGAAACACTTTTAAGCCGCCCTTTAAGGTACCCTATATATGTCCTTTCACATCTTATCACTTCACACAGTGCTATGGACCAGTCTACACCTGCTACTTTCTGCACAAGCTTTTATCACACAAGACCCGCTGTTTACAGGTAAGAAATACAGTGTCAGTAATGTTAAAGTGGCTGTGTGGAGTAGCACAACCACTGCTAATATAACACTTTTCACATGCATTTCTACATATTACAGTGTCTTTTACCGTCTTTATGGTGCTAGCTTAAAGTCATGCTGTAAATGTTAGCTTGTAGTCAAACATATTCCGACCATGTTAGGACAGAAATATTGGCTTCTATCATGACTAGTTAACAGAGACATTAACTGCCCACGCGTTACTGTAATCCGATTACTTTTTTCAAGTAACGTGACACACTGTTTACAGCAGTGTGTCATGTTGTTAAAAAAGTGAGTGATGTGAGCACAGTTCTGACATATCAGGAAGTGAACACAGTGACTGAAGCTGTGTTCCCATTCATCCTTTAATCATGACAAAACGTGAGGAATCACACTGAGGTGAGACCTTGACAACAGACAAATCAGGAGCCACAGAGTGTCAAGTGTCAGCCCACACCAATGATAAGAAAGAAATTCATTTACAGACACGTGAAAAAGCAGTTTAAGCTTCTAGATCTGGATGATTACAACACATCATTATTTATTTAAAGCAACCCAAAATGCACAAATGACTATAACCAAGTACATCCTGTGATTCAGCAGCTGATGGAACCAACTTTAGCAGCAAAAACTTGAGTTAATCATTTTTTATTAGTGTTTCACAGCCAGAGATGGGCAGTAACACGATTACTTTTTCAAGTAACGAGTAATGTAAGGGATTACTATTGCAAAAAGGTAATTAGATTACTGTTACTTTCCCGTAAGCACGCTGCGTTACTGCGTTACTGAAAAATTTTTGGCCAGAGTGCCTCATGACAATAACAGCTGTGTGCAGATCAAGAATGGATAATCTATGGAGGAGTGCAGAGAGAGTATGACCGTGCAGCGTTTAAAGCGTGGAAGTACTGAGCTTACTTTGAGTTTGATTCCGTAAAAAGTGACAAAAACTTTTAGAAACTTTCTTTTTACAGTGAAAAAAACCCTTAACTTCAGAGCAAGCACCGAGTACGTTACTACGGGATTGGAAATTCACAGAGAGACTCGCGGATTCCTCCACAAATTTCTTCTAGTCAGAATGTTGCATATAATTTAATTTTTGCTTGATGCATAAAGTAAAAAGATTCAAACTAATAAAACAAGTTTTAAAAACAGACTTTTCTATTTGATTACATTTTGTATGATGGATGATGCAGAAAAAGTAGAATTGGGCTGAAAGATCTATTGCGTTATTACCTATTCAGGTCATAAATCATGTTTTTAAAAAGTAACTAAGTAATTAATTACTTTTGAAAATAAGTAATCAGTAAAGTAAGGGGATTACTTTTGGGGGAAGTAAGTAACTTGACCAACACTGCTAGTTAAGTTACTACCATAGTTAATACAGTTACAGGTAACATGATAGTGCTAACCCATAACCCTGAACTCTGTAATACTGTAAATGATGAGTGATTTAAGTTAACACTAAACATTCAACAGTGTCTCCTGAACATTTCTAATCAGGTGTGAGTCTGGCTGCATTGACTTTTGAAGATGCAAATTTAGCATGATGGCTGATGGTGCTGTGTAAGCTTCTACTTACCTTCTACACTGTGTTTAACACACATTTCAGAATAGCAAAGAGGAGCACTGTTGCTTCATCCTTAATACTTTAGAGGAGAACTGGACTGCAGATCAAAAGGTCTTTAATAGCTTTTTGTCCTCCCCGACCCTCAAAGCCAAACCAGCCATGAGAGCTGATGGGACAGGATTTGTAAAAGTGACATTATCAGAAAGAAAGGGGAGCAAGAATACTTGATATTTGCATTCTTTAGAGAAAAGTATTTGAAAAGGCTGTCTGCTGTTTTGGATTGATGTCGTTCTCCGGAGGCTCAAAGAAGTAGGGCAGTGTCACGGTCCTTTTGGCAGCAGAAAGCTGCTGAGTGCTGGAAAGAAGCACGGCCACACCAGCTGAAATGTCTCACTGACACAGAAGCTGTTGGCCATCCTCTGTGTTGCCACTGTCTTCACCCTGCTGTTATTAAGTGTCAATAACATACATTTCTATGGAGCTAAGCTTGATGAGCGATGCCTTGTTGGCTGACATTTATGTCTTTGAGCGTGTGAGAAGTTTAATAATTATAAAACCACATGAGTTTGACAAATGTCCTTTTAACCGTCAGCTCATAGTGAAGCACACTGAGCCACCCGGAGCTATAATATCAAAATAGAAGCTGCTACCTTTGTCAAGAGTGGCTGGATCTGAGTGCATACTACTTTCAGTTATTCAAATTTTGCTGAATTTGTTCAAAGTCCTGTCTATGTGCAGAGAGTGTCTTCCAGAGGAATGGTTCTGTGGGGATTGTGATGTTCTACATCACGAACATCAGCCACTCCACAGCAGAGAAAGTGTTATTGATGTTTTTAAAGCCATTCCTCCAACCACATGTATTATTAGAGTGGACGGTCAAAATTGCACCAATATACAAGATATTTCCTCATGAGATTCACTCAATTTTGGTTTTCATATGTGTCTACAGCCAGTTAGAAAGAATCTATTTAAGTGGTTTTCTCTTTCTTGGTAGCTCGCATTCTGCCAACAGTAAAGCTTTGAAACTGCTCCTGTGGGTTGCGTAAACTTCACAGTATCAGCAGGAAAAATCGTGATTTTAATCGACATTAATAGTAAACAGCAACCTGCTATTTAGGTTTCTGTGACGGATTTGAACATAGTGTGATGGAGCATGTTTTCTGCCCTTGCTGTACAATCAGAACATGGTATTGCTTTAACAGAAGTCATCTGTGAAGGCAGTGGTGTATTATTCATGTTGTTTCTTTTTCTTTTTGGTCCAAGGACGTTATGATGTGCACCAGGCGATACACAGATGTCAAACATGGCAGCAGCAGTGCAGCCCTGATTTAAAGGACCTGGTTAGGAGTGGATATTGGCCAGCATCTGTCAACATGTCTACTCTTTACACTTTAGACCTCTTGAGCTCCTTCCTGGAACTAAAAGTATTTTCTCCATGATTCTCCAGGGAAGCTTTTGCAAAACTGTTGGAGCGTGGTACTACAGTGGCTTGCAAAAGTATTCGGCCCCCTTGAACTTTTCCACATTTTGTCACATTACAGCCACAAACATGAATCAATTTTATTGGACTTCCACGTGAAAGACCAACACAAAGTGGTGCACACGTGAGAAGTGGAAGGAAAATCATACATGATTCCAAACATTTTTTACAAATAAATAACTGCAAAGTGGGGTGTGCGTAATTATTCAGCCCCCTGACTCAATACTTTGTAGAACCACCTTTTGCTGCAGTTACAGCTGCCAGTCTTTTAGGGTCTGTCTCTACCAGCTTTGCACATCTAGAGACTGAAATCTTTGCCCATTCTTCTTTGCAAAACAGCTCCAGCTCAGTCAGATTAGATGGACAGCGTTTGTGAACAGCAGTTTCAGATCTTGCCACAGATCTGAGGGGGCGAATACTTTTGCAAGCAACTGCAAGTGTGGGGGAAGGCTGAGTGAAGTATTTCTTTGATATTGTTTTTCAATAAGCAGATGCAAATATTTACTCCTCTGTTATGTTTCTGTACATACAGACTGGGCGTGCCAAAAGCGATGCACTGCAGCACAGCTTTCTGGATGAGGAAGAGCAGCTGTGCTGTGATGTCAGCTTCAGCTGCCCAGCATGCACACCTGAAATGTTGGCGGTTTCAGTTGATGGTAACAGAAAGCTATATCACTTTCAGCAAAAAGAAAGGTGCTCATTGTTGATGTTCTTTGTGTTTGTGTTTTTATGCACATACTTAAAAAAGCCTTCCATGGTTAGACTTTATTGTTTCTCTGATGTTGCTCTGATGACCGTGACTTTTTTGATGCCGTTTTTTTGTTGAAACCAACTGTTGTCACCCTCTGCTGCTCAGTGTGCTGGCTGTTTTCTCGGGAATCTCAACCACAAGAAAGTTTATACGAACGAAGCTAAAAAACCTGTGACAGTTTGTGAAACGTCATTAGCAGCAGTGAAATAAGTTAGTTAGTGAAATGATAGAGGCTATTTTATGCTGGAAAAATTCTTCCAGCACAAAGTGGCCCAATAAACGGAATTTTTTAATACAGAAATACATCTAATGATAAAAAGCAGAGAATTCATTGTCTGTTTTCCATTGCAGAGCTGGGATGCTCGTCTCCTCATGGAGCGCTCTCGAGCTGTGAAGTGTCCAGATATCAGCGCTCACCTGGCTGGTACCAAGAAGGTTCAGCAAGTGCTCCCCAGACCTGGAGTCCTGGACAGATTCTTCCCAGACCAGCCTCAAGCTGTGCAGCAGATCCGAGCGACATTGGCTGACCTCTACACTCTAGACATGGTGAGACAAAGGGCACGGTTTGTTCATTGTTTGGAAAATTTGGCATTAGATAATCCTCACCTGGGTGTTGCTGTTCAGTGTAAGCAATATCATTTGCATTTTATTCCTCTGATTTATTTCTCTGTGGTTGCGCTGGTCTACAGGGTCCAGAGAGGGACAAAACAGTATCAGTGGCCTTGTCAGCAGCAGAACGGTTTGTCTTGAAGTCTCAGCGAGAAGGAGGAGGTACAGCGGGCGGGGGGATAGAAGCATCTTTAAACATGTTGAAAACTTCTGTTTGTTGCTCACCATTTGTTAAACTAGGGAAGTTTAAGCAGTGCATGTGTGGATCTGCACACACATGCAGCATTTTCTTGCATTCCATGTATGAGCTAGCCTCAGTCAAAACAGTGACGACACATACATGACTGCCTGCTGTTTTGCATTACTGTGTATCTACTGTGATTCATGCATGCTGTACTGTGACTGAGATAATAGTGTATATGAGACACACTTGACAACAACATTGATCAGGATGTGAAAAAGCTACCAGATACAAGTTGTCAGCAGGTTATGGCTGACTAACCACCCTGCCTTACATCACTCTGGGCTAATACTGTAAAAAGCAATCATTAGTTTTCTTTGTAATATCAGATCATTTGTTTTGATAAATACAAAGTCCAGTATCAGGGTTCATATGAGCTATTTTAGCAGTAATTTTACACTCCACTATGATAGTGTTTAGCTGTTACTCATGTTAGCAAGGAAGCTCGGGTTTGTAATTCATTCTTAATTTAGCCACGCTGCATGAATTTGGATGATACGATTTTTGAAAATGGCAGTTTCATTTATGGGGCGTTTATAAAATGGTATTTCTTAGGCTGGCTTTTAAGGAAGGAGAAAAGGTATGTATCAGTTGGCTGGGAAGAAAGATGGAGGTGGAAAGGATGTGCGAGCTATGGGACAAAGTTGCTGAGACTAGGTTAAAAAGAGGTGAGGATCAGTGAGCAGGAGTGTGGCTTTGTGCTGAAAAGAGCACAACAGATTGTTTGGAGAGAAGGTGAAGGAAAGTCAGCTGAAGCAAGACAGTTTGTGGAGTTTGTGTTGGACTGTATGTTATGCTGGGAGCCTGGGGATTAGTGCATGTTAGTGGAAAATGATTCTATGTTTCTTTACCTTCTTTTAAATGTACAAAGATGCCTTTTCTCTGCCCTTTGTCTATGGTTAGATTCGTTTAGAATTATCCTTTTAGACTTTCCCAGCGAAGACATATTGTTTTGGAACATATTGTTTTAGATTGTTTTATCTCTCACAGCTTTCTCCCAGCTCTCTGCTGACGAGACTAGCGCCACATATGGAGTTGTTTATTTTATCTGTTTATTATTTTCTTATCCTGTTCTCACTGTCTTTCCTATAAAAAGTGCCAAGCCTCTGTTCACGGTGTGAGTTGTTTTTAACAGCTTACCCGTGTGCACGTTAAAGCATCAAAAGTAATTCTGTCTCATTGTGTCTTTATTTCTCCTGGGTCTTTTGCAGAGTTTTCCCCCAACATTTCTTGGTCCTTCGGAGCCGGAGCGCCTCCATCTTGTCCCATCTCCGTGACCAGTCCACGTTGTTCGCCTGTCGACAGCTCACACACCAGGTGTGTGATAAAAGACCAAGAGCGTTAAATTCAGGTCTTGGCCAACGTCTTAGAAAGTGACCCACGGTGGTGGGACCCGATCGAGGTGGACCAGACCCGGCGACACTGACCAGGTAGATACAGACACACTGACACAATCTTGCGTAAAAACGTATTTTAAATTCAGGGAATTTAAAATAGCGGAAGTAGCTCGTCGACTGGTAGCTTGGAGCTCGTCGACTGGAAGCTCCCCACCTCTGTGGGTTAGGTTTGGAGCTCTGGGTAGCTCCCCCAGCTGGGTCTAGACAGGGTCTAGGGAATAAGTAGCTCGTCTACAGAAAGACTGGCAGCTCCCCTTATGATAATGGTTCCGGTCGCGCGAATAGGTGTGAATGTGAATGTGTGTGTGTATTGTTTTAATTAACGGAGCAAGCTGAATTTTCACGGTCCAATAAGAGACTGAGCTGCTCCTACTGTGTTTTTCTTTACTGCTATTCACTGACGTGCTGGTGAGTTGAGAGAACGGTCGAGTTCCGTCTCGTAAAGTTCACACCGCTTTTGGAAATAGTCCGAAAGTAGAAGGGCGTGTGAGCAACCACTCTCGTCTCTAATACCAGCGAAGGTGATAGCAGCTGTATCGTGTATATATTACTTAAACAAAAAATAAGTAAATACATAAATAAGATGGGTAATCAAGCAAGTGAAATTAAAACTCACTCCTGCTGACGAGCAGTGGTGAGAAAAGAAAAATCCAGGCGCCAGACAAAACAGTCTGTAAATTGAGAAAATTAAGAAAACAAAATATAAACAGTCAGAAGAATAGAGCTCAACTGCCAGTTTTAGTAAAACCAGAAGACGAGACACTGTGCAGTGCCCACAATCCTTTTAGAAAGCCATGACCCATTCCTGCAGCCGCATCTGCAGCACCACCCATATCAGGAAGAACATAATAATCCCTTATTAAGTGAAAACTAGAGATCACAGTAGTTTGAAGTAGTTTAAAAGGGTTGAAAACAGACCCCACTGAGTAGATATAAATATAAAAAGTACGAAATAAAGCTAAACAAAGGGAAAATTACAGTAGAAATTATCTTTAGAGTATTTGAAATTAATAATAGCAAGGATAACAACCTGTAAAGTGATATTAACAATGAAACACAGTTGGCATGATGACCATGCCCACAATGTATAAAATGAATATAAAGCAAATAATTCACATGAAAATATTTTAATAACATAAATAAAGTATATTAAGGCTGTGTCACTGTTCAGCCAAGGACAGTGTGTGAAAAGGTAACTGTCTCCACCTTGGGAAAAGGATGATACTGCAGGTCATCTGAAGCCCTTGATGGATACAAAATAAAATATAAATAATATATTATAATAGACCTGCCTGGTCCGCCATGCAACAGAGAGAACAAATGTGACCGCAGATTGGATGAATTCTAAATTATCTGTTTGCTGAATAAGATGATCCTAACTAACAAATTGGCTCAGTAGTAGTATAGTGGTACACACTGATAAAATATTATAATATGCTATTGCTGTTATATAAGACAAAGAGGATAATATTAACAATGACATAATATTAATATGAAGAGGCACCTTAATCTGTTATGATGTGAGGTGGATAATTGTTAAACAGTAGTCTGCATCAAGCTTAAGGTTTGCTGAAACTCAGTGTAATGACATGTGAGATGAAGACAATACAGAGAATAACTAAACTAATGAAGTGCATAGAGGCACTTGACCAGCTTGAAACCTATCATCCTAGAATGACACATTGCTGAGATATAGAGCACACCTATAATAACAACCAATAAGCAAAACCCTGTAGACAACAGCTAAAACTACAGGATTGAGAAGCTGAATTAAATATGTAGACACTGCTAAGCTGATGAGCATGTTACACATTTTCTTTTATTTTTATTTATTTGTTTCTTTTAGAGCAGAAGCTGCATGCTATTAAAAGCCAACATATGCAGACTTCTGCCTTGTTCGGATGGCAGCATTTTTCTTTTTTCTTTTGTGTCCTGACACGTTTATGATGTTGTTTTTGTTTGATTACTTTGTTGGTTTTGGAAACAAATTTAAACGAACTTGTGACAATACTTGAGAATCACAGTGACACATAGTGATTAGGCATATGATTGAAAAATGCCTAGGTTTAGAGCTGTGAGCTATGAGCTGTGAGCAATGCAAAGTTAAATATATATATGTATAAATGGGAAACAACCCTAACTTGAAAGTTTGAAATATGCCTTAAGTGAAAATGTAGTGTTGCATCTATTCTCCCAAACCAAGACAAAAAAAAAGAAGAAGCATTCTGTAACTTAAAAATAAGGCTGACGTGTTGACAATAGACTAAAACACTAATCCGCAGGTGGCTATCAGGGACAGAGAGGCGAGCAAAGTTACAAACACCAAGGCTGCAGACAGCCACGCAGAAACAGCAGATAACATAGAGACAACGCCTGCTAGAACCGTGGAGAGGAAGGTCACTTCACACGAGATTGTAGGAGGAGGCCACAGAGAAATAATGCAAAACAGTTTTGAGGCAGCCACTTACGAACTTACAGTTTTCGAAGGACAAATTAGTTGTACAGTCAGCTGCAGGCCACACAACTGTACAACAATTAACTGCTGAGTGCATGCTAAATGACACCCCGCCAGAGCTAAAAGCACTACACGATGTGGCCCATCAACACACACCCGCCACATCCACTTTCCAGAAACCAACCGAGTATCACAACATTCTGAGATTTAAACAAACTCCAGGCCCAGATCCACCTTATGATCAGCAAGTGTGGAAGCTAGGAGAACAGCATTTGACCTTACAGCACAGGCCGAAATTGTGTAGGTTACGCAGTAACCACAGATAGTAAAATAATAGAAGAAAAACTACTTTCTTCTTCATATTCTGCACAGAGCGCTGAGCTGATAGCTGTGATACGCGAAAGTGAAATACACAAAGACAAACTAATAAATATACATACAGACAGCCAGTATGTTTTCTCTGCTGTGCATCATTTTGCAAAAAATTTGGCAAAACAGAGGAATGATTAGACCAACCGGAAAACCGGTTCAGCATGCCAGCCTGCTACAACGCCTACTGACTGTAATACATTTACCACAACAAATCGCATTGTGTAAATGTGCAGGACACAAAACTGATGGCTCTTTCATTACTACAGGCAATAACTTGCTGACAGAGCAGCAAAACAGGCGGCACAAACGACAAACATTACATTGATGGCAGTAAACACACATCAGATTCCACTGGATGTGTTGAAAAATGAACAAAAAGCAGCAAGCACAGCCGAGCAGGCAAAATGGCTAAAACACGGTGCAGTTCTGACAAACGACTTAATGATGTGTTATGGCAAGCCAGTGTTGCCAAAATCTCTCCACAAGATGGCGGCATTAGTGACTCATGGCTGTACGCATTTGTCATCGGGGGGAATGACCTGTATTGTCAACTCTCATTTCTACACTGTAAATTTTGAAACTTCAGCAAAACAATTTGTCAGAACGTGCATGACGTGTCAAAAATATAATGCTCAGGGAAATCTGCGACCAAAAAGAGGCCGTTTTCCCACTCCACCTCACCCTTTTCACACAATTCATATGGATTTTATTGAGCTAAGCGAATGTCAAGGGTCGAAATATGCCCTAGTGGTTATAGATGTGTTCTCAAAGTGGCCAGAAATTTACCCAGTGAAAAAGGCAGATACAATTTCAGTAGCAAAGTGCCTGTGCAATCACTTCATACCCACATATGGCATCCCAGCTTTGATACGATCAGACAACGGCACTCATTTTGTAAATGATGTCATCACTAAGGTCTCTGAAGCACTCGGTTTCAGCATAAAACACCATTGTGCGTATCACCCTCAGAGCGCAGGCCTTGTAGAGAGAACTAACGGCACTATAAAACAAAGGCTCAGGAAATGCATGGCAGAAACAGGAAGGCCGTGGCCTGAATGTTTGGGTTTAGTGAAAATGTGGATGCGCTTAACACAAGGCTCCCATAAACTAACTCCATTTGAAATCATTCATGGTAGGCCGTTCCCACTGCCCATCACCAGTCAACCAATAGACAAATCAATCAGAGAAAACACATTAGCAGAATGGATGTCTAAGCTGTTAGAAAACAAGGAGATCATTGTACATAATCAACAACCTGATGATGTTTCTCCAGTGTCTTGCAGATTACAGCCCGGTGACTGGGTTCTGATCAAGGTGCTCCAAAGGAAAAACTGGAGCGCACCCAGGTGGGAGGGACCACATCAGGTTCTCCTCACCACGCCCACCGCTTGCAAAATAGCGGAACGACCATCTTGGATCCATCAGAGTCACTGCAGGCGAGTAAGTGAAGCCATCTAAACTCAGTCGACACAGGCTCGCCCAATTGTTGTGATCTCGCCCGGTGGAGGGAACAGCCTTTCTGGCCGGGGGGTCTACTCACGACAGGAGGGTGTGTCCTGTTGTCATGAGGTGGTGGCTCCTAATACCTGCAGCGGCCCTGACCCTGGCCGGGCTCCTCACCTTTGCTTCCGTGAGGGACAACAAGTCACGCTATATGAAGAAAAGGCAGACACTGTATGACAAAGGAAAGTACACCAAGTTTCCCCATGGCTACGCCACTAACTTCTGGTGGCAGTTTATGAACACTACAGCTCACTTGAATAATAAAACTGACTGCTATGCATGTACCCATATGCCCCTATCCTCACAGACGTCTGGTCTGTGGCCGTACAGCATACCTGAAGATCGCAGTCGGTGCCTGTTGGGCCTGGCAACACATCCAGGCTACAGTACTCTTTGGTCCAAGGCCAACTACAGCATCCCAGCAAAAGCAACCTGGAGGTCATCGTCACTCACGAATGTGCACTGTTCCGGACAGACCTACCTACTGACCTGGCCCCAAGTCTCAGACCCACTGCCTGATGTAATTCTACTGAACAAACTGAACGCATCACAACTGCCAGTATGTGTGATGAACAATGGATCGCGGGCAGTGGGGGAGCTGCCTACTCACCTATGTAAATACATATACACTTTCTGCCCACCGAGGAACGAGAGGAAGTGTATGGCCTGTTCAATCAATGAAACCTGTGCCAGTAACGCGACGCTGATGAGCCTCAACTGTCGCTCCGACTACAGCTACCGAATGCCACTACAAACAAAGACTCAGTACCAGACAGGATGTGCACGGACGGCACCCAGCAGTAGAGGAACCAGAGTTTTGGCTGACTGGTACTTCCTATGTGGCAATAAGGCTTATCTGTCACTCCCTGAAGGTTGGGGGGGTCTGTGCGCCCTGGTGCAATTATCAGATCACGTCTTCTTCATGCAAAGTATTGAACACCACCCCAGCAGCCGACAGAGACGTGAGGTGGACATCGCCTCACCCAATTCTTTTGGAATCACAGTGGACACTGGAGTGCCGGGAGAGTTTCGCATCTGGGGAGGAGGAGTGAAGTTCTTGCAGAGCTTGATCCCCGGCATTGGAGTAGCTGAGGTGCGGGACCATGTGGAGACCAACCGATATGCTCTGTTACGACACATCAACTTGACTAAGACCCTGGGAACGGCCTGGGTGCTGCAGAACAGACTGACTCTAGATCTGCTGACAGCATCACAAGGAGGAGTTTGCAAGCTGATCGGGGAGACATGTTGCACGTTTATCCCTGAAGGATACGAAGCTGGAGGAGACATTTATGAAGCTTTGCAGAATTTGACCGTTCTGCAGAAATATGTCACTGACCACACATCTGGAGCAGCCACACCACAAGGCTGGCTGGACTGGCTATTTGGCGGCTCTTGGTTGGCTGCTGCAGCGAAGCCGTTTGTCTTTCTAGGTTTCATCATGGTAGCACTGCTCATATTAGTGTTGTGTGTGTTGCCATGTCTAAGAGTAATGATTTCAAAGATGATAACAACTACAATGACTGCTTATGTTGCCGTGCCTCAAGAAGAACAGCATCCCGTTGCAATTCTGTTAGAGGAACTTGTAATAGCTGCTAATAAATGACGTGGTGATTAAAAATGACTTGTCAAGTGATCATGCACTGATTAACACATTAGTAGTTTATACAGGTACAACATAAGGTTTTCTTATTCTTTTATTTTCTTTTATTTTTTTGTAGTTTTAGTTTTATTATTTTCCTTCGTTATCACCTTTGTATTTTCTTTTACTGTGTCTTCCTTAATTATTTTATTCTTTTATTGTTTTATTCTTTAGACCACATGATTTACATTTCTGCTATGTTGACATTTTGAACATTAAAAAATTGCTAAAGATACTTAATAAATAACCTTCACAGACAATTGTTGTATACATTTAAAATAAGTTAAAACAGGAGGGAATGTTAGTGGAAAATGATTCTATGTTTCTTTACCTTCTTTTAAATGTACAAAGATGCCTTTTCTCTGCCCTTTGTCTATGGTTAGATTAGTTTAGAATTATCCTTTTAGACTTTCCCAGCGAAGACATATTGTTTTGGGACATATTGTTTTAGATTGTTTTATCTCTCACAGCTTTCTCCCAGCTCTCTGCTGACGAGACTAGCGCCACATATGGAGTTGTTTATTTTATCTGTTTATTATTTTCTTATCCTGTTCTCACTGTCTTTCCTATAAAAGGTGCCAAGCCTCTGTTCACGGTGTGAGTTGTTTTTAACAGCTTACCCGTGTGCACGTTAAAGCATCAAAAGTAATTCTGTCTCATTGTGTCTTTATTTCTCCTGGGTCTTTTGCAGAGTTTTCCCCCAACAGTGCACTTTGATTCCAAGTTAATACTAACTAGTGTTTCTCACTGGTTTTTGGGTGGTGGAGTAAAAGGGATTGGTTGGTGGCTGTTTCTAATGTTAGCCTTGTCTTGGTTTTCTTACAGGCAGGGTAAAGACATGGTGATGAATGAGTGTGTGGGCCGTCTGCTGAGGACCAAGAGCTCAGGACAGTCAGACGGGGGCGTCGCAGCAGGAGTCACCGTGCTCGACAACCCTCTGCTGTCCTGAGATGTCAGACTCCTGCCTGCACATACAAACCACACTGAAGTCAGAGTTCCACCTGCACCTCCACCTGTTCTTGCAACAGCATGAAAACTGACAGAGGTGAGACAGCAGAAAAGTTCTTGTCTATTTTTTTTTTTTTTTTTTACTAAGTTAAGGAATTAAGTTAAGAAGAGTGATTAAATAAATAGTTTCTTGCATTTTTGATTTAGTGATTGTGTTTAGGATTATTTCAGAAACATGTTTAGAGGATCTTTGTAAGCCTGTATTTACTTTAAAAGAAGGGAAGCACTTCTTCATCCTACAGAAAAGGTGACACATTACAGATGAGTTCATAAAAAGTGTCTCTGTCACTCTTTCAAGGCTCTGTCACTTTTTCTTTTTGACTGGAACAGCATGGTAAAGTAGGCCTAGGCTGCCATCTTGTGGCAGTGTGTTGTTACTACAACATATGAAATTGTGTTTCTATTGGAAATATAATTCAGCACCACTGAGCCGCTCTCTCAGTTACAAACTGAACCTGTTTTGTAGACGTATAAATCACTAACGGTGTGTTCACACCGACGCGAATAGAGCGTCAGGTTTACATGTAAAGTCAATGGAAAGGCGCGATAACGCGCGATTGCGGGTCCCGCGAAAATTCGGAAGCAGATTTGCGTCGCGAAAACGCCAAAACGCGTGAAACGCGCGTCAGTGTAGCGCGTCTGGCGCGTTTGACTCGCGAATAAAACCACGCGCGTGAGTTTTTGTGTTGCATTTTGTGCATACGCGCGTTTCGCGTCTACCGCTCGAGTTGGAAAAATCTGAGCTCCAGCGTCAAATCGCGCCGCGACAACCAATCAGGAGCCTGGTGACGTGGCTGTTACCTAGGTCAAAGGGGCAGATCCAGCCAAAGCCTTTCATACTTCAATGGAGGGGAAGGCTAATCAATGCGGTAGCAAACAACTCGGAGCTGTACAACACCAGCTGCTTTCAGTACCGAGACAGGAATAAAAAGGACCGAGCTTGGAGGAAGATATGTGAAGAGATCGGGCAACCTGGTAAGTTCATTCATTTCTCTTTTGAAAGTTTTCACTGACCCGGGGAAGCCGCACAAAAGCTAGCAAGCCACCGCTATTTTCCCACTGACGTACAAATACCGTTCTGCTTTTATGCATGTTGTCATTTAGGAATATATTTTATTGTTTAATAATAAACAGCACACAGTGGTCCCGCTGTTCATCCGTCACTGCTTTGCTTTTTCGCTGATTTTTTATTGCACAGTACAGCATTGCATTCTGCAGCCTGATTGACAAATCTCCTGCGCTTGCCAAATTTATCACGTTTGGTTTTGATAACCATCGCGTCCAATAGAAAAAACAGCACAAAAACACCCATAACTATGAGCCTCATTCGGAAATACACACCTGCACCGTGAGGGAAAAAGGCGCACGAAAGTGGCGGGCAGATGAAGACAAACCGCGGCATAATAATACTTTTACGTTTTGCAATCTACAAAGGTTTGCACTTTGAGAATCAATTGTGAGAACTGTGACCAGGGGCTAGTTATTCTGAGAACCCCTGCAATAAATGAGGGACCACTGTCTACTCTACGATTATTATATCCAACCTGTTAACATTTAATACTGTATTGATAGAACCAACTGATTCTGCAGCAGAGCATCCCCAGTCCCTGAGCTCCTGCTGCTGCACCCACAGGTATGTACAGCAAGCACTGATACCTTTTTAGTCGGTGGGATTCCCTTGTGATCACCTTTACTAAATATCTACAACCAATCTGATTATATCCTGTTATTGTTTTTGTTTTTTTTTCAATGTTGAAATTAAAATCTAGTAGCAGCCTTCTCATTTCTTTGTGTTTTGTGCTGTTTTACAGGCCCACAGAGGAGGACGGCTCCGAGGCAGATGAGGGACGGGTCCCAGGACGGTCCATCGGCGGTGGAGCTGGCCATCCTGGAGTCCCTGAAGAGGCCACACCAGTCTCCAATGGAGCATTTCCTCCTCAGCCTTGTTTCTGCTCTGGAGAGCAGCTGGTCCTTTTTATTCCTGTCTCTCTGTAAATTCTTATATTTTATATATTTATGTTTAATGTTTTTCTGTTTGAGAATTTTAATATTATTTCAAATAAATTTTTATAATGACTAATGTCTCAGTTCTACTACACAGCAAATGTTGGCACACAACTTGACACATGTAGAATTTATTTCATATTATACTAATGACAAAATATACTGATACAGTGGGATGCAGAAGTTTGGGCAACCTTGTTAATAGACATTATTTTCCTGTATAAATCGTTGGTTGTTACAATAAAAAATGTCAGTTAAATATCATACAGGAGACACACACAGTGATATTTGAGAAGTGAAAAGAAGTTTACTGGATTTACAGAAAGTGTGCAATAATTGTTTAAACAAAATCAAGCAGGTGCATCAATTTGGGCACCACAAAAAAGAAATGAAATGAATATTTAGTGTATATCAATGTGTGTGTCTCCTATATGATATATGGGGTGCCTTTGTCTGGATGTGCTTCCCATCCAGAGCTGCACAGCACAGAGGAAAGTTCCAGCGCTCCTGGAATCCCTCTGTGATGGAGCGCCAGTCTCCAGGTGAAGGCACAGCCATGAAGTCGTCCACTAGACAGTCCCAGATGGCCGTCGCTGCCTGGGGGGTGATCTGGCTCACCGTGGACACACCGACTCTGAAACTGAACGCGATGGTCCTGAAGGAGTCCCCGGTGACAAGGAACCTGGACAAAATTGTTCAAAATCAGTATTATGTGTACTGCAGTTACAAAATACATTATTCAAATTCCAAAATACTTTTGTGATGTCAGATATAAATCACAAAACTTAAATCTTACATAAAACCTTTTGTAATTATAAGGATAATTACAAAATGTATATTAGATAATATCTAAAACAGTTGTGTTTTGTTTTAACTTTAACATATCATAATTTGATTGGTAGCAACTTTCACAACTACATGGGCCAATCACTCACAATTCCTAAACATGTCAATCAGGTAGGAATGAAGTAAGACATTAATAGAAATAAAGAGTTGTGTGTTGACATGTAGCCCTTTCCTTGCTTAAATCATTAATATTTTTGAAAAATTAATCTGTGATAAGACAGCTTATCAAGATAGAACCATGTAACTAGAGATGAACCAAACTGTTCACAGTTTTATCTAACTCTGTTTTAATAAAGGCTGTGACCCCTGCTATAGAGTCTGACAGCTGCAGGGATTATATACAAATATTCAACTATACCAGAATTAAACCAGGTCTAAATAAAAAGGAGTGAGTATCACTACAAAGGTTAACTCAGTGGTCCTAATGCTACAGTTTGATATCAGCAAACACCGAGCGCATACATTGATGTGACACCACAGCCATGCTATCATTCAAACACTGATAACAGCATAAATCGAATTAAATCGGGACTTGATGAGACCTTCTGAGTATCACTAGAAATATTATAAAGAGTCGTCTCTGTACCACAGTTTGCTTTCAGTAAACACCGACAGCATTCACTGTTAGCATAGCACATCCATGTTAGCAGTGTATAACTGGATGGATTAGCATATTAGCACAGATATCAATAAAGGACTACCGTATTAAATAGTTTTACTAACCTCAGGCAGACGGACAGGCGCTCTGCAGGTGGGATTGAGCGTCTGTAGTTGGTGTCTAGGCGGGCGATGCTGGGACCGACGAGGGAAAGCAGGTCCTCAAACTGGCCGACGGTGATAGCGCTGGAATCGGCCGTCATCCAGGCGCAGCTCCTGGAGCAAGTGGTGAAACTCACCAAACTGCTCATGCCTCTGGAGGACCTGATGGACCCAGGTACGGCGAGGACGTCTTTTACGCTGCTGCTCTGCTCTCCACAGTACATAGAGAAGGGAGACTCTCTCTTCAAGCGCTAGCTCGATAGCTGCCATCTTGCAAAGATACCGGTCTGGCACAACTCCCTCCCACATTTCCGGTTCACGCGCGTCAAAATATCATATTTTGAGGCGCGATGGATTTTTCTTGGACACGCGTTGAGACGCGAATGTACACGCGTCAAATTAGGGGCGTTTGGGGCGTTTTATTCGCGTCCATCGCGTTCGGTGTGAACACACCGTAATAAGAAATGTTCCACTTGCTACTATACTACATTTATCTGATAGTAATACTTGCATTGTACCATCACCATTCAGCATAACGATTAAAGTAAAATTACATTAAGAGGTTTTGATTACATTGCAGTTTGGCTTTTGTTAGTATAAGTAAATTAAAATGAAAGCCCTTATAACAAACTGCTTTACAGTTATAAAGAGATTCAGTCATTTGACAGTTTTTTTTTACCTTTTGCTCGATGAAAGAGAATATAAGCTTTCACACTTTCATTCAGTTTCTATCGATTCTGCACGACGGATAACAGCCTCGTGTCACTCTGAGGGTTTAATTTCAAAGCTGCTGTTTGAAAGCAAAGCAAAGGGATGTCTTGTGTTTTTTGATCTGAAAATGTTCAGATCTCTCTACAGTAAAATGTTACTGATTGAGCAATCTGAGGTAGACAACCACTAATATAAAAAACTGCATTAAAGCCGTATGAGGATCAGTTGAGCGTCACTGCTGCTGTTAAGTTTGGTTGTGCTAAAACAAACAAAACCAAACATTTTCTGTCTAAATCTACAGAATTTTAAAAACATACGTATCCAATCAGCATTCACTGTGTACTTTTTATATATACACAAAAGGAAATTTACAAAATGTCCCAATACTTTATTTTGAATTAAACAATGCATATATGCACAATAATGTCAGCCAAAGTCCCCACACCTTGAGGGCGTACCCTGCTTTATTACCCGATTTATAGTGTTGCGAAAAAATATTCCCCTCTTCCTGATTTCTTTTATTTTTTTGCATATTTGTCACATTCAAATGTTTCAGGTCTGTATTAGCATGAATGACACACATGCCTAGAGTGCCATAGTGAAGATGGTAGGGACACTGCACTGTTGGATACATGACCATCCCTGAGGGAAACAAGGCTTTCAATGCAGCTTTAGCAGTGACTTCATCAAAAACCACAGCTGCATTTTCAACCTGATTTTTTCCATATGTATATTATTTTATTATACACACTTGATCTATGGTGATTCCTTATTTATAGAACCTTTCTATTTAGAGATTACAAGGTAAACTGATGGAAATAAAATCTTGTTGTGAAAATAACATTATTTAAAGATAACTTAAAGCTTCTGTTCGTCAGAGCTGCAGGAGGCTGTCAGCGTGTTTAAAAGAATAAAAGCAGCATGCTGTTTTAACCTGGTCCAGTTGGTCTCGTTAAACAGTGGAAGATGGTTTGTGTGTGGACGAAATATGAATTTACTTTTAGAAAATAAAATTGCATTGTGATACATAAGATAAAGGTAGTTTAGGAAAGTTTAATTAAATTAAGCCAAGGATTAAGAGGACACGGGTTTTTTTCAGTGGAGTGGTGGCGGCAAATCTTTTGACCAAGACGATGATGATGAAATTGAGGAAGAAATTATAGATGACATTGAAGAGAACTGTGAGAGTGATGACACTGAAGAAGACTGTGAGAGTGATTCGGAAGAGGAGAAATCTGATCATCTCTACAAATTTGAAAAAGAGAAGTCAGAATTTGAAAACAAAGCAGAAAAAAGCAAAGAGTCTGAGAAATCTGGTGATTTTTGGGACGCCCCCAGGAAAGAGGCCGGAGACTCGTCTGCTCACGACCACTTCGAAGAGGAATTCAAAGAGGAATCTGAGGGAGCTGCTGGTTTTCAGGAAGACCCTGTTTCAGTGGACAACTCTGAAATGGGATATGAATATGATTTTGGAGAGGTTTGTTTGTGTGTGTGTGTGTCTGCATGTGCGCACATATCCTTGTGTGTTTCATGGTTAGGGTTAGGGGGTAGGGAAAGCATTACGTCAATAAGATGTCCCCACAAGATATGAATACCCAACGTACACACACACACACACACACACATTAATGACCAACTGAAGACACATGCTAAGAAAATAGTTGTTTTGCTTTATTATTTAAAGGCAATTCTCTTGTCTTAAGAAAATGAAAACACCCTGATGAGAATGTTTGAATTTTTTACTCACATCCAGCTGTCAGGCGTCGTGTGGAGGCGAGGAAGAAGGAACCCAAACGCAGGACTCGCAGGTAGGTGCAGATTTATTATGAGGAGTGGATGAACAGAACAAAGGGAGAAAATGGCTGGCTGGCTGGACAACTGACTGGAAGGCTGAATGGCTGGCTGGCTGAACGCAGGCGGAAACGACAACAGAACATCACATGAACATCAACATCAATGACACGACAGAGAACTGGTGAAACCGAGGAACTTAAATACACAGGTTGAATGATGACAATGATTGGAAACAGGTGAGTACAGGGCTGAACATAATCTGACTAATGACACGGGAGACAAGCTGACACGGGAAAAGACAGGAAGTGAGAACATTAATGTGGCGAACCAAACTGAACATGAACAAACTGAAATCACTGGGTCAACGACCCAGGAACCCTGACAGTACCCCCCCCTTCAAAGGCCGGCACCCGACGGCCAAAAGAGAAAAAAAAAAACCAGAACAGGGTGGGCGGAGGGGGCCCAGGACGGAGGGACGGAGTCCACACCAAGACAGTTCAGGTGGGCGCCCCCGCGGCCCGTGGCCGAGACGGGACAGTTCAGGTGGGCGCCCACGCGGCCCGTGGCCGAGACGAGACAGTTCAGGGGGCCGACCGTGCGGACGGCAACGGCGACAGCACTGGTCCGGGGGCCGACCGCGTGGAAGGCAACGGCGGCGACGTGGGCACAGTTCGGGGGGCCGGCCGTGCGGAAGGCGACGGCGGCCACTCAGGCGAAGGCGGTCGGGGGGCCGGCCGTGCGGAAGGCGACGGCGGCCACTCAGGCGAAGGCGGTCCGGGGGCCGGCCGTGCGGAAGGCGACGGCGGCCACTCAGGCGAAGGCGGTCGGGGGGCCGGCCGTGCGGAAGGCGACGGCGGCCACTCAGGCGAAGGCGGTCCGGGGGCCGGCCGTGCGGAAGGCGACGGCGGCCACTCAGGCGAAGAGGGTCCGGGGGCCGGCCGTGCGGAAGGCGACGGCGGCCACTCAGGCGAAGAGGGTCTGTGGGCCGCCCACGACGGCGATGGCGCCCGGCCAGTGGCCCAGCCAGCGGTCTAGAAAATGGCCGTTCAGCTCCAGACCCAAACGAGGCTGGGCCAGGCGAGGCTGAAGGCACGGAGGCTGGGCCAGGCGAGGCTGAAGGCACGGAGGCTGGGCCAGGCGAGGCTGAAGGCACGGAGGCTGAAGGCACTGAGGCTGAAGGCACTGAGGCTGAAGGCACTGAGGCCGCAGCGGACGAAGGCTCTGAGGCCGCAGCGGACGAAGGCTCTGAGGCCGCAGCGGACGAAGGCTCTGAGGCCGGGCCGGGCGTGGGTGCAGCTGAGGCAGAGGCCGGGCCGGGCGTGGGTGCAGCTGAGGCAGAGGCCGGGCCGGGCGTGGGTGCAGCTGAGGCAGAGGCCGGGCCGGGCGTGGGTGCAGCTGAGGCAGAGGCCGGGCCGGGCGTGGGTGCAGCTGAGGCAGAGGCCTGACCAGGCGATGCAGGCGCGGAGGCCTCTGGCCGGAGACAGGCAGGGCCAGTAGGCGCGGAGGCCCCTGGCTGAGGAGCGGCCGGGCCAGCGGGTGCGGAAACCCCTGGCTGAGGAGCGGCCGGGCCAGCGGGTGCGGAAACCCCTGGCTGAGGAGCGGCCGGGCCAGCGGGTGCGGAAACCCCTGGCTGAGGAGCGGCCGGGCCAGCGGGTGCGGAAACCCCTGGCTGAGAAGCAGGAAGGCTCACAGCTGGCTCTGGGTGCAGGTCCGGGGACTGGACGGGATGGTGGACAGGTGACTGGGGAACAGGAGGCGACTGGACTACAGGGCACTGGGCGGCAGACTGGACTACAGAAGAGTGGAGGACAGGTGGAGGCTGGACTACAGGTGACTGGGGGACAGGTGGAGACTGGGCTACAGGTGACTGGGGGACAGGTGGAGACTGGGCTACAGGTGACTGGGGGACAGGTGGAGACTGGGCTACAGGTGACTGGGGGACAGGTGGAGACTGAGCTACAGGTGGCTGAACTGACTGGAGGGCAGCAGGAGACTGGACAGCAGGTGAGGGAACTGATTGGACTAAGGAGACTGACGGATAAACAGAGGCCGGTGAGGCTAATGGCTGAGCTAAAGAGTGAGCTAGTGACGGAGATAAAATTACGGCTTGGGCTCGTAAGGCTGGTGCCTGGGCAGGGGACAGTTCAGCTAGTCTAACCAGTGATACTGCGAGGGCGTGAAAAGCTGGATCAGGAGGTGGATGAAAGGGTGAAGTAGTAGGTGGACCGGTTAGCTCTTCCAAGCCTCCAGGGAGGTCAGGCTGGGTTCTGGCTGCCCTCAGCCTGGGCGCTGGGACAGGCACAGAAGGTGGCTGGACACCAGTCACCCCCACCCGAGAAACAGGAGCGGGTGTGGAGGTAGACTGGGTCGCAGCTGCCCTCCTCCTGGGAGCTGGCACTGGTGTGGGCATAGACTGGGCCCCCATGCTGGTGGGCAATGGCTCAATAATGGGTGTGGAAATAGTGACGGTGTGTGTGTTACTGGCAGGTGTATGGGAGAATGTTCGGGTTTTCCTGCCACCACTATCTACAGTCTTTGGAGGAGCAGAGCAGAAAAACTCTTCCCAGTCCACTTCCTCCTCTAGGAGGGAAACGTCCCATGAATCAAAGACGGGTTTATTATTGGGTTGAAGTGGAGAGTCAAACGAGGGTGGAAAACAGTCGCTGGAACTCACCACCGGGAATTGCTGAAAATAGTCCATTTTATGGCGGCGTGTGCGCCGCTTTCTCCGGGAAGAGGAAGCGGCCGGGATAAACAGCTGAGCCTCTGGCGCGGTAGCCTCCGTCGAGCTGAGGTGGGAGGCGTAGCCGTTGTGCCGCGGCGATGGTGGAGGTCCGGCGGATGAGGCGGCGGGTGTGGGAGCGAGGAGCGGAGTGGCGAGAGAGGGAGTGGCCGAAGCGCGGCGTGGAACGTCCACTCTCCACGGCAAATGCTCCGGTACAGGTGAGGCAGCAGGTGGGGGAACGCGGCGTCTCCGAGGCCCGCCCAGAGCCAAGCGAGTGCCCTCGAAGACGTGCTCTCGCTCCGCGAAGAGCCGCTGTTTTCCCCTGAGCTCCTTTGCCCAACGGGAAAGCGCTGCCTCCTGCCGCTCGTAGAGGTCCGAGTCTGCTGGGTTCCAATCGTGTCTTCGTGGCACGGGTCGTGTCATTCTGTCAGGCGTCGTGTGGAGGCGAGGAAGAAGGAACCCAAACGCAGGACTCGCAGGTAGGTGCAGATTTATTATGAGGAGTGGATGAACAGAACAAAGGGAGAAAATGGCTGGCTGGCTGGACAACTGACTGGAAGGCTGAATGGCTGGCTGGCTGAACGCAGGCGGAAACGACAACAGAACATCACATGAACATCAACATCAATGACACGACAGAGAACTGGTGAAACCGAGGAACTTAAATACACAGGTTGAATGATGACAATGATTGGAAACAGGTGAGTACAGGGCTGAACATAATCTGACTAATGACACGGGAGACAAGCTGACACGGGAAAAGACAGGAAGTGAGAACATTAATGTGGCGAACCAAACTGAACATGAACAAACTGAAATCACTGGGTCAACGACCCAGGAACCCTGACACCAGCCACCGCCTGCTTTGGCAAATTTATTTTAAACTGAACAAACATGCTAGAAAAATATAAATATTTAACTATGAACAAAGCTACATATTTCTATTCTGTACAAATTGTTTGACATATTCAACAACACGATAATTGTTTTCGCTTTCCACAGTACGATGGTCCTGAAAAGTCTAAGAAGACTCAGACTTGTCTCAAACAACTGGAAGAAGACAAGCTTGCTCTCCAAAAGGAGTTAGAAATAGAAAAAGAGGCTAAATCTCAACAGGATGAAGCCTTTAAAAAGCTGCAAGAGGAAAATGATCGTCTTGAAAAAGCTGTGAAAAAAGAGCGTGAAGAACTGAAACGCATGAAGACAAAAGTGGCTGATCTAAAGAAGTCACAGAAAGAATACCGGAGCAGCACTGAGGACCTTAAAACCAGAATTAGTCAAATGATGGCTAACAGTGATGAGGACAAGAAGACGATCAAGAAACTCCACAAAGATCTGATGATCTCCTCACTTAAACATGGAAATGAAAATGCAGAGGCCGCTGATATTAAGGCACTAGAGGATCGTCTCACTGAGCAGCAGAAACAAAACCTAGAAAAAAACAATGAAATACAGTTTCTGCGCCTCAAAGTCCAAAAGCTCCAGGATGATATCGAGGCCAAGGACACCATGATTTTAAGACTGCAGGAAAACGTTAACAAGTGGGCATCAGATGTCCAGAAAGAACAAGAGAAGAACTCTGGAAATCAGGACCTGTCTTCTGAAAACCAGACCCTGCGAGACGAAGTTGAGTTTCTCAAAAATGAGAGGGAGCTTATGCAAAACGATCTCGATGAAGAGAAAGCGGCTCGCAGAGAACTTGAGGAACCTGTTAAGGAAGACAAATCTCGGTTTTCTAAAGAATATAAAAAGTTAGAAATGAAAGTGACAGCGCTGCCTCCACTGCCTCCACGTTGCAGGAGAAGAACTTCTAAATCTGCAGAGCATCTTCTCTATGACATGGAGACACTAAAGATGGAGAACGCAAATCTCACAGCTAAATTAAAGGCTATGGAAAATCAGTACAGTGGAGCAAAGTTTAAACATGAAGCTCTCTCTGAGCAGCGCCGAGACAAGCTCCTGCAGGTGGTAGATGAGCTCAAAGGACGGCAGTCTGAGAGAGATACTGTGCAGAAAGAACAAGAGAAGAACTCTGCACTCCAGAGGAGCTACGACTCCATTGTCTCCCAGGAGCACGCTAAAACACAAAAACTGAATCGACTGACCTCCGAAAATCAGGACCTGTCTTCTGAAAACCAGACCCTGCGAGACGAAGTTGAGTTTCTCAAAAATGAGAGGGAGCTTATGCAAAACGATCTCGATGAAGAGAAAGCGGCTCGCAGAGAACTTGAGGAACCTGTTAAGGAAGACAAATCTCGGTTTTCTAAAGAATATAAAAAGTTAGAAATGAAAGTGACAGCGCTGCCTCCACTGCCTCCACGTTGCAGGAGAAGAACTTCTAAATCTGCAGAGCATCTTCTCTATGACATGGAGACACTAAAGATGGAGAACGCAAATCTCACAGCTAAATTAAAGGCTATGGAAAATCAGTACAGTGGAGCAAAGTTTAAACATGAAGCTCTCTCTGAGCAGCGCCGAGACAAGCTCCTGCAGGTGGTAGATGAGCTCAAAGGACGGCAGTCTGAGAGAGATACTGTGCAGAAAGAACAAGAGAAGAACTCTGCACTCCAGAGGAGCTACGACTCCATTGTCTCCCAGGAGCACGCTAAAACACAAAAACTGAATCGACTGACCTCCGAAAATCAGGACCTGTCTTCTGAAAACCAGACCCTGCGAGACGAAGTTGAGTTTCTCAAAAATGAGAGGGAGCTTATGCAAAACGATCTCGATGAAGAGAAAGCGGCTCGCAGAGAACTTGAGGAACCTGTTAAGGAAGACAAATCTCGGTTTTCTAAAGAATATAAAAAGTTAGAAATGAAAGTGACAGCGCTGCCTCCACTGCCTCCACGTTGCAGGAGAAGAACTTCTAAATCTGCAGAGCATCTTCTCTATGACATGGAGACACTAAAGATGGAGAACGCAAATCTCACAGCTAAATTAAAGGCTATGGAAAATCAGTACAGTGGAGCAAAGTTTAAACATGAAGCTCTCTCTGAGCAGCGCCGAGACAAGCTCCTGCAGGTGGTAGATGAGCTCAAAGGACGGCAGTCTGAGAGAGATACTGTGCAGAAAGAACAAGAGAAGAACTCTGCACTCCAGAGGAGCTACGACTCCATTGTCTCCCAGGAGCACGCTAAAACACAAAAACTGAATCGACTGACCTCCGAAAATCAGGACCTGTCTTCTGAAAACCAGACCCTGCGAGACGAAGTTGAGTTTCTCAAAAATGAGAGGGAGCTTATGCAAAACGATCTCGATGAAGAGAAAGCGGCTCGCAGAGAACTTGAGGAACCTGTTAAGGAAGACAAATCTCGGTTTTCTAAAGAATATAAAAAGTTAGAAATGAAAGTGACAGCGCTGCCTCCACTGCCTCCACGTTGCAGGAGAAGAACTTCTAAATCTGCAGAGCATCTTCTCTATGACATGGAGACACTAAAGATGGAGAACGCAAATCTCACAGCTAAATTAAAGGCTATGGAAAATCAGTACAGTGGAGCAAAGTTTAAACATGAAGCTCTCTCTGAGCAGCGCCGAGACAAGCTCCTGCAGGTGGTAGATGAGCTCAAAGGACGGCAGTCTGAGAGAGATACTGTGCAGAAAGAACAAGAGAAGAACTCTGCACTCCAGAGGAGCTACGACTCCATTGTCTCCCAGGAGCACGCTAAAACACAAAAACTGAATCGACTGACCTCCGAAAATCAGGACCTGTCTTCTGAAAACCAGACCCTGCGAGACGAAGTTGAGTTTCTCAAAAATGAGAGGGAGCTTATGCAAAACGATCTCGATGAAGAGAAAGCGGCTCGCAGAGAACTTGAGGAACCTGTTAAGGAAGACAAATCTCGGTTTTCTAAAGAATATAAAAAGTTAGAAATGAAAGTGACAGCGCTGCCTCCACTGCCTCCACGTTGCAGGAGAAGAACTTCTAAATCTGCAGAGCATCTTCTCTATGACATGGAGACACTAAAGATGGAGAACGCAAATCTCACAGCTAAATTAAAGGCTATGGAAAATCAGTACAGTGGAGCAAAGTTTAAACATGAAGCTCTCTCTGAGCAGCGCCGAGACAAGCTCCTGCAGGTGGTAGATGAGCTCAAAGGACGGCAGTCTGAGAGAGATACTGTGCAGAAAGAACAAGAGAAGAACTCTGCACTCCAGAGGAGCTACGACTCCATTGTCTCCCAGGAGCACGCTAAAACACAAAAACTGAATCGACTGACCTCCGAAAATCAGGACCTGTCTTCTGAAAACCAGACCCTGCGAGACGAAGTTGAGTTTCTCAAAAATGAGAGGGAGCTTATGCAAAACGATCTCGATGAAGAGAAAGCGGCTCGCAGAGAACTTGAGGAAGCTGTTAAGAAAGAGAAATCTCGGTTTTCTAAAGAATATAAAAAGTTAGAAATGAAAGTGGAGAGCACTTCTAAATCTGCAGAGCATCTTCTCTATGACATGGAGACACTAAAGATGGAGAACGCAAATCTCACAGCTAAATTAAAGGCTATGGAAAATCAGTACAGTGGAGCAAAGTTTAAACATGAAGCTCTCTCTGAGCAGCGCCGAGACAAGCTCCTGCAGAGGGTAGATGAGCTCAAAGGACTGCCGTCTGGGAGATATACTCTCAGACTGCCGTTACTGTGCAGAAAGAACTTGAAATCACTCTAAAAGAAAAGAAGAAACAAACCTCTCAATTACCGCAGAGAGTTGGTGCTCTTGAAAAGGAGCTCAAGATGTGCGAGAAGCAGTGATCCAAGTTCGAGGAAGTTTTGTCCAAGTACATAGAGAGCAAAAAGGAGTAAAAGCAAGAATTGTCTGTGAACGTGCAGAAAGGTCAAGACAGCTCCAGGGTTCAGGAACAAAAAATGAGTGACAATGAGCACAAAATTGTTTTCCTGATTGTGGTTCACACTGGTTTTAATCATCACATGGTTAAATCTGTAGGCTCTGTGGAGGAAACAGACGACACCACGACGAGTAACCATTGCACATTCGTTTATCATATATATTCCACTGATTTGTATTGTAACAGCAGTGAGCGACACAACATATCCTTATATTGAATTTCTCTATAGCTGAAATAAAAGATTGTGATTCTTTAAAAAAATTAAAAAAAATTAAAAAAAAAGAATAAAAAAAATCAATTCAAAAAGGAGTAAATTGGTTTGTCTTTTTGTCTGTTTTGTAAACTGAAGTTTCTCATTTTGGGGGCAGTTAGTAGGTGGACTCTATTCCCCACAGTAGGTCCCACTTACACAGGCCTGGAGACGTATCAGCAACCATGTGACATTCAGTGCAGTTTAAGATGCCTTACAAACAAGATTGTTGTATGTAAGGGAGGGTGGGGCATGAGAACGAGAACAGCTTGTAGAAATCGGGGGTGATACATAGATAAGAACTGGAAGGGTCAAGTTTGGAGGCGTGGCCCAGCTCCTGAAATTCTGATATTTTATCTCCGAATGTTACTTGGGAGCACGAATATGTGGCTCTAAACACTCAGCATGAGGACTGAGTAAACAGGACAATGTTTGGAGTGGTAAGAAAAGCTACATGTTGGACTCAAACTTAAAATAATCAATGCGTTGACAACAATAGCACAAGTTTAAGGATTGTTTTTAAGGGGGGGCAAAACGAATAGTACTGTAGTTTTATTTATTTTTAACCTTATTTTCTAGATTTTTCTCTAGTATGTAGGATTTAACATGGAAACGAAATCCTCTACAGTATATTCTGCATGCTTACTGGGTCATTTTAATAGTGTAATACATATAAATTCATTAACTTGGTTAAAGCATGCTATCTCAGCGATGCATGGCCTTTTCAAAATAGTAAAAGTCAGCTCCACATTCAGATGATGTTCAGGACAAGGTGAGACAAGCTTCTTTTGCCATGAAAACACAGTAAACAGCTCTGCAGTCTGTCCACTGCCTGTCAAAGCACAGAAATCTCACTCAGGAAGGCAGACGGACAGAAAGCTGTAATTTCTTGTGTTATCAAGCAGATGCAGACTGACAGAGCAGCTATTGGATAAGCTGCCCCTGGCGAGGCATTTTGAGCTGCGCAGCAGGTGCCTGGAGGCACAACAGCAGAAGTTATGTCAAATATGTAAACAATTGGCAGGCAGAGTTAGAAGAGTCAGAGCGATGCTGGTCTTTGCAGCCTACAACTGAGGCCACAAAAACTCTCCTCCAGACTCAGAGAAAATCAATGTGAGACGGTCATCTCCACCCCTAGCACAACACGAATACCCTGAACTCATCTCCAACTGTTTTGTATGCAGGGAGCTTGTTTATTGCAAAATATTGGAAAACTCCCACACGGAGTCCAATAAATTAGAGTAAAAGAATAAACCTACACAAAAACAATGGCTAATAGGAGGAAGGTGAAGGAGAAAAGCAACGAGAAGGTCAAACGTTCAATCTTGTTACCAAAGATAAAAGTAGCCCAAAACTTTATACACGAATAAATTTACCTAATTTCAACAGTTGGATACTTTGAACAGAAACTTATGTTTCTGAAGTTCTTTCATAAACGGGAAAGCTTTTAAGACCCCGGCAATAATCAGAAACTGCAGGCACCACATTGTTCTTTTTAATCTACACAAGCAGATTTTTGAGCTTTTTGAAAAGGGTCAGCTTGCACAACACTGGCTCCTCCTATTCAGAAGTCTGTAGTAATCCTGAGTTCGGACTTTCTCTGCCCTGGGTCCACGTTGACTAGTTTCTGCGTTTAAAAAAAAACAAACTATAAGCTAGTAAATGCTAGTAAAGCAACATGATTGGCCCATATGTTTCAGAATTTAGCTGTTGATTGGCTCTTTGGAGTCTATTAGATTTACCGCCATGGTTCTCTCTTGCAAAAGTCATCACCCAACATCACCCACTTTTCCCACTGCGTCTCAGTGTGAAGAACTCATCAATACCTGGTCCCAGAATAAAGCAGACAGACTGAAATCAGAAGAGTGCACCCGTGTGGTGTAAGGGGAAAAGTTAATAGGCTGGTCTGAGTTTATAATCATATAAATTACATCTGTGGGCAACCCCCGGCTGCCTGCACAGAGGAACAAAACCACTCCTCATCTGCCGATGCCTCTAGCCAAACACGACAACTTTAAACATTAAAATAACTCTCAAGCAAAGATATGAGTAACCGGCAGCCGGGTTTAAAGAATATAAAGCAGAAGCACACCTCAGAGCGAAGCGCTGGATGTTAGCCAATACCCAGCAGAACCACAAGAGCAAAGCTCATCATAAACTTCTTTTAAACTTTTTTTTTAGAACAGCCTAACCTTCAATTGGCAGCACAGCAGGAGACAGCAGCTCATCTTTGCTAGTGACCCTGCATCGCGCTCTTTCATCGCCATTATCAAACACAAAGCCAGGATCTTCTATGCATTATTGATGAGACACATCTTCTTAGCTACTTCTCAAACAACAGAGGATGCGCAGCAACTCCTACCGATAATACCTCGTACCGCCTATCCTCGAATACACACACACAGGTAAGAGCTTCAAACGTCAGTCACACCAACCTGCTCAAGTCTCCAGTGAATAATGCACGAGCTAAGACCCATTAAGCCATATAAACACAACAGATTCTGTGAACAGTAGGGACGGAGATTTAAAGCGGTGCTAGGCAAGAGGTAGGAGAGTACAAAAGGAGTTGGTGTACCTACCGCATGCAGCGCTCCTTCATAGATACAAGCTCCTGGGGTGACATAGAAGGAAGAGAGGGAGAGATACAGAAAAAAAACACACCATTAGTATCAGAGTTCAGTCTGAATCATACCTGTGAGAGGATCCTGCAGATGGTTAAACAGCAAACGAGCTGTATGAAGGATAATCAATCAGTTCCCCTGTTAAGATGCAGGTTTATAAAGTTCTTAGTGCGATGACAAGCTCTGAAAGAGATCAGGACATGTCTGCAACACAGAGACTCGAGCCCAGTGGGATAATAATACAAAAACAAGCTTATAAATATTAAAGTTTCATGTTTGTAATTGACTAACATACAGTTTTGACCAAACAGTTACACAGCAATGCACCACTTTGCTGTAGTTATGCTTCTAAAAAGGTTTGGAAATATGTAAACAGAGCTGGGATTTATTGAACTCCTAATAACTATGATACACTGCAGAAATGAGAGGGGGTAGCTGAGGCTGACAGGTTGGGTTCCTATTACACTGTAATCAGGTAATCAATGTTATTCACCTGCCCTGTGAGTGGTTTGATACTTATGGCTAATCAGCATGTTTAAAGACATAATCTCATGTGTGGATCGCCAAGCAGCCGTATCAGTAGAGACCACACTCGAGTTTTTATTCATCGCATTAACGTTCTAACGTTTTAAAAAAATCTATTTCACTGATTATTATGAACAGAACAATGAAATGACTGTTATAATGACTGTTATTTTCATATTTTATACATCTATTATGTTATTAGACCAGCTGAGTCACTTAAAATTTCCCACCAAAAATGGAAAATTTTATAATTCCCTAAAGCAGGGGTGTAAAACTCTTTTTATTTCATGGGCCACATGCAGCTCAATTTAATCTTGAATGGGCCAGACTAGTGAAACGCTCCTTTCTGTCACTGTAAAGAAGTAAAACTACACATTTAAAATTAATGAGATGTCTTAATATAAGAAAAAGAAGTTTCAGTTTTTCTACATGTTGAAGAAATGTTGTAGTAAATAAAAAAGAGGAAATAGTTGTTGTCTTTTTCAATCTGGACCCAAGACAGGAACTTTTCTGTCATTTAATTATTTATCTGTCACTTAATTACTTTTGTGAACGGCAGCAGAAAAAGTCTTAATCAGGAGAAAAAGCTGTAAAACTTATTAAAACATAGTTAAAAATCCCAAATCTATCCCGTCCACATATTCCAAAGCTATCGAATGGGCCAGATTAGTCTTTGCCAAAGCATTTCTGGGCCCCAGGCCTTATGTTTGACAACCCTGCCTTAAAGCAACCAAAAGTGGCCTTTGGCCTTCTTCATATCTAAGACCAGAATACAGACAGACTTAAAAAATAAACCGTAAAATCTTTGCACTAATAAAATCAGGGTGAAAAGGCCATCGTCTGACTGATGAATAATGTGTCGAATGTTTTTAAATTGGCACGTGGAAACAGCAGGTATGTGTAAGTTTAATATTTCTGGTCGAGGTCGGTCTGTGAGTAAGCGAGAGAAATGTGAGAAATGCCCAGTCTATGACAGAAAACAATCCTTGAGACTAAAAAAGCCTGGAAAGACTAGAAATTGCTTGCGAGGTTGAAAACTGGAACCTGAGTAGAGGAACCAGGGGAGTATTTACACTGGGGAGAGTGATTAACTGATTGGACACGGGTCCAGAACTATGACATTATGTGAAAACAGCCGAGTATCTAAAGAACCTCTATTCATCCACACTGCTTTTATCTGCAGTACCTTTACACCAGCTATAACCTTTCTCACTTCGATTGTGCTGCAAGCCAATCAGAATCCAGTAATGCATCTTCTTTGCTTTTTTCTGTCTCATTAATCTTACCTTTGAATTGGGAAGTTTGACTGTCTTGAGACAACCTGTGAAGTGCAGAGCAAAAGAAAAACAAAAAAATAATTATAAAATAGAAAATATCTTCACATTGAGAAATCTTTCATACAGATCTTTGGGGATTTCTTACGGATTCTCTCTGGACGCAGTTGCTCTTGTATCCGCTCCCAAAATGTTGGGTGGGTAACAGCGACCGGATGATCCTTTTTGAGTTTTTATGTTCTTCTGAGTTTTTACGTGTTTTGGAGTTTTTACGTGTTTTGGAGTTTGTACATGTTTTTACATGTTTTGGAGTTTGTACGTGTTTCGGAGTTTGTACATGTTTTTACGTGTTTTGGAGTTTGTACGTGTTTTTACGTGTTTTGGAGTTTGTACGTCTTTTTACGTGTTTTGGAGTTTGTACATGTTTTTACATGTTTTGGAGTTTGTACGTGTTTCGGAGTTTGTACATGTTTTTACGTGTTTTGGAGTTTGTACGTGTTTTTACGTGTTTTGGAGTTTGTACGTCTTTTTACGTGTTTTGGAGTTTGTACATGCTTCAGAGTTAGTACGTGATTTGAAGTTGTATGTGCTTTGTCTCTAGGGGCCACTGTAAATATACTTTTATTTATTCACTCCACATAAAATGTAATAAATAAATCATATAATACAAAAATCAACTATTCACATTTCAACTTTTAACTATTTAAATTTTCAGCTTTTTCCTTTTACAAATTTAAAGTGAAACAACACAAAACACTGCAAACCACAACACAATTAAATATAAATTAAAATATTAAACCCTGGAGATCAGGCTCCACAGAGTTCAGGTCGGCTCTCCTTAAAGATCTAATGAGGCTATGAATCAAACTTCCTGTAGTTCCATTTTAATCTTTATAAATTGTTCTTCTGTAGTGTTTGTGTTCAGTGGTTACCTTTTTTTTCAGTGGTTGGATGAAAAATCAGTTTCCTGTTGTTCAAGTTTTCATTGAATGTATTTTGTTAAATAAAGTTAAAATATTGTTAAATAAAGAATTGTTTGAACGACAAAGATTTTGAGCCATGATGTCATTTCCTGTATTTCAGAGTAAAGACTGAAGTGACGAATGGAAACATGTTTACAGTCATGGAATAAACACTGATGGGTCATCTGTAGGAAGTTCTATTGCTGACCTGACAGACTCGACCTTGTTTACAAAGAAAGAAAGGAACTGATGACATGTGTCAGCAGAGGCTTTCAGGGTTGTTTAGAGTAGAGCTGATAGTCTTAAAGAACACGGGGATTTTGACAATTTAACACAATGATCTGAGAAAAATATCTGTTTCTCTCATTTTCACCGTATTCTGATCAAATTTCCAACATTCTTTTAACATTTCAAAAGAAATTGTCTTTCTTCCACTTTCACACCTGGCCCTAAAAACACCAACATCCGTGCATCACCCTTGTGTCAGTCTAATGAACCTAACATGTGAGTGATACATAACACACATCCACACTGGCTGCATATATGAGCCCGGGGGGGCAGAGCAGAACTCTGTATGAATCAGACGCGCTCACATATTCAGGCTTTCCAGAGGCGTTTACCATCAGAAGAAGCAGAACAATGAATCATCAGCACCCCGCAGAAGAACACAGCAAGCAACAACTCTAACAATAAAGACGTGCTGGAGCCAAAAGATGCAGATAGCGAGTTTTAAACGATAACGCACAGGACCAAAGGGGGAGAGGGTAAAAACCCACTGCCTCCTGAGATAAAGATCAGCAAGTCAAGCTGGTACTCGCAAACTATAAAAATTTGATTATACTTAAAAATATGCAAAAACTAATTTAGTGGAATTTTTACCTGCTCAAGAATGCATTAAACATGCACTATTTAATTGAAAAGAACAAAATTTGTGTACTTTTAGAAAGGATTATTAAATATTTGGGGATACTAGCCATAAAGAGGGTCTCGTACATTTACGGGCATCTACCGTAATTTCCTGGATTTAATGGTTTAAAAGTTTAATAGGTCTTTGAAGTTGATAATAAAATTGAGTCCATTACTAGTAAAAAAGAATATAAAAAAGAGCAAAAAATGCTTCATATATAATAATTGTTTTAAACTTAAGCTTTGTAATTGTAGCAGATTTCATTATGTCTGTAATTTTTTATTTAGCCCCACAGTAGTAAAAGCCATAAATGGGAGTTACATTTATTAGTATTTTACACAGCATTCAGCTATAGTAACATGTTCTGCATTTTCCTACTTCACCATCTGATCTGAACAGCTGCACTCTCTTAATTAATTAATGGAACAGCACAGTATCTAAGAGATCGGACAGTGTTTGAGCTAAAGACGCTGTGTGTTTCTTTTGGGGGCTTTTTGCACACTGATCCACCACCGTTTTCCTATAGTACAATGCATATCTGGTAACATTACCGTAAACGTGACCAGTAGGTTCACGTTCAGATCAGAAAACCGTTTCAGCTGCAGGCATCTACTCCTGTAATTTAAACAATCACCTCATACGCCTCATGTTTTACACCCCTATAAGGTGAGCTTGCTACACTGCACATGAATATTTCGTAACATGGTATGACTAGCTCATGTTCAGACATTTAAGATACCGTTCAGCCATTTTGTTTACTGGGTAGTGCATAATGGCCGAGTTAGCTGAGCAGGAATCCACTAAAGCCAAAAAAATAATATAAATTTTTTTAATTACAAAAACCTTATAGGAAAACCTAAGAAACAGTTGCAGAAGCACAGAAAAAAAAACTGCCGTGAACGTTATAGTGTGTAAATTCAAAAACTGTAAAAAATAATACTGCTGTGAACTCAGTTTTCTAACACCAGGTGTGAACATCTACAGTCTTTAAGCACTGGTAAAGATCTAAAAATAAAAGCAGTCAATAACGTAACATTAAACACTAAATTAGTTTGATGGTGTTGACTGCAGCAGCTCAATGTTAATCAGCTGATGGTGATGGAAGCAGATGAGCGTTTTTCATCATGGTTGTTAGTGATGTGTTGGTCAAAACGAAATGGCTCTTAGCGCCGACAATTTTGAAGTGAATGACACAAACGTGGGTTGTTTTTTTTCTCACCCTCTCTCTCTCTCTCTCGCACTTTTTTTCGGCTTCACTCCGCAGGCGAGCCTTGTGCTTTGCACTGGGAAGAGGGAGAGGGGCGGTAGTTACACTCGTAGTAGCACAGGAACAGATCAGGAGGGAGAGAGAGAGAAAGAGAGCCAGGGACAACAATGTCACATTAGAAAGGTATAGTAATCATCCACAACTATTTTCAATTGCGGATGATAAAGGATTCAGAAAGTTTATTCATGCAGGCCCATATGACAGAGAATATGCATCTTCTTTTTGTTTTCATATTTTACTTTATATTTGTGTTGTGGTTTGCAGTGTTTTGTGTTGTTTCACTTTAAATTTGTTTAAAAGGAAAAATCTGAAAATTTAAATAGTTAAAAGTTGAAATGTAAATAGTTGTTTTTTGTATTATATGATTTATTTATTACATTTTATGTGGAGTGAATAAATAAAAGTATATTTATGGTGCCCGCTAGAGACAAAGCACGTAGAAACCCCAAAACACGTAAAAACTCCATAGCACGTACAAACTCCAAAGCACGTACAAAACACAACAGAAGTGCTCCAGGATGCTAGGCACAGTGCTGAGCTTTTGTTACCTAGTGACTACACAAGCCAGGAAGTACCAACGACCGGATTTGGTGTGTGGTAATAACAGGTAAATGAACAATTTTTGGAATTTTTTATGAATATATATGAGTGCTTGTGTATAAATACACAAACAATACACATATGATTTCAATTGTGTAAATTAAGTGATCTAGATAGCTCTGTTTTGGAAGTTCAGTTAATGCTAGAAATGGGTTTTGGAGTTTGTACATGCTTTGTCTCTAGGGGCCACCATATATATTTATATACAAACATATATAAATAAAACCACGTTTCTTTTTTTTACATTAGTAATTCCTTTTGTGCATAATTTTATATTGTTGTTAATAATAAATTAATTAAAGCAACAAAACAAGCTGAAGAGCCGGTTGGGAGCCGAAAGAGCCGGCTTTCTAAAAAGAGACGAAAATCCCATCACTAGTTGTGTAATATGATCAAAAATGAACTGAGTTGTTTCGTATTCTATAGAAATTGTACTTCTAATTAATAACAAGGTTTTCTGCTGATGTTATTAATTAAAAATTTATTGTTTTATTTTTAAGCAACAACTTTTTAGCATGCAATCAGTCCATGCTGTACAGGACAGATTTGTAAACTGTGCATACAAAAATAGACTATTTTACAAAATTGCTCTTTCAACAGATTTTTTTTTGTTGTAGGTGCACTGTCACAACTAGAAATGTGGGGGGAAGTCCTCAAAATTGAAGGCAGAACAGGAAAATACATGGAAATAACAATTTTCCTTTAAGCATATCAGTAAAGGTCGATCCGGATACTTGATAACTGTTGGTATAGGTATGACATGAATTTGAATCTCCATTATCACAGGTTTTAATTGGGAGGCAACATGCAGATATACAGGAGGACTATAAACAGCAATTCCTATTGCATACAACTGTTTTAGAAAATATCAACAACACTGTTAATTTATCACTTGCTGGTCTATAGACTTTACAGTGTGGATGGATGGAAAATCCATCTGGCTACACTCTGGCTGAATTGGTGCTACAAACAACTCTGCACTCGGCTTTCCAGGCTGTGTGTGGATTTATACTTACACATCCAAATTTTGACCCTATTTTTCTTCCTTTCAGCTGATTGGTCAATTTCATGTCAATCACCAATTAAACAATCCAATCAGAGAACATCTCCAGAAGCTGATTCTGTTCATCTGGACGTAGCATTTTCAGTGGGAGAAAATGCTGCAGATGAACAGAATCAACTTTTGGAGATTTACTTACCTGGATGATTGAGCATGCATCAAGACAATCAGAGATAGGTTTGGCTGTTGGAGGGCTGCATTACGGAGCTTCAGGTCCTGGAAGAATAAATTCCCTTTTATATACCAGACCGACCAGCATTTTTCTTCATTAGCACGAAGGAAAACAGTCTGTGCGTGTCAGAGTTCAGTGGTTTTTGTGTCACAGGGCTTATAATATGTGTAAAAATCTGGCCAGGGACCATCACATCACACTGCTATCATATTTTTCTGTTGCTATCATGTTTCTGTTCTGAGATGTTATTACTTTTATGACAGATGTAACGAGAAATCTTCCAGAAAGTTAAATTTTTTATTCTAATCAAATATTTGATTCTGATAACAGATAAAGATTTTTTTTTACTTTTGTTCTGCTATTTCATAGTTTATACAAATTTTGGCCAATTCCTATTTATTTTAACCCTTTAGCCCCCAAAAAGTCGCCAGCGACAGGTTTTTCCAAACCTGAGATGTCCGAAAATAAACCACAGGGTCAAAAACTTGATTTTGTTCAGTGTTTTAGAGTTATTAATTTGAATTGACTAATTTAAAAATTTTATTCATGTACATTTTGATTGCCTTTAGTAAAAATGGCAAAATTTCAATTTCTTTTTTTTTTCTGTTATTAATCCTTGATTACATTCATATAGTATACAGTAGAGGAAAAAACCTACCAGACCTACCAGTTATACTGGGTAAAATTATTGGGGATAAAGGGTTAAGGAACCGCAATTAATTTTTTTAGTTTAGCTTGTGTTTACTACCATATTTTTTTTTTTTTTATCGCCACACAGTAAACATTAAGTAATATGTAAAGCGTCCATTTATCCTCCATTCCGGTCCATTATCTTAAGCTTAGGCTGCTGCCCCTCGACCCAATCCGGTACTAAGTAGAGAGGCCCAGACTTCGCTCTTTCCAGGCACTTGGCCCAGCTCTTCCGGGGGAATCCCAAGGCATTCCCAGGCCAGCCAAAAAACATAGTCCCTCCAGCATGTCCTGGGTGTTCTGGGTCTCTTCCTGGTGGGACGTGCCCAAAACACCTCACCAGGGAGGCATCCTAACCAGATGCCAGTATCTAATCTGTCCTTTTTGTATGTTCCCCTCAGGTTCCCATGGTAGCAGATACAGGGGAAACAAGTGTAGACGATGCCACAAGAAGGATGATGAAATTCCTCATATCACCTGAGCTGGCTGTGGAGTACAACATGCTTGGCCGACATGGGGAAAAAAAGTTCAGAGATTTGCGTCTTTTTAATGTTGTGTATGGTAAGTTAGTTTCACTTGAGACATTTGAACTTTAGAAAACTAAACTTTTTTAATAAAGTGTTTGAAAGTGTAACTGAGATTGGTTATCATGCAATTTGTATATATTTTTTGAGGCAATAAAGTGAAATAAACATTGTTCTTTGCAAGTCATCACCAAATGAAGTAAGCTAAGATTAACTTTACTTTGGCTTGCCCATTTTTCTTCTTCTTCATTTGCAGAGGCACTGAAGAATTATTTAACATCAAAAGTCAACTTGCAAGAAGCAGAGAAGGCTCTGTCCAAGTGGTTCACTGGAGCTAAAGACAGAGGAGGACCGGGGGCTGCAAGGGTACAAAATAGACTTACGGCTCTGTAAAAAACCAAAAAAAGAAACCCTGCTGATTCAAGATAAGCTTTTGAGTTTTCCATCTGACTTTTTCCCCATGTTGCTACAGTTCCAAATATCTAAGGAATTTTTCTGTAGTTTGACATTTCTAGTTTTTAAACGTTTACGCACTTTGGAATACAGTGTTGTTGGACAAAATAAATGTGAAAAATGTTGTTTTGTGTACCTTCGTGATTTTTGAAGTGGTTTTATTTACAAACTAGATTTTGTTTGCGGTCAGCTTTAATATATTTGGTGTCTTTGTGTCACAGAACCCGTATTAGCCGTCTGAAAAACTGATTTTGTGACTGTTTTACTACATGGGGCCCACTCAGTGCCAGAACTTAGTCAATTCAAACTAGAAGTAAGATGCAAATACAGAACCTCCTGCTAATGCCATTCCAACTTTTTAGCTCGTGTTTTCCTCATGTTGTACCCACTAAGAACTTGGGGCCAATATGGGCCCAAGTTAATATGGGGCCATTACGGAACCCGCGGACAATCCTATATGGGGCCCATTTTTCAGCCCATTTCCAAACCATATGGGCCCCACATATAAATGTTGGCTGGGTACTGCCTTTAAAGCAGCAGCTGATGACTAAATTGTCATCAGTGGAAATATGTCTATACATAAGTCTATTTGTCTTTCTCTGCATTACGTTAAAGTGAATAGTTTTGGGATCCTCAACTTTATATTAATGTTGACAGAGCAGTTACAGTTCTTAAAGTTACAGCAAGAACACAAAGTCGCATGACTGCTATTTCTTTTCTCGTTTTCAGGCTTGTTTTCAGGCACTATCAGGCTCTGAAACACAATGGTTTGTTCTCCCACGTCGCAGTCATCTGTGTTGGAACTCTGCATGCAGCACAGAAAGGAGCGAAAAAAGTCAACCTACAAATGAGAAAAATCGACTTATGCAACATGGTGTCTTGGATAGTTTGGCTGCTTCCTCTATGAAAACTTGAGCGATCATTTGGTCTACAATTGGCTGATTTAAGTCCAAGGCTTGCAGAACTGATTCTGCATCTTCAAACTCTTTGCAGAAGGCTTTGAAAATCATCTTGTGGCATTTTTGGATGTTTTTTAAGGGAATTTCCTCACATTTATCCTTGACTTTAGCCCAGATTCTATTGGTAAGTTTCTTGTAGATGGTTTCAATTTTTTCCCCACTGATGATTTCGCCTGATTTTCTTACCACTCACTTAACCAGTTTTTCCATACAGATTTCGAACCAAATTCTGTGTACATTTCTGTTTTCTTCCTCATCTATTAGGATTCCCGGATCACTCCTACCTGCTTGATTGGTCATTGTTTTTCAATATGCGTCTCTTTGCTCTGTCTTAGTTAAAGATAGCTTTGAAAATTGTTTAGTGATACAGAGAGAGGGGGTATATTTAAGAACTCTGTCCTTGTCAACGACTTAGTTTCGCTACAATTACTTTGGAAATCCGTTTTCAGAAAGCTTTCAGAAAGGGAAGATCGCGGTCTGTACATTTAATGCACGACAACTAAAAATGCAAAATGCAAGGTCCCGCTGTTTCACCCTTATTTATGGACTCGAGTGGAGGTCACGTGCTGCAAGATCAAAGGCACATACTGTGACATCAAAGCAGAAAGGAACTGAGCTGTGTGACGTCATGCCGCGAGCGTTCACCTACATGCACGTGCACACAAGTGAGCGATCACTAATAAATCACAGACGCATCAACAGTGTTTTAGCTTCAGCGCCGGCGTTGGAAGTCGGTGTTGTCAAACTTTCAATCGTACCTGCAGCCAGTTCTTTGAAGCTCTCAAATGGGTTGAATGGCGGCTGTTTTCCACCATCATCGCAGAGCATTCCTCCAGCAGGTCCAACGCCTGATTCAACAAAACCCGCGACTCCGACAGCTGTGCTCCAAAGCAGTTTGCTAATGTGATGCTAACTAGCTAATGTGATGGCTAACTAGCTAATGTGATGCTAACTAGCTAATGTGATGGCTAACTAGCTAAAGAATCCTAACAATATGAGGTACTTAAAAAACAAAGGGGACGAAGAAGGAGGAGAAGTGGAGACAGCGATCTGACTGATTGGTTCATCTGAGGCTCTCAGTGGTTCCCTGTCTCAGCGAGATTCACAACACTTCTTGCAACAAACTCCCGTAACCATGGTTACAGGAGGACGCTGTTTGTGGCAGTCATTATCATAGTATAACGTCACAAAGAGACGTTAATAAATATTAATTCATGCAATTTACACACATTTTTTATTTTACTATTGAGGTGTATAATGGTTTAATATGGCACGACACTGTTGGGTCTGTGTTTCCACAAACCCCGCTAATTCTAGAGACTTATTCATCATGAAGAAAACAAGACAGTCGATCGATCCATTACTTGCGCAAGGGAGGCCTCGTCTGTGTCCAGCACGACAATGACCCCGATGATGGCCTCCTCTCGCTGCCTTTTATTGACAAACTTCAAACAATAGTTTACAAAACACCTCCCCTTGCAACCCCCTTTGGTTACAAAGACAAGGCACTGTATGTAAATGTATATGTGTGAACTTCTGTAAGAGTGTGTGTGTGTGTGTGTGTGTGTGTGTATGTGTGTGTGTGTGTGAGACCTGCTGACCAAAGGGTCATAAACCCAGGAAGCTTACATCAAAAGAAACAGATCTTTCAGATAGGATGTATCTACAATAAAACCTCCCCCAGCACAGAGTGGCTGGAGAGGTGATCAGGATCAAAGGGATAGCTTTGATCCTACTGCTTAAACTAAGACTATACAAATTTAAGAAACACAATGGCAACATTCAACAATTAGACTTAACAGACACCCTCGCTGATGTTGATGCCTAGGAATCTGAAGCAGCTGACTCTGTCCACCTCTGCTACTGCTGCTCTCCTGTAACCCACGATGAGCTCCTTGGTTTTGCTGATGTTAAGCACCAGGTTGTTGTCACGGCACCGTGATGTCACGCCTCTCACCTCTGTCCTGCATGACGTCTCATCTCCATCAGAAATGCAGTCAATGAGGAGATTAGACTTTACTGATCGACGGCAGGAAAATTTGTGCGTTACCTCAGCTCAGGTAGAGATAGCAGAAGAAAATCCAAAAATAGAAATAAAATATAAACAACTACAAAATAAATAAGATAATACACTATAAACAACAGTAGCATACACAGTATGTGACTATGGACAGAGTGTTGTGGAAATGCAAGTCTCAGATCAACACAGCCCTGCCCTCCACCACTATCCACAGCAACCCCTCAACAGCAACATTGTACCCATCAGGTAAAACATCGGCTGTATGTACAACAGTAGCATACACAAAATGTTGAAGAACGTTGAATTCACTGAAGGTTTTAAAAATAATGCTGTAATCAGTTTAGTTACAGTTGCAGTGTTGTCTTCTGCCACAGCAGCAGACGACAACACTGGTTGAGTAAGTGGGAGTGGGTGTTTTCAGACACAGAAGAACAATTTCAGATTAATCAAATGAAAATTTATACAATCAGCTTTCCAAATGTGAATATGTTTCAGTTGTCTGTGAGTAGGAACTCAACTCTAATAAACTATAAGTTTAGTTAACTATAAAAATAGTATGCTTGTTTGCAAAACTTGATGTGTTTCTGCATCTTGACAGAGTTTCTCTTAGTTTGTGGTCGAGAGTCCCCCAAATGTAAGCATCAAACCAGGGGCCCATTCTTCGTATGTCACTTACTACATCCAAGATCAAATGACACATCCAAGACCAAACCATCGCGCTAACCGTGAGCTCGCTAATCCGGTTCCCCGAACACACCTGCTGTTGACGATCAGTACAGCTGGATGAAGTAATGTGAGATCACTGGGTGTCGTAAAAGGGGCTATGCATCGATAGTAGAAACATTGATCGGCAACCCTCTGATTGGTCAGCGAAAATGTCGAAGGAGCGCGCTCGGTATTTTTCGGCAGCAGAGCAAGAACTCTTGAGTGAGGGATTTCAGGAGTTTCAGAGTTTAATCAGAACGCAAGGGAACACTGCAAAGGCTGCAAAAGCAAGGAGAGAGGGCTGGCAGAAAGTTGCTGACAAATCAAACTCGTAAGTAATTTAATAATAACAATAATAATGGATTGGATTTATATAGCGCTTTTCAAGGCACCCAAAGCGCTTTACAATGCCACTATTCAGTCACTCTCACATTCACACACTGGTGGAGGCAGCTACAGTTGTAGCCACAGCTGCCCTGGGGCAGACTGACAGAAGCCAGGCTGCCATATCGCGCCATCGGCCCCTCTGGCCAACACCAGTAGGCGGTAGGGTAAATTTATTATATTACACTATATTATCCAATATTATATTACATTATATTATAATATGTTATATTATATCCCCTTTCACATTAGAGCCACAACAGGACCCACTAGAACATGGGAACAAGTAAAAGTGAAATATAAGAATATTCTACAGAATGGTAATATTTATCACGTATATTGCTTTTCGTCTCTTGGAAAGAGACCCTGAAATAATCTGTTTGTTTGTTCATAACAGCAACCAAGAAAAGGGCAGAGCACAAAAAGACAGGTGGTGGTCCTGCACCCCCTCGTCAACAAGTTGGTTAGGTGAATAATACCCTCACGGGAATATATATCTCTCTATGAGCACACTGTCGCGCTGAGCTAAAGGATCCTGTCTATCCCGCAATATACGCTGGATTCTGAGGACTCTCCTTATCAATCTTGCACCTTCCGCAATGGGCTGCTCGCGTAAACGGACAGGACATGGCTGCGACAGACTTCCCAAATCCACCTTCGCTTTTATAGCCGTGGTCTCCCATCTTGATTACACGAAGTAATTTACAATTACTACTCTGAAATATGAATTACATCTGTAATAATCACATACATGTAATAGAATGATTAATGGTACATTTCCCTTTTTTAGGAAATGACCTGTATGTATCTGTGTGAAATCAATAAATGGATCAAGTGCTGCATTATCTTTAGTTACATTGGTGTTATTTATTTATGCTGAAACAGTGGTGGAATATCGCTGTTGCTTTCGTATACATGAAGCGGACATACCTGCGTGGCCGCGATCTAATCCTGTTTACATAAAGTAAACCTGCTCCCGAAATCGCCAACAATCTAATCCAGCTAACTTACTTAGCGAGGTACGAAGAACAGGCCCCAGAGCTAGAATTTGGCTGCTTAATAATAATAATAATGGATTGGATTTATATAGCGCTTTTCAAGGCACCCAAAGCGCTTTACAATACCACTATTCATTCACTCTCACACACTGGTGGAGGCAGCTACAGTTGTAGCCACAGCTGCCCTGGGGCAGACTGACAGAGGCGAGGCTGCCATATCGCGCCATCCGGCCCCTCTGGCCAACACCAGTAGGCAAGTAGGGTAAAGTGTCTTGCCCAAGGACACAACGACCAGGACAGAGAGCCCAGGGATCGAACTGGCGACCTTCCGGTTAGCAGATGCGATTTCCAACCCCCTGAGCCACGGTCGCCCCCAGCTTAATCTTTATTTCACTTCCTGGATGCTGTTTCTGTTTTTCATCAGGGTCGTTCTCATGCTTTCTATTCTGATGTAAAGTAACTGGAGGAAAGCAGCTCCCCAGAACAACGATTTGTCTCCAGACATTGGCCACCTCAACCGTAGCAGATAACCAGGAGTGCTCCAAGGATCAGGAAACACTGGGGACTTGAAAAAAATGCTAAAATTATTTCAGAGTAAAGTTCATATAAAATGACAAACACTGTGTGCTTCCTAGTCAGTGAGGTTTAAATTTGATCCCTCTTTGTTTATTGTATGTTGTATGTTTATTATTAAACATACTTGACCAATGTACGGTGCAGTTAAATGACATATCAGACAAAAAAACATTGAATCAACACGAATCACTTATTTATATTGGTTATTATCAGTAATAATGGAAAAATAAAGGTGTGTTTGGTGTCACAGGTGATTGGCAGTCAGAGATGAGTCTGACAAAGAAGCAGAAAAACATTTCAATGAGCCATGAATAAAATCCGTTCTTTAAAAAGGATTTTAAAAAAAGCATCTTTGAAAGTGTATTTAAACTGTTCCTTCCACTAGACGTGCATGTAACTACAGATGCATGTAACTAGAGGTGCATGTAACTAGAGGTGCATGTAACTACAGATGCATGTATATCAAATCTTACATTGTAATGTTAAAACCAAAACCTTTTCCTAACACAGAATGTATTTTAAGTGGTAGTGCTAGTCTTTTAAGCAGAAGCATATTAAAAGCAGTCATACCAAATACTGACTTTCAAGCTTTTTAAAATTGTATAAGCTTGGTTTTTAGTCTTTATACTATATTGCATGCATGTTCCCATGTTATAATAAATTAATCTTAGGTTCCTCTTGTTCCGTAACTCACGGCTTTTGTCACTACAGGAGCAAAGGGGTGTAACCCAGCTGATACCTCGGTGCTCTGATGACACCAACAGAAGTCACTCAGCCCCCGTAAACAGAGAAACCACACAGTTTATCCCTGTGGAAAGAAAATTACCACCATGAAGCAGCCAAAAAGACGACAACAAAGTTACAGTGGGGACAGACCCTTTAGCTGTGATCAGTGTGGGAAGTCTTTTAATCAAATTAGTCACTTAAAAACACATCAGCTCATCCATGCTGGAGTTAGACCACTCAGCTGTGGCGAGTGTGGAAAGTCTCAGACTGTGACAAGCGAATCCCCTACACGACCACATAGTTCGCTCTTTCTAACAGTTCTTTATCCGGTTGCTCGTTCGTACAATACTCGGTTGCTTTTCAGCTGCAACCCCACACGCAACAACAACCTCAGGTCCCGACACGTCTTATGCAGGGGAGGCGTGATGAACTGATGGAGCTGCAGTCTGTCAGCCTCCCCTGCAGCTGCGCCACAAACCAGTCCCCGCTGCACAGACCCTATCTGGGAAACTGGTTCCAGAGCCTGAGCATTGTGTTGAAGCAAGCTACATTGTATCTAATCAGTGTCTCTGATTCTGTTCCCATGTCCCGATTGTAATCAAACTGCAACGAAAAGCATTAAACCGTCTGTCAGCTGAGTTGTTGTGGCATGAATGTTCATCATGAATTGTTGAAAAATTGTAGCAACAAAGTCTTTTAAGTATTTTTGTAATGGCTGAACGCAGTTTTTGCACAATTGAAAACGAGTGGGAGATGTAACAAAGGTGAATCTTTATTTAGGCTGTTGTCTGACTGCAGAATTACAAAGTCCAAGTGCAGAATGATAAAGTTCATGAGATTAAAAAGCAAATTAATTCCACTGTCCTTCATAAACTGAAGACCTGATTGCGCTTTTCTTCCCTAGTGCTCTTTTGAAATCTCTCTGTGATGATTTGTAATTTGAGATCAGATAACTCAGGCTTTCTGCTCCCTACTCCTCAGGCTGACTCTCTTCTAGGCTCTCCTGACTGTTCCCTTTACATGCTGATGATGTGTCTTGTAAATCTGGATCCCTTTCCAGCAGGACGCTCCTCTTTTTCAGACAGTACCTCAGCTGCTCTCTCTCCTGACAGTCAGCTGTCCACCTCTGCATGGCCAGTCGAGCCAGCGCCGGCATTTGAGGCAGAGCTCGGAGCAGAGCGGGCAGCCAGGCTGAGCACGGAGCAGAGGTTGAAGGTCGCAAACTGACATCCACGTCTTCCAGAGAGCCCAGACCTCCTGCTGCAAACAGACTGCACCAACCGTTGTCTCCCACCAAGCTGTTGTAGGACAGATCCAGTGCACGGAGTGAGGAGAGACAGCCCCGTCTGCACACGGCAGCTGCACAGAGGAAGAGGACCCATTGATAACTGATCACTTTACTGTTTTGTTCACAATGTTCACAATGTTTCTGATGGAGACAAAAATAACACCGAATAGTTTCATTGTTTTGTTTTATACGACAGCTACAGATGCTGGCAGCATGAAATAAATGAAAGAAATATCAATTTCCTTCAGGCTTTACTTGTCTTAATATACATTTATGCAGCCTAATGATCCACTACAGACCAAAAAAGAAAAAGTATAATGTCATTGTGTGTTAGTTACCCAGATGTTGCATGTCATCAGTGGTGAGCTCGCAGCTGCAAAGACGGAGCTCGCTGACGACTGATGGCTGCAGAGCATCCAGCAGGAGCGCCAAGTGACCGCCAACCACTTTACACCAGGAAATATCCACCGTGCGCAGATAGGACACCGCCAGGGCTGATGCATAAACACAAAGTTTTCACCATTTCAGGCTAGAGGGTGGAAGAGGTATTCGGGGAGAATGACTTGAAGGAAAACTTCTATAAATAAACAAGTGTGTGTGTGTGTGTGTGTGTGTGTGTGTGTGTGTGTGTGTGTGTGTGTGTGTGTGTGTGTGTGTGTGTTACCCAGAGCAGTGAAGGACTCGTTGCTCATGTAGCAGCTGTTGAATGGCAGCCTCCTCATTTGTGTCGCAGGGAGGGCGGAGACCAGCAGGTGGACCACACCTCCCACTTCCTTATTGGATGACACATCAAGCTCGGTCAGTGCAGTGAGAGAGGGCAGCACCTGGACTGAAAAACAACGAGTCACATGACTGCTGCAGCGAGCATGCGATTAGTGTCCGGCGTGTGAGATTGGTAGCAACTGACTCAGAGCCTCTAGATCATCTCGCGTGAGGCAACACAGGTGGAGGTCGAGTCTCTCCAGGTGTGTGACGTGAGCCAGGTGAAAGGTGAGGCGGCTCAGTCCACCAGCTAGAAGTTTGTTACAGGACAGGTCCAGCTCTCCCACAGAGGGGAGGCAACGGAGTGAACCACCTGCAGGACAACCAGAGGTGTGGGTGTTTTTTAATTTACCCCTCCGAGACTCTTATAGGACATAAAACAAAAGTAGCAATAAAAAGGAAAAATCCAGAGATCTTTGTACCGAGAGCATCAAGGCTGTCAGGCGTTAGACCGCAGGCCTGCAGTCGAAGCGTGGTGAGGGAGGTGGCGTGAGAGAGAGAGCTGACCAATTCCCTGAAGCCACCAGTGTCCACTTCCTGTGTGAGCTGAGCATTACAAGAGACGTCCAGCACACAGAGTCTGGGCAGTGTAGCCACCATTCCCCCTGAGAGATTTATGAACAGAAAAACCTCATCCATACACATGTATCAACAAAGAGACAGCAAAAAAACAGATAAGAACATAATAAAACACCAACTGACAGCCCTGTTAAAATGGATCCAAACTGCTGCTCCTTATGTTCTCTTCTATAATATAACTATACTATACATCTAACTAATAATGAGGTCGGTGTAGGCAAACTAATCTTCAGCCCGCTTTAGACACTCAGATTCAGTCTTTTTACCCTTGAGCCTTTATCATCTCACAGAGAGAGGATATTCCTTATATGGTCATCGTTGCCTCATAAAGTAAACAGAGTTCAGATAAATTAGCTAAAGCTATCCTCTCAAGACAGAATTTTTTTCTGTGAGTTAGTTTGAAATTTCTCTGTGAGCCAGTAAATCAAAATGAATGATCAAAGCTGTAAAACTGAGGGCTTATGCGCAGTGGATGAACCAATCCACCCATCAACTCATTCCAGGAGATTTCCATCTCTTCCACCTGGGGGAGGAACTGCAGCAACGTTGCTGAGAAGAAACGGCAAGAAAAACATCTGTCTGCCTTTCTGCCAGCTGACGTCTTACAACGAAGTCACATTACTTTATTCAGACTTAATTTTAGATGCTCCGCCTCTTGAAATGAAGCTGCATCAACTAACTGTCTGCTGGGCTCCGTTGTGTTTGTGCCTTTGGGAGTATTTTTAATGCAGTTATCTGACAGATACCATGTCTGTCTTGTGTGACAGGTATGTGCGTTTTTGTACCAAGCTCCAGCAGCTCTGTAGCCGTCAGATCACAGTGAGCCAAACTGAGGCTCTTGCTGTCGGCTTTCTTCCCGAGTCTCTTCAGGAAAACACACACTCGACCCCAGCCGACGTCCCGCTCACTCTCTGCTGACGCTGCAAAGCCTGAAACACACGATACACACCCACAGGGCTTAGCGTGTCACTGTAAACTGATTTTCCACAGTAACCTCTATTTTCTTGAGCTCTGTATTTTGTTTCTGAACCTCTGATTTTACGCACCTTTTTAAAAAAATAAATAAAGCTTCTAGTCCTCTCATCAGATGTTGTTACAGTCTGGCCCCAGATCTAAGAATAATGAAGTCAACACAGCAGTGTTAAAAACTGCTGGTTTGGGGACTCCAGTGAACCACAGTGGAAGAGTTGGAAGAGACATGAATCTTCCCAGCAGTGGCCAGACTACTGAAATTACTCCAAGAGCACATCAAGGACTCATCTAGGATGTCACAAAAGAACTGCAGGCATCACTTAAGGTCAGAGTTCACGATTCAACAATAAGAAAGTGACTGCTGACCAACAAAACATCTGGATGATCCCCAGACTGACCAGATGTAACAGGTTTAAGTCCAGTTACATCAGGTTTAAAACGAATACAACTTTTCAATCAAACATGGAGGTGGTGTGATGGGTTGGGGCTGCGTTGCTGCTTCAGGTCCTGGACGACTTGATGTAAATGAACCATGAATTCTGATCTGTACCAGAAAATCCTGAAGGAGAATGTCCGACCATCAGTTCATACACTGAAGCTCAAGATCACTTGGGTTATACAGCTGGATGATGAGCCCACCTGAGAATTTCTCAAATAACAGAATGAAAGTTTTGGACTGGCTTTGGAGTCCAGACTAAAGTCCAATGGAGATGCTGTTTATGCTGAAAAACCCTCCAATGTGACAGAATTCACACAATTCTGCGAAAAGGAGTGGGGCCAAAATTCCTCCCCAGTGATGTGTAACATTTGTTTTTATTTATTATTGATGCATGAACCTTCCCCCCCAAGGTTGGCACAACCAGTTTTGAGGCTTAAGGGGCGATGACTTTCACACAGGGCCAGGTCGGTTTGGGTAGCTTTTTCTCTTTATCAATGAAACCATCATTTGAAAACTGTGTTTTGTATTTTCTTGGATTAACTTTGACAAATATTAGAATTTGTTTGTTGATTTGAAACATGTGCATGTGGGAAATACTGAAACAAAATGCAAACTTTTGATGAAAACGTGCTAACATTTTTTACACAATTCAAAGCATCTTGAATCAAGCAGAGCATCGGCACGTTCTGGTTGTTCGCGCTCACCTCGTATTCGTTCTTGTTGCGCATGTGTTTGATGATGTAGTTCGCTCCGTCCACAGCTGGCTTCATTTCAGAGTACAGCTGATCCGTCACACCTCCATCATCCTGGGGTTTCACCACTACACACACACAAACACACGCCTCGATTTAAACATCCTCTCTGCAGGTTTTACTGCAGAGTCCACTGATCACGTATACGACCAAACAGCTGGCCCCAGCAGCATCAGACTCCAACACAAAGATGCAAAACTACGTGTAATACTGATGTGCTAAAGCCTGGCGACGAAGGCCACATCACTACATCTGATTCTGATTTCCTGTCACAATAACGCAGCATCTTATAAACACACTCAGGTGACGGTGCGTACATGCTTTATGGGTGACTCGAGTGGTGAAGCCGTGTCTCTCCGATTGTTTCTCAAACATCAGCTCGCTGCGAGACTTGACGGTGTAGTACTCGTCCGCTTTGGCGATGTAACCCACTGAACTCGATTGTCGCGGCAACGCTCCATCCCACGCTGGCTCTGCCTCCGCAGGGTGGGACATGAGCAAGAGCCGAGGCAACCGTTCGAGGAAAAACTGGACGTGGACAGAAACGTGTTTATTTAAATAAAACTCAGAAAGTTTTATATTTAATACATTACTATTGCTGTATGGCACTATTACAGTACTACACTGCAGTGTGTCTGAAAGCTGACACTTCAAGTTGGCATATATTGGACAAACAAAAGTAAATCAAATATAAACAAATGAATTTTAATGCCATAAATATTCTAAAAAAATGTAGTCATTGAATTAATGCTCAAATACGCCATAAATAGATATTTGTAGTATTTAATTCTGTAGTTATGTACCTTGATATTGATTCTCCTATTTTTGCTTTTGAATTAATTTTACTTTATTATTTTATTTTCAGCTGTGCTGCCTCAGCACTGTCAGTGTGAATCAGTGAATACACATCAATAAGCAGCAATGCATTAAAATAAGCTGGGAAAATATTGTGAGAGAAAGATGCAAAGCAAATACAAAAATTCTGCAGCTCAGGTCACAACTCGCACTCCGTTAAGAGCTCATATTACCCCAATTCTTCAGCAGCTTCACTGGTTGCCCATAGAGGCCAGAATAAATGTTAAAATCTGCCTGGAAGGGATGTGAGGTGGGCAAATGAACTGAATCATTTCTTCAACAGATTTGATTCAACCATGAGACAGTCTACAACATCGGCTGCAGACTCACCCACCCCCACTGCTGCTGTTCCACCTCTGACACCTCAGACACTTCACACCTCCTCTATTCACCCTGCTCACTCCCCCCCACCCCCAACAACAGCATCCAATACACACTCAACACAAGGCTCCAGCCTGTCTCTCTCAACCACCCAGGTTAGGAGGGAACTGAGGAGGATTAATGGCAAGAAGGCAGCGGGCCCAGATGGCATCAGCTCGAGGGTCGTCAGGTCCTGCGCGGACCAACTGTGTGGGGTGATGGAGCACCTCTTCAACCTGAGCCTGAGGTTGGGAAGAGTCCCACAGCTCTGGAAAACCTCCTGTGTTGTACCAGTGCCAAAGACTTCACGCCCCAAGGACCTCAACAGCTACAGGCCGGTGGCTCTGACATCCCACCTGATGAAGACCATGGAGCGGTTGGTCCTGGCTCAGCTTCGGCGCCTAACAAGCTCATCACTGGACCCACTTCAGTTTGCCTACCAGCCTGGCATTGGCGCGGATGATGCCGTCATTCACCTCCTACATCGTTCCCTCGCTCACCTGGAGACCGCTGGAAGCACTGTGAGAATCATGTTCTTTGATTTCTCCAGTGCCTTCAACACTATTCTTCCCTCGGTTCTGAAGGACAAGCTGGAGAACTCTGGAGTGGACCATCACCTCACTACCTGGATTTTGGACTACCTCACCGACCGACCACAGTATGTGAGGACTCAGGGCTGTGTGTCGGACAGGGTCGTCTGCAGTACGGGGGCCCCACAGGGAACGGTTCTGGCTCCGTTCCTCTTCACCATCTACACTGCAGACTTCTCCCACAATTCCACCCAGTGCTTCCTGCAGAAGTTCTCTGATGACTCTACAATAGTCGGCCTCATCACTGATGGGGACGACAAGGAGTACAGAGGACTGACTCAAGACTTTGTGGACTGGTGCCAGCTGAACTACCTCCAGATCAACGCCAGTAAAACCAAGGAGCTGGTGGTAGACTTCCGCAGGCACAAGCATTCTCCACTGCAACCACTGAACATCCAGGGTATGGACATTGAGGCTGTGGACAGCTACAGGTACCTTGGTGTTCATCTGAACAACAGACTGGACTGGACTCATAACTCAGACGCCCTCTACAGGAAAGGGCAGAGCAGGCTGTACCTGCTGCGGAGACTCAGGTCGTTTGGGGTGGAGGGCCCACTCCTGAAGACCTTCTATGACTCTGTGGTGGCTTCTGCTATCTTTTATGGTGTGGTCTGCTGGGGCGGCAGCATCTCTGCTGGGGACAGGAAGAGACTGAACAGGGTGATCCGAAGGGCCATCTGTTCTAGGATGCCCTCTGGACCCAGTGGAGGTGGTGAGTGACAGGAGAATGGCGGCTAAGCTGTCATCCCTGTTGGACAACGTCTCCCACCCCATGCAGCAGACTGTGACAGCACTGAGCAGCTCCTTCAGTGGGAGACTGCGGCACCCACGGTGTGGGACGGAGAGATTTCGCAGGTCTTTCCTCCCCACTGCTGTCAGACTCCACAACAAAGACTTTAACTGAACAAACACACACATCCACACATGTGCAATAACACTAAGTGCAATAATCTTTTCTGGCATCGTTGTATTTTTACTCAGTTGTATATAGCATTCGTATTCTATTTTTATCTTATTGTATATTTTTATTCTATTTTATTCTACTGTATATAGTATATTATTTTATTCTATTCTGTACAGCTGTGTACTGTATTTATTCTTATTGTATTCTAATTTTTGCGTCATAACTTTTGCACTGTCCACTTCCTGCTGTGACAAAACAAATTTCCCACGTGTGGGACTAATAAAGGTTATCTTATCTTATCTTATCTTATCTTATCTTACTTCTTACATACAGGTGTATCCATAAATCTGCTCCTTCATATTTGTGTGACCTGCTCCATATCACCACTGTTTCCCACCTTCTCAGATCATCATCTGCTATTCATCTTACTGCTCCATCCTCACACCTTAGTACTCTGGGGAACAGAGCTTTCAGTCGCTCTGCTCCTCGGCTCTGGAGCTCTCTTCCTCCTCCTTCCTCCTGTTGACTCCCTCTCCGTATTTAAGTCACAGCTCAAAACACATCTGTTTAAACTGGCTTATTCGCTTTAATGCTGATTTTATCTGTTGTCAAGCTCTGTTTTGTAATTTTAACTTATTTTATGTATTTTATGACTACTGTTCCTTTTATAAATTTTTGGTTTTTGTAAGGTGACCTTGGGTTTCTGAAAGGCGCCCTCAAATAAAATGCATTATTATTATTATAAATAAGTTCTAAATAAATAAATCAGTAAGTAAATAAATAAGTTTTTAAAACGTGCAACAGATATTTAAAATAAATGCACAGAAATATTCTTTGGCTGCTGCTTAAAATGTGTAATATGTTTGTGCATTGAATGGTATATTTTATAAATTCATTTCACCTGGACAGGATGTACATCACATGTTGTAGGCTTCATGTGTGTGTGTGTGTGTGTGTGTGTGTGTGTGTGTGTGTGTGTGTGTGTGTGTGTGTGTGTGTGTGTGTGTGTGTGTGCAGGTTGAGGACGACCACACAGTTTAAAATGACCACAGTAACTAGTACGACTGTATTTATTTTTCCCTCTTTGATCTATTATTTCTTTCTTTTTTAAATTAAATATACACATTATTTTCTCAATTTTCATTTCTTGTTATTTGTCAGCGAATGTTTACAGACTGGGAATTTTAAAAAACAGCAGTCCATATTTGGAGAATCTTCACCCCAAACAGGAAAACTGTAATTCTGGGCATCAGACTGGCTCCAAAGCAAACAGCTGTGCTACACTTTACTGAACAAATGATGCGCTTCCAGTATGCAGACTCTTTCTCCAAGTTCTCATTATTACTTCAGTCCCGTTTGAAGGCTTCTGTCCTGCAGTCCATTCCTCTCATGACTCTCTCCTTTGAGGCTACAATTCCCAACTGTTGGACGTCACAAGAGAGATACTCCCATACGGTTTATGACAAAATTTGATCCGATTTGATTGATGGCCCTAATCATGACCTTTTGACCTCCCCCCTCCCCCCCGGAAGTCTGTAATTTGATCCCCTAAGCGTGACGAATTGCATCCGGAGAAGGGAGGGGCAAACCCCCGGTGCATCCGGAGAAGGGAGGGAGGAAACTCCCGGAAGCGCGGCACCTGTTGTTGGGAAAAAAAAGAAAAAAGTTTTTAGAGGGAGGGAGGGTCTGCGGCATGGGAGGAGAATAAAAGCAGAGAGGAGGAGTCCGTCACAATTTCTAAGGCACAGACACAAGATGGATCCTTTCATTCTGCAGCCCAGCAGCGCCCCTGTGTACTTGGACGCGAAGAAATCTGCTCCCCCCTAAAGAAGGCTTTGAATATGACATATTCAAATAAAGCATATTTACTATGGAAGGCCTCGATCCGGACCTTATACTACTCCATACTCCGGAAGTGTCTAGTCATTTTCAGACCTGATGCATCATGTTCCCTAAGCATGACGGGAGGGGTATGGTTGCTGGGGGGAGATCAGAGAGGGTTCCTGAAGCACAGCGGTGATGCAGCAGTTGATTTTGTGCTGTATAGAGAGACAGAGCGGCGGTTAGTTTTCCGCAAACTCATAGTTTGAATTCTGTTTCGATATTATGACAATTTTCTCTGTATTTATTTATTTAATTTTATTTTTTTTACAATAGCGGATGTAATTTTACTTTCACAAGCTGCACCGGCGCTTGTAATGGGAAAAAAGAGTGACTTCCTATTGCCTGTAGAGAACCGTTTCTTTCAATAGTATTTTATTTTCCTATAATACAGACTCAGTAAAAAAAAAAACCTTTAAGATGATCAGCCTAGCAACAAATTGCATTTTTAGGCTACACCATAGCTTGTGATGAAAAGAAGAACTTTCTATCCGCTTGTAACCTACAGGCTGCCTACCCCGTATGTGTAAAAATGAATAAATACCCCTTAGTGAATACTACTTTTCCTTTTGAGAGTCCCTTTTACAAGGGACTGAAAAACAAACCATAATTGCCGTGACAGGCGATCTTGTTTCACACACCGCGGGTCAAGGAGGAGTGAGACAGCAGATATCAGTTTTTTCTCAATGCTTATAACGCGCCCCCCCAAAAAAATATTATTATTATTAAAACATCTATATGAGGTAGGTTTTGCGCAGCCTGCTCCTTGTCAGACCAAAGTAGAGAGTTTTTTTCTTCATTACTTTTACAATGGGTTTTCTCAATAGACAGAAAATGAAAATGAGGAGTCAACAGCCGATATTATCATTGCTTGTAACCCAGTAAATAATTTCGTACATCTCCCCATAAAATAAGCCTTAGTGGAAAAAAGCTCATATTCGAATAAGATTATTAAAGCACCCCCCTCTGTGGGAAAGAGTTTTTTTCTCAGAGTCGACCATGAGGCGAGTTTTGTCAACAGCAAGAACAAGGGCAGACAACTGTTGCCCATAAAGTAAAACAAATATCCGCCTCTAAGTCGTATTTTACCGTTGCAGAATGTGGAAAACAGACAGCCCTCACAGGAGGCACCCAGGGGCCCACCTCACACACCATAGTTAAAATATTTAAATTTCAACTAAATTTGTAGTAATGATCGGATTTCCTCACTTATCTACACCACACTCCTTGTCCTTGATTTCTTATCGTTTCTTATCGTTCCTCTGTCCCTTAATAGAAACCACATATATAGAAACTATCCTCCCTTTCAGTTGTCTTTTGCACTTCCATGTCGCAAAGCAGTTACTGTAGGTTATTTTCTGCTTATGCATTAATGTAATTAATTAACTTATTTATCCTTAAATAAGGTAATGACTTGAGTTCTAATGCTTTTTGTCTCTTGAGTTAGCTGTCAATGTGGGATTTTTTTCCCCTTTTGTTCAGTTAAAGCTGCCTTTCATTCTTCAACACAGCTTAAACTCTAATAGGTAAGCTTTCTTGTAATTTCTTAGTTCTTCAGGCTTCTTGAAAGACATCCGAGACTCTTCTTTGGATGCTGGCTGCCTTTTGTTTTGTTTTCTGTCAAGATGATCCCACACTGCTTCGATTATCTTGAGGTTTGAACCCTGGAGAGATCAATCCATGACTGATGCGTTGTTTCATCCAGGCATACTTTGACTACATTGGCAGTATGTTTGCGATCATTGTCGTACTGAAAAATGAAGTTGCTGCCAATCAGACACTACGTGGTATTACATGGTCGATCAAAATCTGGTGGAACTTTTCTACATTCATAATTTGATTAATTTGGATAAGAGCTCCAACAACACTGGCTGAAATCCATCCTCAAAGCACGGTAGAGTATCCACGCTGTGTTAAAGACGGCTATAGACATTCACTGTTGTATCTCTCTTCGGACCTCTTCCATGCATATTTCAAATTTGGATTCATTACTCCATAAGACATATTACAGCTGATTTCTTTTTCCAGTCAATTTCTTGTGTAATTTGGCACACCTCAGCCTTATTTTTCTCTGTTCTCCTTCCTTAAGAATGGCTTATTAACAGCCACCCTTCCAACTCAGATAACTTTTGATGAGGTTTCATGAAATGTTTACAGCACTTGAGTTACTCGCCACGGCCATCCTAAATGCTAAGAACACTAAACTTTAATTCTAAATTACGTAATTAACGTTAACCAGAAAAAACAAGCCAAAGTCGAAATGTTGCTGAGCTGACCTGTGGTATGCTATGTCTTCTAAAGCACGTATAATGTAAACAGAACTGGTCTTTGCACAGAAGCCTGTGGAGCTTCATAATTAACCTCAGTGTGTGAAGAGGACTCTCCATTTAATAATAGCTGTAATAAAATGTTATGGGCGACGGTGTTAAACGCTGCACTTGGGTCTAGCAGTGAAGATTTCAACTTTTCAATATGAATGAAGGCTGAAAACTGATTAGATTAATGTCTGATGATCTTTTCTGTGCTTCTTCAAGTTTGTAACACCAAACATATTAAAGGATGATGTAAGGCTCACAGGAAGAGTTTAATTAGACACACATTTACTATTTTCTTTATACTCTTTCTTTCTTGACATGTTTAATATGATTACTATCAGAGGAGAAAATGAACCTTGTGTAGTCTAAAAACTTTTTTATTTAATCAAACTGTAATGTTGTTGAACTCTGACGGACGTGTCTTTTAATCTTGTCAACAAATCCTTAATCACCTAAATCTGCCATTTATCATCTTGTAAAATGTTCCCTCTGCTTCTGTTGCACATCTCCCCGGACACTCTCTGCTTCACCAGCCCTGTGCAGGTGGTCCAACCCCTGCCTGCCTCCTTAAACTGGGGTGTTTAAATCTCTTTACCTCTGTTGTGAACTTCACACAAAGTTTGTGGTAACAAAATCAAACTGATGAGGATCTCGTTTGAAAAACACACACACTCACGAGACAAAATAAAAACAGACTGCTCAAAGCAAAAGCAGAGCCCTCACAGCTGGTAGTACAAACACAGTGACAACATGCGTATTAGATACCCTCAGTGCCAAAAGCATAAATATGAAAAAATGTGATCACCAAGAATATCCTAAAAATGGCATTGAGGTGCGTGTTACAGTAAAAAAAAAAAAGTAGCCAAATTTTCATCGGAAAATGTTGAATTTTAGTAAAAACAATGCTCTGTAGTTTGATACTGTCGTTACAGACTAAGCAGATGTTTAAAGCCTTTGGACGCACATTTGAAACGCACACATTCTCCTTATCAGCTGGAAACATTAAAGCCGTAAAATGACTTTTTCAAACGGATAAAAACTATTGAACAGCAGCAATGTTGAGCCTGTTCCAAAATTTGAATGTACATGTGTTGAAGGTGCGGGTCTTGTTGAATTATTAAACATACTTTCTTTAATTTTTCGAGCCACAAAAACAACAACTTTTAATTTTCTTCTGCTTGAGTATCGGCCTCGGGTAGCTCTACTTATCATTGCTCAGTCAGTTGTCTGTTTGTGCTACTTTTTTTCAAGGAGCACTGGATTATTGGTAAGGGTGACTTTATGTGTTTAGCTACTTAAGTGGAAGTACTGCGGAAAGTTTTACCTTACATACATAGATCTACCAGTACAGCTTCTGAGGTATCTGTTTACAAAATGTTATAATCTATTCAAAGGTTCTTTGCAACTTTACATTGATAAACATTATCCTTAACACATTTGGCCCACATAAAGTACTATGGCCATCACACGGTCATTTAGAATTGTTTAAATAACTCGTGTCTTAAGTCCTTCCATCAAACAGAAAATAATAAAAAAAAAAGACATGGTTCACTTTTACATCACAAAATGTTAGAAATATAAGCCGTAAAAATCTAGTGTGTGTGAGGCTGTGTAAGTAAAGCTTGCCCTTCACACCTGCGTGTAATAAACCATTTGTTGGGGGTTGTGGATTTGACACCTCAGCATTGTGAAAGTGGGGAAACATGTTTCTGACTGTGCATAAGATTCCTCCTTACAACTTAGAATCTCAGTTCTAAATGAAATTCAGATGTTTTTTTAAGTATGGCTAATGTATTATTTGACTTCTAAGGCACACACACACACACACACACACACACACACACAAGAACAACACAGAGAAGAAGAAGAGGGGGTAGTTTTACTACACATCATAAAAACGCAATCATTCATCTTCCAACTGTATCTTTCTGTTCTGTCTTTAGAATCATAGGTTGTTTACTGAACCGTACTTTGGGAGTCATACTGTTGTGATACTGGGGAGAAAAGGGTAAGGTTTAAACCATTACACAGAAAACTTGAATAACCTAAAGAGTGTGTGAGACCGCTAGCTGTGTTGTTCAGCAATAAACTCATCTACAAATGTGTTAGTAAAGAGCGACTTGTACTTCTGTCCCATTAAGCAACGGTTTAACAAATTTCACTGCAAACTATAAAAGGAATCTGGATTTAAATAGAACATAGTAGTGATGGATTAAGTGCAGGAAACACTAGTATAAGGTGTCTATTGAACAAATCTCCTTCAGCGTTCAAAATGACCAAAGTGAGGACCACAGGCGTTTCTCTCGGTTGGTTGTGTTCAGGGAAAAAGCAGCTAAATACACTGAGACTGCTCCGCATTGTTAGCGAGTTAACTCGGGATATCTGTAGGTTTTGTCAAACTTGGAGTGAACAAAAGCAGAAAAACAGTAAAAGATGCAGACAGTGAAAGTCTGGTTTATTTCATGAACACAATGAAACATTTTACAGTCCACAGAGCAAAGTAGCATACATGATAAATAGATACACATAACATGAGAAGTAAAACTCGTCGTCTTACCACATGTTATATTCTGTAAACTTAAAATAACCACAGAAATTAGAGTTTAGTGTTTTAAGTCATCTATTAAAAAACATGAGTCAACATTACTGAAGTGACGCTTTAACGATGCGTCTTATCACCGTGTTTATGATGATATAACATGTTCTCTCGTTAGTAGATGTCTGCGCTGTCACTTGTCATGAAAATGTCCAGAGCCAGGGTTCCTCTTTAATTACCATTGATCATTAATAGGGTCACAAAAGATTTGTCACATTATCCCCATAAACAAAATGCTTTTATAGAAATCATTGTGATACAAATATTTAGATTCTTGATTCACAATGTGCACGAACTCAAAATCTTTAGAGGTTCATATTTATAAAGTATCGCAAATAATACATTTATACCATTGTATGAGCTACACTTCTTGTAAAAACTGATTGAAAAAAGCTCCTGTCGTGACCTTCCTTCTGTGAGGACACACACACACACACACAGAGAGAGAGGGGGAGATCATTAGGATTGGAGGCGTTTTTGGATTTTCACTTATTGTTGGCTTTACAGTCACATAAAATTCATTCCAATTTTTTTGCCTTTGCTTCAATTAAGGTGTTTCTTTAAATCTACAGCAGCTTCCTTTTCAAAAAGTTTACTGACATAGTAAGGAAGTAGCTAGGGAACTCAGTAAGTATGAGCAACAACAGCTTAGGGACTGTTTCTACAATAAAGAGGAATTCATCATCATCTGCAGTTCATCAAAAAAAAAAAAAGTGCCATTAAAAACAATTCAGCAGATCCTCAAAGTATGGATACAATCTGTTTTCAGCTGTAGAGGTACGCTTCACGTACTTATCAACATGCAGTTTAGAGGCTTGCATTAGAGTGCTTTGGTACTTGGGCCTCTTTTATTTAGCACAGTTATACCATTGTGTATTTAGCTATATAAATATGCTCAAGAGTCTATTGTATGTTTGTCATGCAATTAAAAATTCAAAAATATAATTTTTAAATCAGTAACTTTGCAAATTTAGAGGAAATGTTTTTGGATAACAAATGTGTCACATTTTCAACAGGGTTTGAATAATCAGCGTTAACACAGAGACATTTATGCGCTGGGTATAACAAACGTCCTTACCTTGGAGCAGAGAAACACGGTGTATTGTTGCTTTTCTCTATTGTATAGCAGCGCCCGACTGTCAGAAACGCTCTGTGCGGGTAGCAAAGTCGGATCCAACGCACATCCAGGAATCCGTGTGAAAGAAAGGTCTCGCTGCAGCTAGGCTCTCAGGATAGTCAGGCTTTTATTTATATTTGCATTCTGGTGCGTTAAAGCAGCCTCTGTGTCCCGCTTGGATCCTCATTCCGAAAATTCAGATATTTAAATAAAATGGCGAATTGGTGAGAATTGATGAGGAGCCACTTAGATCCGTAAAATGAGGTTTGATTAAATTAAACTCTTATGAACAGCTATGAACTCTACCTCTCTGCTGATGTGTTCCAAACAAACGATGTTTTCTACACGTCCAAACTGTGTGCTAACTACCTCACACCACTGTGTCTGGGATCCGAAAAAATAAAAAGTTAAAACGCTATACCTTGCGGCAGTTGTGAAGTGCTGAGGAAACTACTGTGTGTCTGATGGGGTGTTTTTATATAGGTGGACTTGGTTTCAGTTGGCCTCTGACATGATAAGATAAAATAAAGGAAACTGTTTGTAATGGAACTACAGTGCTGGGATGCTCTTGATAAAGGGAGCCTCTTTTATTGTTTTATGACTTGTTTTGCTGACTGTTGGGGGCCTAACTGTAACCAACTCTGTCTAACTGTTGCAGAGTTAAGAATCTGTAGTTTTTAGAAGTAACACAAGAAAAGTTTATTTCTAAAGGAAAACCTGTTGTTTGTGGTGCTCTATTTAAAACTATTAGTGTCATGAACCGAAGTTCAGCGCACAAGCTGGACCCAGAAGCAGAGCCAACACACACAGGAGTACGAGAAAATAAACTTTATTTTAACTGAAGGTGTCCCGGGAGGGTAGAAGGAAAACACGCGTGAAACTCGAGAAACCAAGGGACCGGGAGATGAGTCGCGCAGGAACGCCGAAAACGGGACTGTGGGAGGCTGCAACAGAAAAAGGACAAGAATTATTGGGGCGCGGGGAAATAGCAGCATACGTGGGGGAAGAGTATGAGTCTTACGGTGACAGCGGGGCCGTGGGAGCCGGAGGGAGGGGTCAGGGTCCACGCTAAATTTGCAAAGTTACTGATTTAAAAATTATATTTTTGAATTTTTAATTGCATGACAAACATACAATAGACTCTTGAGCATATTTATATACACTCAACAAAAATATAAACGCAACACCTTTGTTACTGCTCCCATTCCCCATGGGATGGACGTAGAGACCTAAAATTCATTCCAGATACACAATATAACCATCCCTCCCAAACAGTGGTCACAAATCAGTCCAAATGTGTGGTAGTGGGCACATCTGCTATATTGAGATAATCCATCCCACCTCACAGGTGTGCCACATCAGGATGCTGATCTGACATCATGAGTAGTGCACAGGTGTACCTCAGACTGCCCAAAACAAAAGGCTGGGAGACACAGCACAAAACTGAAAACACTGACATAAGACACAGACCTTCAAAGTAAAACAGGAAACCCACAGACTGAACTCAGACACGGTACAGACAGAGAAAAGAGGGAACGCATGGGCAGACACTAAGCAGAGGGAGCACAGAACCAAAACCCTAAGAACTAAAAAGTCTAAACCCAAACATTTAATCAAAATAAACTGGAACACAAGATCACAATAATAATAAACACAAAACCCTGGGTCAAATGACCCAGAACCATGACAGAAAAGTACAATGGAAAATTACAATAAAATAATATGTTTCATTTATAAGCCAGTGGCACAACAACCCAGGTCCCTTGGCACGATTTACCCCAACCCCACCAAAAAAGGCATCATCCAGCAGTTTTGAGCTAACATCATGCTAGGTGTATAGACTCATAGTTTAGACACCAAAGCAAACATTTGTGAAATGTTTTTGAACGTAAATATGCTTAATTCTCATGCAATGAGGCTCTCCTCTTTGCAGGATGAATAAAATTCAGATCAATTCTATAAACTTCATTGATCCCGAAGGTTGGCCCCGAAGGAAATTGGGTTAAGGCTGCCTGCCTTATGCCAGCGCCATCTTACCCTTCCGACCATACATACATTACGCAAACATCACATGGGGAAGACAGGTCAGAGAGGTATAACAACGGAAAATGCACAACATGAGGAAAGACGAGGAGAGAAAAGAGCTCCCCCCAGAATAATACTCAATACGGGGGGGGGGTTGTTTTGGTTAGTGCGAACAAACTGCATCCAGTTTTACAGTTGGTCTAATGTCCGTCACTGGTCACCAGGACTCTCAATTTCCATTTCAGAGCCATGAGCTTCTCCAAGATCTTAGATCCATATTGCGTTAAATAAACACAGTCTGAGTACAGAATTTACAACTTCTTCTTGACGAGAAACCTGGGCTTGGGAGAGCCCGATTGTCCTGCTGAGATGTTTGCTGCCGGATACTCGATGGTGGGTTGCGTCGTGTGTCTGGCGACACTCTCGATGGAGGACATTGCATGACATTTACCAATTCGGAACCACGATAACAGAGTTCTGGCTGATTGGAGCTGGTTCAGACCTGGCTTATTGAAGAACAAGAAGCGGCTAAAGCTGTTCAAAATCCCATAAGGCTGGCCGACATGATAGACGATGGGTCTATCATCGGCTTCTCATCGTGAAGAAGTTGTCAATTTCGTTAAGGGACCAGTTGGTCAAATCCATAATTCTTCTTTAAATTTTTAGAGAACAAGTCTGGGAGACTCTCTGAGGGTTAGAGAGAGGCGAGACTATACAAAAGACATGAGAAGCCAAGCAGGAAAGATAAGGGAGAGGGAGAAGGAGAAAATGCGACCGCCTCCATCAAGAGCCAAGAAAGACTGAAAATCGTTGACTCTTCAAGAATGTGGGGTGACAGACCAATTTCTTCTATGGTTCCCTAGAAACAAGGGGTGGCACAACTTACCCATTGGCACTTTCCCCTTGTGGAGGAATTTTTCAATCATTCCTGAGCTTCCACAGATTTAAAGATATCATGTTCCAATTTTATGTTATTGTAAATACTAATAACAGCTTGAGATTATTTAATTTATGTGTCAGGTTCAGGTCAGGTTCAAGGTGACCTTTATTGTTAGTGCCAAAGGTTAAAGTTGACAATGAAAAAAAATTTCAAGAAACCATGTCAAGTACCGTACTTTCACGACCATAAGGCGCACTTAAAAGTCTTAGATTTTCTTCAAAAAGTACGGTGCGCCCTATAGTGCAGTGCGCCCTGTGTGTTGTAAGGAGGACGTAGTAGAGAACACCATGAGAACGCTAAAGGGTGAAGTGTGGGCGTTGATCGTATATACCGGACAATCGCACATACCTGTCTAAAAGGACAGGTATGTGCATTATGTGGAACATCGTTGTTTTAACAACCCTGAAAATGGCAAAGAGACACGCTTATGAAGCACAGTTTAAACTGAAGGCCATCAGCTATGCGGAGGAACATGGAAATCGAGCAGCCGCGAGAGAATTTAAGATTAACGAATCGATGGTTCGCAAATGGAGGAAGCTAGAAAACAAGCTCCGGCAGGTCAAGAAAACGCAGCTGAGTTTCCGCGGACATAAGGCGAGGTGGCCCGAGTTGGAGGAAAGACTCGAGCGGTGGATCATCGAGCAAAGAGCGAGCGGGAGAAGCGTTTCGACGGTCACCATTCGGCTAAAAGCAGTTTCACTAGCTGAAGAGATGAACATTGAACATTTCCAAGGAGGTCCGTCTTGGTGCTTTCGTTTTATGAAACGGTGCCATTTTTCCATCCGGACCAGGACTACGGTAGCGCAGCAACTTCCAGCGGATTATAAGGAAAAGCTGGCCATCTTCCGCTCCTACTGCAGCAAACACATCGCCGACAAACACATCCAGCCCAGCCACATCACAAACATGGACGAGGTCCCGCTCACTTTTGACATCCCGGTGAGTCACACTGTGGAGAAGAAGGGGACCAGCACGGTAGCGATACGCACAACGGGGTATGAAAAGTCTTCTTTTACTGTTGTGCTTGGCTGCCATGCTAATGGACAGAAACTGCCGCCTATGGTGATTTTTAAGCGAAAGACTTTGCCTAAAGAGAAGTTTCCAGCAGGAATCATCATTAAGGCAAATGAAAAGGGCTGGATGGATGAGGAAATGATGAAAGAGTGGCTGAGGGAGGTGTATGTAAGGAGACCAGGTGGTTTTTTCCACGCATCACCATCACTCTTAATCTGTGACTCTATGCGTGCCCATCTCACAGCCGATGTGAAAAAACTAGTGAAACAAATGAACTGTGAGCTTGCTGTCATTCCGGGAGGAGGCCTGACAAAGGAACTCCAACCGCTGGACATCGGTGTGAACCGCCCGTTCAAAGTAAGGCTGCGAGCGGCCTGGGAACGATGGATGACCGATGGAGACCACAGTTCCACCAAGAGTGGAAGGCAGCGCCGGGCGAGTTACGCCACAATTTGCCAATGGATTGTAGATGCTTGGGCTAACATGTCTGCTGGCACTGTTGTTCGAGCTTTCGCAAAAGCCGGCATCATTTCCGAGGAGCCGCACGGCACGGAAAGTGACTCTGACAGTGAAGAAAGTGAACCTGGCATGTTTGATGGAGATTTAGCGCAGCTGTTCAATTCAGACACAGAGGATGAGGACTTCGATGGGTTTGATTGATGATAAAAATGTGAGTACCAAACTTTGTTTTGCTCCTGCTTTATTTTTAAATACGCACACTTGTATGCTTGTGTGTTGTTGATGATGACGATTACTGGTAATAAAAATGTGAGTACCGAACTCAGGTTTGCTCCCGCTTTATTTTTAAATACGCATACGGTACTTGTATACGCCCTATGATCCAGTGCGCCTTATGTGTGTGTTAAATACTGTAATGGCACACATAACTGAGACTGCGCCTTTTAGTACAGTGCGTCTTATGGTCGTGAAAATACGGTAATATATAAGGGGCACTGAGAGAGCTGTGCAACACAGTATTTATTTTTTCAATATGATGCCGTTCAACATCACAATGATGCCAATAGGTTTTGCAAAAACACACCTCATGATCTTAAAATCTCAAGTTTCTACAGCTTATAGAAGTCACAGATTTCAGCCAATCCTCCTCCAATCCTGTGGGTAAAAATGATAAAAGACATCATTTTAATATATAGCACTTCAGTCATAGGTCACATGTCAGATGTTGGCTTTATAAAGCAGGCTAATGTCAGCATAAAGTAATAAAAGCATGCTGACGTTAGCATGTTGTGATAAAAACACCATAAAACATCTTTTACATAAGTTTTAGTATAGCCCTTGCTATGGACTTGCTAACAACTTTGTTTCTTCTATACATCACACATGTTAGCCAGAGAAAACTACTGTGTTATAATGATAAATCACTGAAGTTTGTTTATTTACTAATGCTAGTTGTAGTTCCACACACATCGCAGATCGTAACTGATCTCAGATCTGTGAAAGCAGAGCAAGGGCAGCATGACTTTACTGTGAAAGACCAGCAGTTTATCCATCATGTGAATGCCCAAACTACCAGGAAAAGCTGCTAGCCTCTGCAGTCACAAGATTGCAGTAATGTAAAGGATGGACACAGAAAGAACAGAAATTAAGTCAGTTATGTTGCTCACAACATCACTAGCCACAAACGTCAGTATATACACACACTCATATTTACAAATACACAGCCAAGTAGTTTCACTGTGTAACTTTTAACCACTAGCTTCCACTTTCCTGGAGCCAAACCATCTTCTCTTTATTAACTTTGTCTGGGAAATCAAAACTGTTTGTCTTAACTTCTTTGCCCAGAGACAGAGACAACACGTTATCTAACCCTTTAAGAATTAAACATGGTGTTGTTTAAGTCATGAGTGTGTAAGATGACATTTACATTTACAAATAAAATATTAGAGCTTTGAGAGTTTTTACCCATCAAATGAATAAAACATGGCTCCAAGTCTCAAGAAGCCTGGAAGGAGAACAAACCTCTAAAATTATCTCAAACACACAGTATTCACAGGGTTTTTTTATGTAATATAACTGCTGAACATGTTTGTGGTGCTTTGACTGTAACTGGGCGAGCTAAATACAAGATTGCTATCTGTTAAAACCAGGCTGTAATAGGCAGCAAACTGTCAGCTAAAAAGAGTCATAGTCAGGCTTACTAATTATGATTTAGTGACAAAGAGTTTCTTGTGTTTCTGTGCATGACTAAATCCATTTAAACTTTTAAAACACTGAAATTTATCAAAATTAAAATAAAACAAGTGATCTTTTTAATCAGAGGAAAGTAAGGCAACCTTATTTCCAATTTAGGAGGCTGTGTAAAATTGAAATAAGCATAATGCCGTGAATCAAGTCATTCCAATACTATAGTTTTTGAAATGCATGAGTTGCATTACTATAGTTTCTCCAGTGAGCAGTGGCTGTAATCAAAACCAGAAAACCTCCAAAGACAAGCGCACAGGAGCCACTGATTAGCTGCCTGACTCATAAGTGTGCACATAGATACAAGGAAACAGTGGAAGACAAGGACAAACAGCAAGATGAGACAGATGGAGGAAATGAGAGGGAACGCAGAGGGAACTAAGCACTCCACAAATCATCAGTAAGGGAAACTAGCAAAAAATGTAGACTCAGCATTTTAAAGAATAAAATCGAGGAAAAAATTCACAGAGCCAAACTGAATATAAGAAAAATAAGACATCTAAACTTTAAAACACTCAAGGAACTAAACTAAGGTAACACACCTTAACTATAGTAAAGTAGAGGTTATAGTCCACACTGCTCACGGACCCCGAGTCCCCGGAACCGGGTCCGTGACACTTTTCATTTTTTAAGCGAACAAAAAGTCAAACTGTACATATGTTTTCACCAGGGGGAGTAGCAATAATAATGGCCCATTTATTTACCGTTTGCTATATTTATGTACTGTTTTAGTTTAGTCAATACATCTGCATTTTGTCATGACTGATCAGCCAGGAGGAAAAAACTGAAGGTTAACAAAATGCGAGCCGTTTGTTAGGCTAAATACCACAACAGAAAAACAAGGCAGAAAAACAGTTTTACACACAGGGCATTAAGTTCATTCAAGGAAATTGTGATGATTCTGGAAATGGCCTCATACAGGGAATTCCAACTTGTGGATGTTGGTACCATTAGTTTGCTGCGGCTGACTTCCTCCACCTGTTCAGAGGCTAATGTTGATCGACTTGCTTTAGTCCAAAGAGGAGAACATTTTGCAATGCTACTCCTATATACAGCCTTGGTGTCTGCACAGGAATTTAGACGTTTATCAACATCGAAATCTGAAATCAAGTTAATTGTGTGTGATGCACATCTGCAGTGTGGAGGGAGGCTAAACTGTGCATCACCAGATGCGGTTGAAAGAGCTTCTATGACATCAGTAAAGGTCAGTTCCTCGTCATCACCTTCTTCATTTTCAGATTCAGACTCCAAATGACAGGGCTGAACTGTTACCCCCATAAAACATTTATTATTTACTGTCCAGATGTCAGCGGTGGTGGAAACAAACTCTACCTCTTTGAGTGTAGCCTTCAAGATAGAGTTCATTTTGTTATATTCTCTCTCAAGGTATCCTACAAATGACTTTCTCTGGGGCAGCTTGACACCACTTTTAGTTACGATGCACCAGAATGACTCAGAGTCTACAGTGGAAATCGGCAACATGTCCTCGACGATATAGCCTGCGACGAGCTTCTTCAGTTCCGCGACACTAAGTCCTGTCGCTCTTACATCTATTTTAACCTGTTTAGCAGGAGAGGATAGCAGCTCCGACCGTGCTCATAAAACAGGCTGGTTGACCAGGTGCAGCACTTAAGCAGCATTTTACGATGAGGACTTATGGGATTTTCTGACTGGAATATGATAGGTTTGTAGCATAAACCTATTCGCTGGAACGTTAAGGACAATCTGCTACGCAGCAAAAAGCAAGACACAAGGCACCAAAGCTCTCTGGTTTACTCATGCATGAGGGAGACCTGGCTGGGGCCAAGTGTCGTTCCACCACTTGACCTCTGTCAGACTCTCAGCCAGGTTCCCCATAGCACTCCTTTTATTGTGGTTACATGAATATGCATAGGGTCATTAACATATAACATCTTACATAGGTATACATGTGAACAAAGAATACTGTGTGTGTGTGTGTGTGTGTGTGTGTGTGTGTGTGTGTGTGTGTGTGTGTGAGGTCAAGGTGTGACCCTGTGAAGACTCCCCAAACGCTGGTGCCAGGAGCGGGTCCATCTGAACAAAAGGCTCTTATACTTAAACAGATATACGTGTGTTTGCTAAACCATATATCAGCAAGAGAAGATACGACCTCTCCTAGGAGGTGTGATCTACGCCAGAACACTCTGTAGAGGGAGTGAACGCACTCCCCCTTCATGCTACACAGAGTTGTTACAGACCTCCTAGGATGAGACATTCTTTCAATCTACAAATGATTATACACCTCTAAGCATATATGGTTAAATATTTCTAAATACAAATGACAATAACAAAATCTAAACCCATCAGAATACATTTAAAGATAGCTATCAGCTATCTTTTTGTGATAGTTCACATAGGTCATATCAAGAAAAAAAATGTTCATTTCCACCTAATTTACTTACTTTGCAGTTCCCATATCCACGCATGCAAAATCACATAATTGCACTGTGAAACTTGCAACACACTAGCTTCTCCTTTCCTGCCACCAAACCACCTCCTGTCTGTCAAATGTCTGTGGAAAATCAAAACTATCTTTGATTTCTTTAAGAATTAGAAAATGTTGTTTGCTTTACTTATAAGTGGGTAGGATGACATTTGCAGATAAAATTTTGGGTTTTTACCTACCTAATGATTAAAAAAAGGGTCCAAATCTCAAGATGCTTTTTTTTTCACTAGTGTCAATTTATTGATGCAGAATAATTGCTAGACAAGGCAAGCAGTGATTATGACTTTTAGTTTTTGACAAGACAAGCTGAAATAGTAGTAAAATATTTTGAAAACACTTCACTACACTTAAAAGTGTAAAAAGAAATGTTCCCCGTCAGTGTTCTATGGATCAGTGTTACTGCTGCAGATGATTAGAGCTCTATAGTCGTGTGTGAGATGTTCAGTTTTGCTTCCTTTGTCTGGTCAGCCAGGTTATGTTCCCTAACTGTGTTTCCCAGGTGTATCCGCTCTGTGCCAATTCCCTATTGCATATATATTGTCTGCGTCTCCCTCTGTTCTTTTCTCCCCCTTTGTGGAAGTGGTGTCTGTCTGTTTGTCTGTTTCTGCCCTGCTTAGTTTTTGTATTTTCCTTTTTCTTTTTTTCTAACATTAAAACTGTGATTTTTACATCTCTCATTTCCTCTCACTTGACCTTCCTGTCCCGTCTCCAGTTTGTTCAAAATATTGCTCCTCACAGACACCCCAAAAAGAGATCATATTACAGCTGTTTTAACTTCTCTCCAGTGGTTGCCAGTTAGTTTTACAATCACTTTCAAGTTTCTCCTGTTTGTCTACAAAACCCGTCATGGTTTGGCTGCTTTCTACATCTTTGGCCACTTGCAGCCCTGTTCAGCTTCCAGGTCCCTCTGATCAGCTGAGCAGATGCTTCTGACTGTTCTCTGCTCTGTATTTAAAGTCAAAGAGACCTGCATTCTTGTGGTTGTCCCTGACCTGTGGAAGAGCATTGCCCTCATAGTCAAATGTGCTCCCTCCACTGAGTCATTTAAAACTAGACTCAAAACGTATTTCCCGCTGGCATTTGAGTCTGTCTGATTTGTTCATGTGTTTGTGTCATGTGTATGTTTAGCACCTACTATGTATTTTACTTGTTTTTTAAATCTATTCTTGTTTCCTTCTTGTTTTGTTTTGTTCATTTTGCTTTTTGTACGGTGCCTGAAAAAGAGACTCGTCAAAATAAGCTTATGCGTTGGTTCTATAAGGAAGATCTGTAATCCATTATCTGCCTGCTTTCTTGGATGTTAGACCGTTACTTACAATTAAGCACTCAGATCCATATAAAAGGACATTTTTATATTTATTTTTAAGCCCAGACCTGGTAAATGTAGTGGAATTGTACAGCGCTTTGAGGGCCCCGAAAAGCGCTATATAAATGCAATCCATTATTATTATTATTATTAAATGTGTTGTTTGAGTGCTGCAGTTTCTTTTGGTGCTCTAAATTTCAGAGTTGTTCAGTATTAGTGCTCTGTTACTTCATGTAAGAAAAAAAAAGAAATCAAAAGGAGAAGTGTTTCAGAAGGATAACCAGTGCAAAGTGCTTTTGTAAACCACAGGTTTTAGTTCAGTTTTCTGTCATCTGTTCTCATAAATGACACGAAGCAGCAGCCTTTCTTCTCAGTCATGGAGGGCAGAGAGAAGAGAGCGCTGCACTTCTTGATCTTTGGTAAAACAGATTTTCCATAATGTTTAATACTTTTCTTTATCACAGAGACAGTCTGGATAACTTTACAACTTTTCTTAAATTATTTTTAGACTGAATAACTTTATGTCTTGATAACATTCCATGGTTTAATTTTCCCATAGTTGTTTATCTCGTGGTGTCACCTTCACCTTCTGCAGGTCAGTCTGTTCTAACCTGTCATACTTACATTTTTAATTTAAAGCCATTTTTGCAATATAGTTCATATTGTCTTTTTCCTCATAGGTCGGCTCAGATTAGCTGGAAATGGGTCCACTCGGTGCTCTGGAAGGGTTGAAATCTATAAGTCTTACTATAACTCCTACTCTTACTCTTACCGTTACACCTCCTGGGGAACAGTGTGTGATGATGGCTGGGACTTAAAAGATGCTGAGGTGGTCTGTAGAGAGCTGAACTGTGGGATAGCACTGGAGGCTCTTGGGTCTGCTTACTTTGGTCAAGGTACAGGGACTATCATGCTTGATGATGTGGACTGTTCAGGAAGTGAAACTTCTCTAAATGATTGTCGTCACAGAGGACTTAGGACACACGACTGTAGCCATAGTGAAGACGCTGGTGTGGTCTGTTCAGGTAAGAAAACTGTTTCCAAAGTCTGCAGTGGTGTCACAACTGGGTTTTTTCATGTATTAGTTAAAACTTAGATTCTAGTTTGTTCTCATTCCATCATATTTTGCTTATCTTACTTTTAAAAAAAGCATCATTACAATGTGTGCACTCTAATTTAAAAACCTCCTTTAGCAGCAATAACCTGAAACATTCATAAGATAGAAGCAAGGTCAAAAAAGTTTCTGTCTAACCCCCTCAAGATATTGTGAGAAAAAGGAAATATGAGATGAGAGAATGAAAAGAGCAGTTAAAGTCTGTAAAATTAGTGCCAGTAACTAATCAGAGAAGTTTAAACCATTACCAGCCTGCTCTACAATGTTATAGCTCATGATCAGTTTCAGTGAGTGTTTATCTGATGTTTTTTCTTTATAATTTGACTTAATGGTCATTGATCATATGTCGAAGATGTCCAGGGAGAGAAACCAAGAGGTCGCAGTGTATTGGAGAAGAGAAGGAGGCAGTACATATTATTGTGGTATTCAGGAGAGAGCACACCTGCCTCATTTTTCTGTGTGTATACGAGAGGCTGGAGATAGTGTAACCATAACCAGCAGTGACAGTACTGCACATAACTGCCAGCAGACACTAAATCAGATACAGCATGAAAAAAAAAAACAGTAGTCTGGTATTTAGCTGCAGAGATTTGTCATTTGCAGACACAAAACGGTATCAGCTAAGCCATTAGCCAATATCGTAGCCACTAATATTATCTGATCTGAACTCGACTGTGTCCTGTTTTATCTAATACTACATCTTTTTTTTTTTTTTTAGAAACCCCCCCTGAGCCCACCATCTCCTTGTACAGTAATGAGGTCACCTGGGGTCAGGACGTCAGAATCAATTGCTCAGTCTCAGATAAGTTCTCAGGTGGAACTTTTATCCTCCAGAAGACTTCAGGCTCATTCAGTCAGACTAAACCATCCTCTACAAGCTCTGTTACATTCAATCTTCAAAATGTGAACTTTGATCATGATGGACTGTACCAGTGTCAGTACATGAAAATAAGTCGAAGGTTCAGCTCTTCCCCTGTCAGACTCACTGGTAAGAAAAAAAATCCACTTTGCCAAGTTGTTTGTTTCATTCTCTTCTTTCAATAATAGAATCAGTAACCTGGTGAGATAATGCTTTGATATGTTGATATTTTTTCAGTGAGGTTTCCAAAACCTCGTATCTCCATTTACCCTGTTGGTGAGGTGACCTGGGGTCAGACTGTTGAAATCACATGTTCAGTCTCAACTCAGGTTTTAGGTGGATCGTTCACTCTGAGTCAAATTCAGGGTTCATTCACGAGCAGTATTGGTCAAGTTACTTGAATAAAAGTAATCAGTAATTAATTACTGATTACTTCCCCAAAAAAGTAATCCCGTTACTTTACTGATTACTTATTTTCAAAAGTAATTAATTACTTAGTTACTTTTTAAAAACACGATTTACAACCTGAAGAGGTGATAAAGTGATAGATCTTTCAGCCCAATTCTACTTTTTCTGCATAATCCATCATACAAAATGTAATCAAATGGAAAAGTCTCTTTTTAAAACTTGTTTTATTAGTTTTAATCTTTTAACTTTATGCATCAAGCAAAAATGTAATTATATGCAACATCCTGACTAGAAGAAATTTGTTTAATATTTAAACCTATTTTCTACACATTCCAGCACATAAAATATTTTTTCTGTGTTTACACTCACTCTTTCAAATAGATGCAAGTAAAACACAGCAGAAAATAAATAACATCAAAGACCTAGCGGTCCTTTTGCTCTATTTTCACCTGCCATTCTTCTTATTTTACGGCGCTGTTGTTCAATCGGGGGACGCTCTCTGTTGAGGAGAAAAGCATGAATTTCTTTGTATACGGATTATCCATTGTTTAAATGTCCCGGGCAGTCGAAAAGGAGGCAGAGCTGTTGAGAAATGCTAGGAGCTAACTGAAAGCTAACCGTATCATTCAAATATATTGAATGTTGCAATGTTGGCAAAGAGAGGAAGTGACATAAGATTTGCGCATGCGGGGTACGGATCGGGTTTCCAGTACGGATCAGGTAGCGACAGTGTCCAAATTCATGGGCTGCATCCTCCTGAGGGCGCATTTGTAGACTGATTACGTCACAGCGATGCGCCGAAGGCTGTCCAAATCCAAATGCAGCCGACAAATGCGTCCTCCTTTTCCCCGAATTTGAAGGATGGGTCGGGTGTGTCCTTCGTGGCCCACCATATCCCAGAATTCATAGCGCGGCCCAGCCAATTCCAGTTTCCAACAATGGCGGCCGCTACTAAGTTTTAAAATTACTCTTATTAATCTTTCTGGGTCACAAAAAGAATATTCACAACATACTTCATACCGTGTACATTATAACATACCATAATAGACCCATTTCTGTAATATACTCACATATCTATATTATTGCTAATATATATTGTAATATATCTATATCACTAAAGCACTTCTGGATGGATGCAAACTGCATTTCGTTGCCTTGTACCTGTGCATGTGCAATGACAATAAAGTTTAATTCTATTCTAATTCTATTCTAAAATAAACTTTTAACATATTTTCAGGCGAGAATGTAGCTGTGTAAACTTCAAATATCTGCTTGGTTTATCAAGATATCGCATATTTGCAAAAGTGCTTCAACATTTTCGGAGACGTCTCTTACCCACCAGCTTGATAGCTAGCCGGGAACTCGAGGGTTACTGATGCGGCCGAGAACGGCACAACTCCCAGCACATCATTTTCAGATCACCGCAGACTTTCACTACTCGGGTTAAACGTAATATATAAGTCACTTAGACAACCTAAAAATGTTCTTGTTTGGCTTTTTTCAGTGTTTTGTTTGTTCGTGAGTAAATCTGTTTGGCTGAGATTAAAGTTATTAGATTAAATTAGATAAAATAAAACTTCATTAATCCCTCGGGTGGGTTCCTCCTTGGTTTTCACACAGCTGAATAAACATCAAACAGAAAACTGATTAAACAGAAGTGTGAGATGGTCGAGAATTTACTCCAGTGTCCTGTTATATTTTAGATAACAAGGAGCAGACGGCCGAGTTTATTAAACTCCACCGAGACACCGAGGCTAGACCGTCCAATTCCACGGCTGTTTACTTCCGGCCTACCCGACCTCCTGAGGACCCGGCCCACGTAGACCGCGAAGGCCGGGTCCTCAGGAGGATGCAGCCCATGAATTTGGACACGACCATGGTTTTAGTAACGCAGTAATGCAGCGTTCCTATGGGAAAGTAACGGTAATCTAATTACCGTTTTTGCAATAGTAATCCCTTACTTTACCCGTTACTTAAAAAAAGTAATCGGATTAAACCTCCAACACAAACTCTGCTACCTTTAATATTCCTAACGTGGATTTTGATAACGAGGGATTGTAGCAGTGTCAGTATAAGAAAAGAGGCTCATGTCGTGAATTCAGTTCCCCATTAAGTGATTCTGTCAGACTCTCTGTTGCTGGTTAAAAATAACAAATACAAGTATGGAGTAACTCTTGGAACAAAGCCGATACGAATAACAGTGACGTAAAATAAGAGATTACTGCATTTTCATTTTTATCATTGGTCCTTTGATTTTTTAAAAAAAAAAACTGTAACAAAGTTACTGAAAGAGTTTTTCAATCGTAGCTTTAAACTTAGTTAATTGTTGTATATAAAAACAATGTATTAAAGACAAAAATGTTTACTTTATAGTTTTTAGTCACTTTATTTATCTGATATTTTTACTGCTTTCTTTATTTTTGGCCATTATCAAAAATGCTCTCAAAGCCCACTGTAGCAAGGAGCAATCGGACAGTATTAGAGGTTAGTTATTGGAGACTGTGGAGCGTTTAGCAATGAAAGAATCAAATTTAGAGTTTGCAAAGACCTAAAAGAGTGAATATTCATTCATTAAATCATAAGAAGCATAACAAAAAATGTTAATGCTGGTCCATAACTGCTAAATGTGTAAACAAGAAACTAAGTGTTGTGTTTGATTCTGCTCCCTTCTTAATCCTGGTACCTTTTATTCCCCAGTGAGACTGCAGACACCCAGCATCTCCCTGACCTCTCCTGGTGCAGGTCTGGTCTGGGGTCCTGAAGGTGCAGAGATCACCAGGGGTTACAGTTTTGTCTTCACCTGCTCCATTAACTCCAGTTTTTCCAGTGGACGTTTCATCCTCATCTTCTCTGACTCCAACATCCCAGACAGCAAGCCAGCAGTCAACAACTCAGCCTCCTTTAGTTTCCCTGTAGCTGAGTATGAACACCAAGGCAACTACAGCTGTGTGTATGTCACAGTGTCCACACGGACATTGAGTTCTACTGCAACAGCACCCATTACTGTCATCATTAAATGTAAGTATACTATTGAATTTATGTATTAAAAATTAGAACAACATATTGTGCACACTGGCCACTCTATTCCCTATTTTTCCCTTATGGATTTTCTCTGTTTGAAAGTTTACCAAACAAACAATACCAAAAAAAAAAAAAATCGGGTCTTTTAATTTCAGTTATTTTTGATTTATTTCAAAAGCTTAGTTTTTTTATTTTTAATAGTGGGAGACAGAATTAAATATTAGACATGGGCATGAACATTGTAAACTCGAGCTCTTTTAATTCCCGAAAAAAGTCTTTAAACTGCATTTCAATTTAAATCACAGAAAAAAAAAAGTCTCTGGACAAAATTGGGCAGACCTAAAAATAAAGTGCTTCAAGTACATTTTCAAAATGGTATTGGTTATTTGACCAGCTTCACCTTTAAACTCAGAGGAACCTTAGCCAAAATTATTTTGTACATTAGGCTAAAATAGTGTGATCATCGAACATTTTAGTGCAAAAATAACAAATCCTCTGGACTCACAGTACCGCCATGCTCATTTACTGTCCATCTCTTTCAGCCAGTTACTTAGACAAACTAGCCTGTTCACATTTTCAGAGCTCAAGGCAGCTCTCTTTTACTTTCCAAGAAGCTCAGTCAAAAACCTGTAGTATACAATTCAAAAAAGTAATTATTAATCTACACAATAACTGTCAACTATAGAGCTTTTTGAAGAAACAATAACAATAAGTAAAAAGAAAAGTTTTGTTTGCCTGCATTACATTGCAATTAGATGGTACAGCTCTTATCAAGGCTTCTGTCAGGTAGTCTTTTGAAATGAAATTTTCATTTTTCACATCAGGTTTTATTATTTAGTTAGTTTAAGTGAACTATAACAACTTTAGGGGAAATGAGAGGGTAAAGAGATAGTCTAGTATTTCTTTAAGTTGCTTGAAGATGTTTCACCTCTCATCCGAGAAGCTTCTTCAGTTCTAAGGTCAAATGGTGGAGAGTCCCAGATATAAACCTAGTGGGAGTGACCCCCCACAGAGGGACAAAAGGACCCCCTGATGATCCTCTAATCGCCTGAGCCAAGGTGTGAAATTGGGTGTGGGTCCCAATCAGCCAGAGTTTCGGGTGTGTTCATTGTGAAACCTGGCCCCACCTTATCATGCGAATTCCTGAGGTCAGATGGCCCAGGATGTGAGTGGGCGTTAAGGCGTCTGGGGAGGGATCTCAAAACTGGATTATAGATGGCAGACAGTTGGTGTCGTAAACCACCGCCTCTGTTCAAAGATGGTCGCTCACAGTGGACATAGATGGCTTCTTTCACTCCTCTTTCAAACCATCTGTCCTCTCTGTCCAAAATGTGAACGTTGGCATCCTCGAAAGAGTGACCTTTGACCTTAAGATGCAGATGGACTGCTGAGTCTTGTCCTGTGGAGGTGGCTCTCCTATGTTGTGCCATTCGTTTGTGAAGTGGCTGTTTGGTCTCTCCAATGTAGAGGTCTGGGCATTCCTCGCTGCACTGTACAGCATACACCACATTGTTAAGTCTATGTTTTGGAGTTTTGTCTTTCGGGTGAGCCAGTTTTTGTCTGAGCGTGTTGCTGGGTCTGAAATGCACCGGGATGTCATGCTTGGAGAAAACTCTCCTGAGTTTCTCTGATACACCGGCTACATAGGGGATGACAATGTTGTTGCGTCTGTCCTCGATCGCTGGTGTCTGATCTTCTTTTCTGTGCCTCTTTGCTGACTTTAAGAAAGCCTAATGAGCTGCTGGAATTACTAAAGAGGCTCAGTGTTTTGTAACTGAAAATTGTGAACAGGAGTATTTTTGCAGCTGGCCTTATGGCATATCACTTTAACAACCTGCTCAACCAAATGGTCGAGCACATTTATATTTCAATAAGAAGAGTGCCTAACTTCACTCCAACTAACTGAGCCATCTCTACTACTTAGTTAAGGTATGCAGTGCTTTGTGTCTGGGGGTGGGCGTCCGGGTACACACCGGCTCACTCCTTGGCGGCCGCTTGTCGGGGCCTGGGGCCTGGGGCTCGCTCGGGCCCCTTTGGAGGTGGGGTGCCCCCGGCCTCTCGGCCTGGGGCTCGGTCACTCAGGCGCAGCTGGGGGCCGGCGGAGCTCACGGGCGCGTCACTGCAACTCCCCCTGACTTCTGCTCCGCGGCTGCTGGGCGAGCCCTCATCTGGGACTCTCCTCAGCTCTTACTGGGACAGTGGCGCGGCTGCCCCTCTGTTGGTCTTCCATGGTCTCTTGTGTTCTGGGGGCCTCTGGATGTCTGGAGTTTTGATCTCCTCCATACCCGCTTCACACCCTGGAGGACGGGGCTGTGGCCCCCCCACACTCCCTAGCAGATCATTACATGGAGAAACCTTTGGAATGCAAGCATGCTGATCCACACAGGTATGCACACATGGGTATTCACAGACGCGGACTAAAGCTTTCTTGGCTGCTGCCTCAAAGCACACTGTGCGCTGTCTATCTTGCGTGCTGCACAATATCGTTTATTATTTAGTAACTATTGATATCTATGACTAGCTAGTTTATTGGGATGGTGCTTTGTTTTCTCTATTATTATGTTGCTCTTTGTTGTTTGCTGTCTCCTCTGTTTGTTTTTTTTGTTTGTTTTTTTTTCTTCTCCATACAGGTGACCCAGGAGTTTTTTTTTTGTTTTTTTTTTGTTTTGTTTTGTTTTTCTCTCTCTTCCCCCCCCCCTTCTCACCGTCTCTTCTCCCCTTTGGTTTTCTTTCTTTCTCTCCCCCTCTTTCTCTCATTCATTCCCCCTGTCCTATTTATTAAAAAATAAATAAATAAATAAAAATGACAAAGGATGAACTGAAGCTCTGCCATCACGTAATGTCGCATACTGCTGTTTCTGATGTCATTTAAAAAAAAAAAAAAAAAAGGTATGCAGTGCTGAAATAATCCACCAGATGTCACTTGGTTCTTCTTATCCCTCTCCCAACCAGGAAGTGAGAAACCAAAAAACCACCTAACATATTTTGAGTGTTTTTGATTAAACTAAGGTAGGAAGGTATAATGTTTTGGATATGTGATAGTGTTAGAGGACTTACTGAACAGATTTATGTGACTTGATAACATAAAAAAATTTCTTAATGTGTAATCATTTTTTTGTGCTCAAAATTTGTCACTTTATGGTGCTAATGCTAACATTAACCTAAATGTTATTAAATGTATTATTTGCCATAAAATAAACACATCTGGACCCATTTTGTTTATCCACTGCTGTTGATAAATCACATTAAGTGTTAGCATAGCAAGAATATGCTGAAAGAATTTCCACAGTAAGTAATTTTTGTAACTTTCTGAGTTAATATGGAAAACTCAGAAAGTTACAAAATTAAAAAGAATAATATGGTAAAAATCAAGAGTAACATGTGAAAATGACAAATATCACAACTAATTACCTTTTAACTAAATTACACTAGCTGGTAAATTAATATTACTAAGTTGTCAAAATTATAATTGTATACTTTACAAGTACTAGATGGGCGCTGAACAATTGAATGGCTCATAACCACATGCTCCAGTGGTGGATTCGTGAGTGGTGTCTCCTGATACCATCCACTTTCAAGCACAGTGTGTTTGAGGTCATGGTCTCACATGAAGCCACAAGGGCTGCCACTCTCCGCCAATATATTGCCAACAAACTCTTTGAGTGGGGTTTTAAATTGTTCTGCCAAGTTCATCTGGATTATCGATAACTTGGTGCCGTAAGGCAGATCCACATTCTTCAATGCTTCCCTCAGTGTAGAGGAACAGAAGCTACCTCTAGAAGCCAAAGTTGTAAAAAACATTGTGCAAACCCATAAAAGAACCACAGCTCTTCACAAGTTTCAGCTTGGTCCAGAAGTTGCACTCCTCCTTGGGTGTCAGGTGCACTGGTACTCTATGACCAAACTGCACTGGGTGGAGCTCCCCTGATGGCAGGCAAAGACCTAATGAAGAAGGGCCATGGAGGTCTGAAGAAGGTCTGATTGCAGTAAAAAGGTTTGACAACAAATATGTCAGCCTTCTAAGCAATGCCTGTGGGTTCATGCGTCTTTCATCTGTTATAGGATGTAGCAAAGAGTCCAACGCAAAGATCACCATTTCATGCTCATCACTCATCCCTGCAAATAAGTAGCATATGGACAGAATTGACTTTTTTCAACTGTATTTTCTACTGTACTTGTATTAACATTACATTTCATAGGTAAACCATTAAGTGACATCTCAACTATTTGGTAGAGATCAATATTTTAAAATGGCCTGTATTTATATAGCGCTTTACTAGTCCCTAAGGACCCCAAAGCGCTTTACATATCCAGTCATCCACCCATTCACACATACATTCACACACTGGTGATGGCAGTTTTTAAAAACTATAGGGTCTTAAAAAAATATTGATTGTGGCTATTACTGACCCAAGTCAATAAGAAATGCAAACCAGTGGTCCTCCTTGGGCTCTTGCACTCTGGGGCCTCTGGAAGTCTGGGGCCTGGATCTCCTCCATGCCTGCTTCATGCCCTGGGGGACGGGGCTATGGCTCCCCACACCCTCTAGCAGATCATTACACGGAGAAACCTTTTGAATACAAGCGCACTGATCCACACAGGTGTGCACACAGGTGTACACACGGGTGTTAACTGTTCATAGACACAAACCACATCTTCCTTGGCTGATACCTCAAAGCACATTGTGCGCTGTCGGTCCTGCGTGCTGCACAACAACAATCATTATTTAGTATTTACTGTTATTTACACTTAGCTGGATTAATGAGATGGCGTTGTGTTTACTATGCTGCTTTCTTTTTTGCTTGTTTTCTCTTATTTTTTCTGTTTTCTCTTTCTCCTTTTCCTATCCCCCAGCCATGTCTGTCCCATCTGTAACAACTGAAAATAAAAATAAAATAAAATAAATGACAATAACAACAAAAGTTGATCAATTGGACCAATATGGCAAAGCCGTGATGATCCACTTGGTAAAGTAAATCCGTTGGGTATCTTTGTTGGCCTTCAGACAAACAAAACCAAACGGGACAGGCAAAAACCAAACAAACAAAAAAGAAAGAAATGCAAACAAAAAAAATTTCCATTGCTTTTTTTCTTGGTGGGTTAGCTAAAGGGATATGTAGTTGTAAGAGTTTCACTTTCAGGAGCAGAATTGAAAATTGAAAAGTCTGCATCACACAATTTGTTGCAAATTGCACAAACGCTGAAGCTCAAGTCAGATCATCCTGTCATTGCAGCATCGCAGTTCCTGGGCGGCCTTTCCTCATAACAGCCATCCCTCAAGCTTCTCTTCATTTAAAGCAATGCATTATCAGAGATTGTAACATCTAGTCCTTTTACTGAATTGGAAAAATAGATAAAACAAAGATTATAACATTAGAAGACAAGATAGAAGGATCAGAACAGGAACGTAAACAGGGGTTAATAAACTAAAGCATTACCTAAAATGGGGAACTTAAGGCACAGATAACAAGAAATTCATAAGCACAAGGAAAGTAAACATAATACAATAAATAGCAGGTAGTGGAGCTTGAATGTAAACCGTTACCCTAATCCTGTATCAGGCTTAGGTAGATAAAGCATACATACATACATCAATAAGAACGATTCAAAGATAATCAAAAATAAAAAAGTAGAGAAAACCAAAACATCCCCAAAACCCTGAGTCAAAGATGCAGGGACAACAATAACTCATGCAGAACCACTTTCTATCTTGCATATTTGACAAAAACCTTTTCTCTCTTAGTTCCTTGGATGCGGCTGGTCTTGTCTGCAGTTACTGTGGTCCTGTTGCTCCTGCTGGTCTTGTTGGTGGTCTTCCTGGTGCTCAGGAGAAGGAGGCAAACACAGCTGGGCTACGTCCACAACAGAAGTCTGTGCTCACCAGAACAAACAATATATTACATGAAAAAACAACAGCTTTGTTTTGAATATGATGTCCACATGACAGAAATCTGCTCTGTTGTCTTTCAGTGACTCTAACAATCTGTGATGAAGATGATGACGTCAGTGACAAAAGATATGGATTCTGAGAGACTGAACACCAAAGAAATCACACTGAACAAACAGGAGGAGCAGAGAAAGAGAGAAGAAAAGCAGATGAAGATCAAAGCAGTAGTGATGAAAATGATCATGTATTTGTAACTCGGTCATTTGATGAACAAACTGTGGACCTTTGTAGAGAACAAGAAGATATTTATCAAAATTATTCTGCTTGCAGCCCTTTTGAGCAAGTAACAAGTGACAACAACATTCTTCAAATCTCCTAATAAAGATTGCTCTCCCAAACTGAGTGATGGCACACCCCTTTTTTTCAGGCCAAGTCATCCTGAGTTAGAAAGACTTCGGTTTGGCAACTAGAAAAACAAACAAACAAACCACAGTGGCACTCACTGTGGTTCGCTGGACTCCAGACTGTGAGATCTCAATTACTTTATTTTTCATTTGTTCCTGAATTTCCTTGGATCACGGAATGATGTCTGCTCCGCTTTGTCAGGCAGGTCCTATTTAAGTGATTTCTTGATTGAGAGCAGATGTGGCAGTAATCAGTCCTGGGTGTGGCTAAAGAAACTGAACCCTGCTAGTGATAAATACATTAAGTGTCATCTAACAATGCTCCAAAGTCACATGTCAGGAGTGTTTCACGTGTTCCCTCTTCAAGCGCTCCAGAGAGGTCACAAGCATTCTCGCTTTTTAGATTACATAACTGAGTGGGTTTGTAATTGTAACACAAAAAGTCAATATGAACAAAAGGACGAGCCATCCATCCAAGCACGGGCAACTCTGCTGAGAAGATGATGTCTAATGATATTATATATGTATTACTCTTAGACTGATTTAATAAGTATTTTTTTTAACTATTTTCCTACCTGACAAATTTCTAATATTTCCAAACTAATTTTGAAAAAGTGCCAATGCTTTGTGAAATGTGATGAAAATTGATAGACTGTCCCAGCAATAGTGAGTTACACTCAACAAAAATATAAACGCAACACCTTTGTTACTGCTCCCATTCCCCATGGGATGGACGTAGAGACCTAAAATTCATTCCAGATACACAATATAACCATCCCTCCCAAACAGTGGTCACAAATCAGTCCAAATGTGTGGTAGTGGGCACATCTGCCATATTGAGATAATCCATCCCACCTCACAGGTGTGCCACATCAGGATGCTGATCTGACATCATGAGTAGTGCACAGGTGTACCTCAGACTGCCCACAACAAAAGGCCACCCTGGAATGTGCAGTTTTGTCTCACAGCAAAATGCCACAGATGCCACAAGCAATGAGGGAGCGTGCAATTGGCATGCTGACAGCAGGAATGTCAACCAGATCTGTCGCCCGTGCATTGAATGTTCATTTCTCAACCATAAGCCGTCTCCACAGGCGTTTCAGAGAATATGGCAGCACATCCAACCGGCCTCACAACCGCAGACCTCGTGTAACCACAGCAGCCCAGGACTTCCACATCCAGCAGGTTCACCTCCAAGATCGTCTGAGACCAGCCACCCAGACAGCTGCTGGAACAATTGGTTTGCACAACCAAACAATTTCTGCACAAACTGTCAGAAACCGTCTCAGGGACGCTCAACTGCATGCCCGTCGTCCTCATCGGGGTCTTGACCTGACTCCAGCTCGTCGCCGTAACAGACTTGTGTGGGCAAATGCTCACATTCGATGGCGTCTGGCACGTTGGAGAGGTGTGCGCTTCACGGATGAATCATGGTTCACATTGTTCAGGGCAGATGGCAGCTGAGAATGTCCCAGTTCTTGCATGGCCAGCATACTCACCGGACATGTCACCCATTGAGCATGTTCGGGATGTGCTTGACCGGCGTATACGACAGCGTGTACCAGTTCCCACGAATATCCAACAACCTCGCACAGCCATTGAAGTGAAGTGGACCAACATTCCACAGGCCACAATTGACAATCTGATAGACTCCATGCGACGATGTGTTGCACTGCATGAGGCAAATGGTGGTCACACCAGATACTGACCGGTTCTGGGTCCCCAGACCCCCAATAGTGCAAAAAACTGCACATTCCAGGGTGGTCTTTTGTTGTGGGCAGTCTGAGGTACACCTGTGCACTACTCATGTCAGATCAGCATCCTGATGTGGCACACCTGTGAGGTGGGATGGATTATCTCAATATGGCAGATGTGCCCACTACCACACATTTGGACTGATTTGTGACCACTGTTTGGGAGGGATGGTTATATTGTGTATCTGGAATGAAGTTTAGGTCTCTACGTCCATCCCATGGGGAATGGGAGCAGTAACAAAGGTGTTGCATTTATATTTTTGTTGAGTGTAATAAAAAAAAGAGAGTTTGTTCTGTTTACAGTGTTAACAAAACCTTTTTTAAATTTTGCATTCCTAAACAATGAAAGTTAATGTGCAATGACAGCTGTCTAACGAGAGCAGGGATGTCGAACTCGAGGGCCGGTGTGCTGCAGATTTTAAAGGTCAGGTCAACACGCCTGAATCATTCAATTAGTTCATTACCAGACCTCTGGAGAACTTCAAGACATGTTGAGGAGGTCATTTAGTCATTTAAATCAGCTGTGTTGGATCAAGGACACCGGCCCTCGAGGACTGCAGTTCGACACCTGTGAACTAGAGCATGGGTCTCAAACTCCAGTCCTCAAGGGCCGCTGTCCTGAAACCTTTCCATGTGTCCCTGCTGCAACACACCTGCATAAAATCTGTAGGTCATTACTGGATGCCGAGGTGGCAACCCCTAACCCTACTCAACTAAATTTAAATAAAAGTGTAAGTTTAAAAAAAAAAAAAAAGAAGTACTTCTAAATCTACTTTTATTGCACGTTCATTCCCTCATGAGCTGCTGTGACATTATTCAAATGGCTGAAATGCCACCTCAGCATGCAGCGAGGTTCTATAGAGTCTTACTAATGACATACTAATTGTATTCAGGGGTGTTGCAAGAGGGACACATGGAAACGTTTCAGGACACTGGCCCTCGAGGCTTGGAGATTAACTCCTGTGAACTGGAGTAAAGTAAGACAAAAACGTTAATGGGCTGTGTAACATGGAAATGAGTATAATGGAGTGATTCAAGTCAGTCCAATGGTCTCCTCCCATACACAAAGACAGAGACAAGAAAACAGTGAAAGACAGCGAGAAATTGAACACAGAGGGAACTAACTAACACAACTTTACAAGTCATCAGTGACTGAAACCAACAAAAAAAAATGAAGACTCAGTATTTCAAGGAATACAAAAGAGAACAAACTCAACAAAACAAAACAAAAAAACAATTAAAGAAGAAAATAAAGACATCTAAACCTCAAAAAACACAAGGTACTTAACTAAGGTTACCACTCTTACAAATAGTAAACTATTTGTAAGGCTAACTAAAGAAAAACAAAGAACCCAAACCAAGAGAGAGCCTGTAATACTAAACCCAAAAGACAGACTAAACATATACAGAGGACACAGGGGAGTCATATTAAACAACAAACAAAGAGGAATATGGACAATACAGTCACAGTTAATGGAAGCTGACTGTGTGGAGTGAGGAGTAGGACCCAAGGGCAGACATGCGAGAACAAAACTTAATGTTAACAGAAAGCGAGACGTTTATTAAAGGCAGGTTTTAACAGTCCAAAACAAAAGCGTGAAATCAATTCAAAGCTAAACAATAATCTAAAATCGGGAAAACAAGAAGGAAAACATGAAATACCCTAAACATGACAACTGGGCATGCATACATGAAGACCTGGAAACATGTCATGACGTAGCAGACGCTTGGACATGAAATGAATGAAAACACAGAGGATAAATACATACAGGAGGTGATCAGGGGGAGTGGAAACACATGAGGAAACAGCTGATACGAATGAACATAGTGATGCCACAGGGGAAGTGAAATTGAACACACGCTGAACATGGAAACACAATGGGAAGCAGACATGACAACATGAGCTTGACAACATAGGAAACGCAGAAATGAAGCAGAAATGAACCGACGAGGAACACGCACACTGTAACTACACGCAGAGGGGAAAGGGGACTGGAGATGAGACATGGACATAACTAAGCACAAACAGAACGTAATGTGTGGGGGGAAACACACATGACAGATGGAACAGGTCACAGGGGAACTTGTAAACAAGAGGAGGGGACAGGAGACAAAGACATCACTGAAACAGATGAAGGGTGAAGGAGACTTAAACACAGGGGTGAAGACACGAGGGGAATCTAATAAACAATGAAATATAACAGGGCAACGTAGGAGCTTAAGATAAGTAAATGAACTTGACCATAAACCATAAAGCATCAAAATATATGAAAACTCAAAACTCTGGATCAAACAACCCAGGATCGTGACAAATACAGGCTAAATACTCTAACATAAAGAGGAACCAGAAGCACAAATCATAAAACTACAATAACAGTAAAAAATAATAATAATCCATATTTCCACAAAACTCAAAACTCTGTTTCTAAGACCCATGACATGACAACCTGAGCTGGCTCGACTGAGTTCCTCACTGGCTTTGCCCAGCTACCCTATGGAGGAGCTCGTGTTGTCGACTTGTATGTCATGAACTGTGTCTTTACTTTTGTAAAGTGTCATCATATTTACTATAAGTGTGTCTGAGTGTACAGATGCATATGTGTCCATCTATGGTCAACAGAAATTCAGTTGGTCATCTTGCAGCATCGTTTGCCAGATACATAAAAGTATATACACATTCATATACACGTGCACACTAAAGCAGCTGCACTGTGAAACTTTAACCACTAGCTTCTCCTTTCCTGGCACTGAACCACCTCCTGTCTGTGAACTTTCTGTGAAAAACCAACACTGATCGTTTTTACTTCTTTGACATTTTCCTGAATATACAGAAGCAAAACTGTTATCAAACCCTTTAATGAATTAAAGATCACATTTTAGTTATGAGTGTTTATTATATGGAAACACGTGTTGTTTTCAGTCATTTAGTTTATTAAAAAGAAGAGGAACCACAGCTACAACATGTGAAGCTCAGACCAGGGAAGCTGGTGGAGGACAGAAAATAAAATGAAGTAAAATGCTCAAGAATTGCTAGAAAACATCAGGATAAAATGTTTTTATTAGTTTTTAGAAATGATTGATTAATTACACCGTAGATTAGAGCTCTGTTACTGTGTCTATTATTTTTTATGTTTTTTGTAATTTTTTCATTTTCTATTTTTTTTTCTTTTTTCAGGCAGAGAGAGTAATGCCAACATTCAATTTTCTTACACATGATACCTCAGAAGTTTTGATGCACATACATTCACACTGATGTACATAAATAAATCAGGTGCATATAAGGAAAAGGTTTGTATGTATTTTCAAGTCCAGAACTGGTAAATTTGTTATTTGAGTGCTGCCGTTTGCTTTTGTTGTTCAGTATTAGTGCTCTGTTACTTTCAAGTAAGAAAAAAAGAAAGAAAGAAATCAAAAGGAGAAGTGTTTCAGAAGGATAACCAGTGCAAAGTGTTTTTGTAAACCACAGGTTTTAGTTCAGGTTTCTGTCATCTGTTCTCATAAATGACATGAAGCAGCAGCCTTTCTTCTCAGTCATGGAGGGCAGAGAGAAGAGAGCGCTTCATTTCCTGATTCTTGGTAAAACAGATTTTCCATAATGTTTAATACTTTTCTTTATCACAGAGACAGTCTGGATAACTTTACAACTTTTCTTAAATTATTTTTAGACTGAATAACTTTATGTCTTGATAACATTCCATGGTTTAATTTTCCCATAGTTGTTTATCTCGTGGTCTCACCTTCACCTTCTGCAGGTCAGTCTGTTCTAACCTGTCATACTTACATTTTCAATTTAAAGCCATTTTTGCAATATAGTTCATATTTTCTTTTTCCTCATAGGTCGGATCAGATTAGCTGGATCTCGGTACACTCGGTGCTCTGGAAGAGTTGAAATCTATAACTCTTACCGTTACTCCTGGGGAAGAGTGTGTGATAATGGCTGGGACTTAAAAGATGCCGAGGTAGCCTGTAGAGAGCTGAACTGTGGGATAGCTCTGCAGGCCGGTAGGTCTGCTTACTTTGGTCAAGGTACAGGAAATTTCTTCCGCAGTAATGTGGACTGTTCAGGAAGTGAAATTTCTCTAGATTATTGTAGGTACATCAGCTCTATTAGTTATTCCTGTAACTTTGGTCGGGACGCTGGCGTCGTCTGTTCAGGTAAGAAAACCTTTCTATAGTGTTTATGGTCTTATCACTTTATAATAGCTGTTTTTTTCATGTACTTGTCAATACTTAGATTCTAGTTAGTTCTCATTCCATCATATTTTACTTTCACAGAAAAGATGTTCAAATGTTTAAAACACACATTTAGTTGTTGTTTTATTACACTCAGTCTTTCTGTTGAACATGTTTGCAGTTTGATGCACATTTAATGAGATAACTGATTCGCATAATTAAACATACCATGTTAACACGTTTCTTACTCAAGGCTTGTGAAGAACTTTGAGCTCAGACTTCACTTAAAGCCTAATTTACAGACTTTTTATCTTGAAAAAGTTTGCCATCCTAAGATCCTAAAAATGTGACTGTTGACAGTATTTTTTAATTCATGTGGAGTTAAGAGAAAGTCATTTTTCTTTCAGGCAGCAGTACAATGTGTGCAGCACAGTATTTTCAGTGCTTGTCCAAAAAAGTGAACTCTTTAATTTTTAGCAGCAATAACCTCCAACAATTGTATTCAAAGAGCAGCAGGGTCAAAAAAAGCTTCCACTTAAGCCCCTCAAGTATTTGAGGTTTTTCATTTGCATACATAAAATGGTATCAGCTAAGCCATCAGCCACTAAGATTATCTGATCAGATCTTGACTGTGTCCTGTCTTATCTAATACTGTATCATTTCTTTAGATACCCTCCCAGAGCCCACCATCTCCTTATACAGTAATGAGGTCACCTGGGGTCAGGACGTCCGAATCACTTGCTCAGTTTCATACAAGTTCTCAGGTGGAACTTTTATCCTCCAGAAGACTTCAGGCTCATTCAGCCAGAGTCAAACATCCTCTATGAGCTCTGTTACATTCAGTCTTCACAATGTGAACTTTGATCATGATGGACTGTACCAGTGTCAGTACATGAAAACAAGTAGAAGTTTCAGCTCTTCCCCTGTCAGACTCTCTGTTACTGGTAAGAAAAAAATCCACTTTGCCAAGTTGTTTGTTTCATTCTCTTCTTTCAATAATAGAATCAGTAACCTGGTGAGATAATGCTTTGATATGTTGATATTTTTTCAGTGAGGTTTCCAAAACCTCGTATCTCCATTTACCCTGTTGGTGAGGTGACCTGGGGTCAGACTGTTGAAATCACATGTTCAGTCTCAACTCAGGTTTTAGGTGGATCGTTCACTCTGAGTCAAATTCAGGGTTCATTCAGGAGGAGCCAAACCTCCAACACAAACTCTGCTACCTTCAAAATTCCTAACGTGGACTTTGATAACGAGGGATCTTACCAGTGTCAGTATAAGAAAAGAGGCTCAAGTCGTGAATTCAGCTCCCCATTAAGTGATTCTGTCAGACTCTCTGTTACTGGTAAGAAAAACAAAAACAAGTATGGAGTAACTCTTGGAACAAAGCGAGATAAGAGTGACATGAATAAGAGAGTACTGCATTTTTATCACAGATCCTTTGATTTTTTTAAAAAAACTCTGTAACAAAGTAATTGAAAGAGTTTTTCAATCATAGCTTTAAACTTATTTAATTGTTACATATAAAAAGAGTGTATTAAAGATGGAATCTGCTGCTCTATATAGTTTTTAGTCACTTTATTTATCTGATATTTTTACTGGTTCATGTTTTTTGGCCATTATCAAAAATGCTCTCAAAGCCCACTGTAGCAAGCAGCAACCAGACAGTATTAGAGGTTAATTATGGGAGACTGTGGAGCGTTTAGCAATGAAAGAATCAAATCCAGAGTTTGCAAAGACCTATAAGATCATTCATCAAATCAAATTCAGCATAACAATAATATGTTAATGCTGCTCCATACCTACTACATTTATAAACAAGAAACTAAGTGTTGTGTTTGATTCTGCTCCCTTCTTAATCCTGGTACCTTTTATTCCCCAGTGAGACTGCAGACACCCAGCATCTCCCTGACCTCTCCTGGTGCAGGTCTGGTCTGGGGTCCTGAAGGTGCAGAGATCACCAGGGGTTACAGTTTTGTCTTCACCTGCTCCATTAACTCGACATTTTCCAGTGGACGGTTCTTTCTCATCTTCTCTGACTCCAACGTCACAGACAGCAAGCCAGCAGTCAACAACTCAGCCTCCTTTAGTTTCCCTGTAGCTGAGTATGAACACCAAGGCAACTACAGCTGTGTGTATGAAGTCACAGTGTCCACACGGACATTGAGTTCTACTGCAACAGCACCCATTACTGTCATCATTAAATGTAAGTATAGCATTGAATTTATGTTTTGTACTGTCCTAGAAGGACAGTAAATGCTGGCGATATGATAAACACTCCTTTGACTACGATGACCTGGATGACTGAGAACCTTCACAGAGATAAACACTGTTGTCTCACAGAAGGTTTGGTGTTTGTGTGTCTTTGTTACCTGAGCTAACTGTGTTTGCATTTAGCACCTTTGCCTGTGTTTTCTGTGGGTGCTCAGCTCCCTCTAACACTCCAAACATGTTAGATACAAATGTCATCCTAAACAATAAATAAAAGACTCCATACGACTGTAGATTCATCAAAAGTCTGTAATTAGTCTTAAACTCATTTCTGATTAACACACGTTTGCCAAACAAGAACCTCCTTACTATGTAAAACCATGATTACAAAGGAAATAGGAAGTGCCAATAAATAATACAAAACCACTTTCTATCTTTCATTTTTGACAAAAACCTTTTCTCTCTTAGTTCCTCGGATGCTGCTCGTCTCGTCTGTAGTTCCTGTGGTCCTGTTGCTCCTGCTGGTCTTGTTGGTGGTCTTACTGGTGCTCAGGAGAAGGAGGCAAACACAGCAGGCCCACATCCACACCACAGGTCAGTGCTCACCAGAACAAACAACATATTACATGAATCAGCAGCTTTATTTTGATCATGACATCTAGAAAAATCTGCTGTGCTGTGTTTCAGTGACTCTAAAAACCTGTAATGAAGAAGATGACGTCAGTGACGAGGAGAGGATCTATATGAATGTTGAGACACTGAACACCTACAGGAATTTTACCAAACAAACAGGAAGAGCGAAGAGAGAGGAAATATATGAGAAAGAGAGAAAAGTGGAAGCAGACGAAGAACAAAGCAGCGGTGATGAAAATGATCATGTATATGTAACACAGATGTTTGCTGAACAAACTGTCGACCTTTATGAAGAACAAGAGGACATTTATCAAAACATTTAGATTTATAATGATTAACATCGATCCATTCAGATTAACACAGTCAGAATAATATTTAATACATTTTAAGATTGGAAGCGAGAGGCTCCATCATTGATCAGAACATTGCAGCCTTTCTGGCTCGTCATCAGTGTAAATATTGTGGGGGGATCTAGTTTATCACAGATTACACATTTTGAATTTCTGTCTTTTAATAATACCCTCTATAAAATGTCCGTGTAGATGAGTTGGTGAAATTATAGTTCAGAATTGGTTTTAGTTAAAAATAATTTCTTTTTAAGCACATAAACACAGTGTGGTGATAAGTATAAGTATAAGAACGTTGAAAAGATGGTTCAGAAAGCTGCATCTGGTCAGACACAAACTCAGAAAAGCTGGATTTGTACAAAATGAAAAGGGTTAGCGATAACTTTTGTGCTGGACACTGGTTGTTAGTTTATTAGTTTAGAGGTGGTGCAGAGGTGCACCTGTGTGTTTATGCTGTTGTTTGCACTGAAGACCGTGAACATTTAAAAAAGATGTTCCTGAAATCATAGAAATTTCACTTTGGAGATGTTTGAAGCAGCTTATTCATTTTGTTGTGTGTAGAAATGTAAAACAGTGTTTCAGGTACAATTCAAATATGTACAAGTGTCCTTCCTGAAACACCAGCAACAGGGAATAACGTGTTTTTCTGTCCAATGTGATGTGTTGAATTTTCTCACAGAATCACATCAATTAAAGGTTGCATCTGATTTTACTCTAAATTGAGCTGAATGTCAAGAAAAATGTAAAGTTAATATTTCATTTCTTGCTCATTTGATTTATTTTAGTTGTATAAGGCTGTTTTGCTAAAACTCAGTGTAGCACTATTGATGCAGAGTATGTATATTTTGTATATTCTTTTTAAGTATAAAGTAAAAGAATACATTAGGCAAGTTTTTATTGTGAAGCCAAGCTAATCTTTGTATTTCTGATGATTATTTAAATGATATAATGCAAATAAATTTGCAATAAAAACAAAAAACAACTTGTTCTTGGAGTATTTGGAAATTAATCACACAATATAACTGCAACTATCTCCAAAACAGTGACCTACAGCGCACACCTGTATTTATCATTTAGCCACTGACCTGTCTGACTGTTACATACACTGAAAAAAAGGCCATGTTGGATTTACTTGATTCAATAGTGGACATTGGTTGCACACAAATGTTTTGCTTTGGCAGAAACTTAAACAATTGTGTTCAATCAACACAACTTTTTCATATTCAATAAACATGTGCATTTTGTGTTCATAAAACGCGATTGAAACATGTTTAGATGAAGTAAGTTGAGCTCTTGGAATATTTTAATACATCACAATTTTGTCATTTTATTTCAATACTATTAAATAACATTTACCCCAATACTACTTGCTCATTTAAATACTACATGTTGTCTTCATATTACATAATGTTCAACAAAGTCTAGAGTCTGGTTAACATAAAAATTGAATGGATCTACAACAACTAACATCCTCTCTTTATCCTGGTTGCAGGGGGGCTGGGAAATAACCCTGAATTGTTAGGCAGGGTACACCCTAGACAACTCACAAGTCTGTCACAAACAACCATTTGCACTTACATTGACAGGTAATTTAGAATCATCAATTAACCTAACTCTAACAACTGCACGACTTTTAACTGTGGGAAGAAACCAGAATACCCAGAGGGAAACCAGTGCAAATTAGCCAGATTGTGGATTTGAACCCAGGATCTTGTTACTGTGAAACAACAGCACTAACCACCATGCCACCAATCCAGACTTAACAAAAGTAGGAAAGCTATGATTTCAAGGCTTGATACAGAATTTTTTTGTACGTTTTTGTCCTTGACAGGTTAAACCACAAGAAATAGCAATAGCATGCACGTGATGTGTCGTAGTTGTCTGCCTCTTATAACGCCAGTGATTTTCCTACAGTTTGACATCTCGTGCGATCTTGTGAATTTCATGAGTTCAGCAACTAACCACTCTTACTAGATTGTATCATGTCATCGCAACAAGGACAAATTAAGTTGTTGAATTTCGTACAGATCCTTCATGATTTAATTACGTTCATAGAAGCATGAAATTATTGTGTTTAAATTACAAGTTAGACTTTTTTAATGTAAAAAAGCACCCAATTTACTTTTTTCAGTATACCAAAAAAAGTAGTGGAGGCTACTCGATTTGACTGAGATGGATGCCTTCCTGAAACCACGATCCAAAGCATACGAGACTGAAAGTTATTGACTTACTTCACTCGAGCATGATATGAACAATTTAATCTAGCCTCTCTGCAGATCATGTAGTTTCTACACTATATAGTTACACTTAACTTTAAAGCATGAGGCACTTATGTTAAATACACGCAAGATGCTTACGTAAATCCAAGAATTGGCCAATCCCTTTTTTTCAGTGTACATACATTAGCAGTCTCAGTCTTCCTATACGTTTTGTAGAATGTATCTTTAACTTATTCAGCATGAGCTCTTACTCAGTATTAACCACATATTTCAACACATATACACAGAACTATTCACACACGATGACTTGTGCAATTGCATTATGAAACCTTTCAAGCATTAGCTTCTCATTTCCTGGCATCAGATCAGGATTTGTCCTTTGAGCTGTTTATAACGCACTGACTTCTCTGGGAGCTTTGTGACTAAATCTGCATACACACCATGAAGGATGTCGTTTTAAACAAAAACCCTGAATAACAGCCACCATAGTTTTTGTAGTTTTTAGGTAAAGTGAAGCTCAGTTAGATTTAATTAATCTTGCTTGGTGAATTGAAGAACTCACTGCCCCCCCCCCTTCGTACCAGAAACAATGGCATCAGCAACATCTCTGCCCAAGGACAACACTTCCTTCTCTCTGGCTTTGCTCAAACAGCTGAGCAAGAACAGCAAGACAGGAAACATCTTTTTCTCTCCGTTCAGCATCTCTTCAGCCCTGGCTATGGTGATGCTGGGGGCCAGAGGCAACACAGCCACACAGCTGTCAGAGGTACAGTACACATGCTCACACACTAACACTAAAATTATAGTGCAGAATAGTTGTTGTAGTGGTACTCATTTAACACATGCAGGATGCTCTGGTGTTAATCTGGGCAGCTGCTGGAAACCACTGTGACCATTATAACTGTATAAATGACCCTGACTTGTCTCCAGTGTATCAGTGTGATATTATTATAGCCTGAAACCTAATGTGAGCGACTGAGCTGGTTAGACATGAGGGCACAGTAACTCATACAAAAGTGATAATGTCGGACCCTTAAAAGAGGTCAAATAAGCTAAACTCAAGTCAACATGACAACCTAAATGGGAAAGTAACTCCAGAGTAATGTGGAAAAATAAACTGAGACTGAAACCAAACCAGTTTTCTGAGATTTATTAACAGAAAGTTCAAATCTTTCCAACAGGATCAATGCTGCACAAACAGTCTTCCTACTAGCTTTGAGAAATACACAAAATAATAACAGCTCCACTCTGTGGATACAGTCTTTGTCTGTTCATCTTTAAGGAGCTGAGTTACCACAGCCTGATATGAATGAAGACACAAAGTGCATCATGAGCTTGAATGCAGCTTACAATTAGTTGTTTTTCCCGTTTTCACACACTCACAACGTTTTAAAAGGAAGTTACAGTTACATACTGTTACTACACAGAGGTTAGGAGAGTGAAACACATACTAAGAAAACCTTGTCAATCAATAAAATTAATTTCATTTTCTTTGTTGAGAAACTAAAGTTATTTCTGTCTCCTTTAGGCTGTGACACAGTAAGCTCCGTTTTTTGTTATTTGTGGCTTTTATTGGATAGTGAAGATGGAAACGTAGGGCTCATGTGAGCACTTATTGCTGATGTTAGGCTAAGTGAATCCAGATAACAGAAAGGTTCCCTGGGGATGTTGAAGAAGCTGGGCACTCAGAGGAAACAAATAATAACAAATCATCTAACGACAAAGAAAGAAAATCAAAAGTTAGTTTCTTTGTTTTAGATCCAGTCCAGAATTTTCTTCTGTGTCCTTCTTTGAATCCACTAAAGTGTTTTGTCCACAGTGCTTGCAAACCGAGGATTGTTGGGGTGATGTTCACAGCAGCTTCGCCCAACTTCTCACTGTACTCAACAGGACAGATGCTCCATTTACCTTCAGTGTTGCTAACAGACTGTACAGAGAGAAGTCCTGCCCCTTTACTCAGGTCTGTTTCTTCTTTTTATGTAGAGTGTGATTCTTCATGAGCTCGTGTGTTTTGGAGTAAATGAGAGGCAGAGAGAGAAATGCTGTGAGTTCTGACTGATCAGAATCTAAAACTGTGTTAATGATTGAAATGAGGCATGTGTGATTCAGCATGTGTGTTCATGTGAATATAACAGTCTTTTCTTATCATGTCAGCCTGAAGTAAATCAGAATCAGTGATGTCAGAGACTTTGCTGGAGTGAATTTATAAATGTGTCGTCTGTGGTTTCAGGAATTCTTAATACAAAGTAAGAAACATTACAGAGCAGAGCTGGAGTCTGTGGACTTCAAGACCAGGTCTGAAGAAGTCAGGATTGATGTCAACCACTGGGTGCAGCAACACACACCAGGTGGATCACATTTACACATGTACACACAATCACTTCATCTAATGTCCAGTTCAAGTTCACATGTTTTTCATAAGCAGGACTCACTGCTCCTGCTAAGTCCCTCTAAGGTGAGGAGTGTGCACCTGTAAGGATACCATGAAAATACTGAATTTCTTTTCTCCTGGTGTTCAGAAGTGATGGTAGCTGTACTTAACATAGTTTTGAAGAGTGAAGAAGCTTTACAGACCTGTGACCGGGGTTTGTCAAAGGGCTCCTTCCACCGTTAATCCTGATTTAACCCACAGTGATTCAAGCTGATTCAGCAGTGATCTCTGGATCCCAGAACCACCTTCCTCAGTGTCTGCACAGTCCTCTGTTCACTTGTTTCTTTTCAGCCAAACTCACTCACTGCCGCTTCTCATATTTTTTTAATCTTCTTGTTTATGTATCTTTTTATATTTTATCTGTCAAACTCTTCCTGTCCCAGTATCTCAGGTCAATATGAGTTCAGGTAGTTGAGTTTAATGAGCTCTGTGAAAGTTAGACTACAGCACAGCTTAAAATACCATCAGATTTTAATATTAACTCTTTCCTTCTATGAAAAGCGTTTCTGTCTCCCTGCCTGTTTGGGCTGGCACAGCATTAAAGGTAGTCTCTTTCACTTCCAAGGTGGCTGCCAGGCACCAGAATACTTTGTTTACATCCAGATGTGTTGACCTTGACTGAAGCTCAACTCAAGTATATGCCGAGCGTTGAGAATTATGAAGAAATATAGGGAGGAGCGCCATCTTGTGGAACAGCACATTAATGCAACTTTACCTGCTTATCTGATGTCCCTTGTTTACCTCATTCATCTTATCTCGTGTAGAAAAGCAGGATTTATAAGTACTTCAATAATGAGTTGTTACATGTGTGCTGTAGTCATTAGCCAGAATGGCTGTGCACACATACTTGTTCTAAATATTCATATGTTGTGCTGATGAATAATATCTTCGGGTTTCACTAATAGTCAAAGAATATATTAAACAGTATTTGTAAAACTCATCATGTTTCTCTGGCCTACAAAGGCTGAAAGAGTGTGGGGTCCATCGTGTTTTCATAGATTTGTGGATGAAAACTTTGCTGCAGTCTTTGAAGCTTTACTTCTCAATGTTTACATTTGGTTTTACTTTGGTCACCAGGTAACATCACAGAGGTGGTGGATGAAGATGATTTGAATGAACTGACCAGGCTGGTGTTGTTCACTGCCACCCACTTCAAAGGCTACTGGATAAATAATTTCTCGTGGTCTAAAACTTATGATGCTCAATTTTGGCTCAACAAGGTAAAAGTGCTCATCAAAACAGAACACTGACTATGAAACTATAACCTTGTAAAGTCTATATACCATTGCAGTTGTGGTTGGTCAACATGGACAGTTTCAAATCATGAGCAAATATACAAGTAATATCTGTGAGCCAAAACTCAGATTTCAGACTGATGTTAAGGACCGGTTTCAGTTTCTCTGCTCTGCATGATGTCAGAAAGATCAGCCCCTCCCCTTTTGTTAAAGAGGGACAGCCAATCAAAATGGCCTCAAGATGAGGGAGCTTTAAAGATGAGGAGCCAAAATTATTAATGTGAGACTGCATTAAGGCCAAGTGTGAGATAAATAAGATTTATTTGGGAGTGTACGACATACAAAGCTTCTTTACGAACTACTTTAATTAAAAGTCATGAGAATACATCTGTGACTGGAAATGAGTCTTCATGACACACAGCTTCAAAGGCAAAGTTTTTCAGAGTCATTTAATTCATTTTTGCATCCAAGACATATTTCAATGACTATATTAAAAATGCTTTTAATTTCTTGTTTGTCTTCAGAATGACTCAAAGCCTGTGAAGATGATGAAACAGGAAGAAGACTTTGCGTGTACCTTCATCGAAGAAGCAAACTGCAAGGTAACCATCATATTTATTATATTTGTATAAATCACTGGCATAATCAGATTTCACTGACAGAGTGATTGTAATGTAAATGTATCAGTAGATTTATGTGCAGTAATGCTTGAAACCCTCTGCTGGACAGATTCTAGAGATGCCTTACAGTGGGAAGGAAGTGAGCATGCTTATCTTTTTACCTGCAGAGATAGAGGATGATACAACAGGACTGGAGAAGGTAGAACACTTACACACTCGTGATGTTCCTGGTGACTCATTTCTTAGTCAACTAAACGAAGAAAACAAATCAGACTGATCGAATCGTCTAAAACTGACAAACACCCAGATATTAAGTCAAATCTGAAAACTGCTCGACATCATGGATGATGGATGCCGTTCGAGAATTCATGACAATCACTTGAATAAAAGTTTACATTTAAAATAACAAAACAATAAGTCATCCATCAATTTTCTTGTGCTTATCTGATGTTGGGTAGCAGGAACAGCAGCCGAAGCAGAGAAGTCCAAAAATTCCCTCTCTCCTCCAGCTTATCTGGGGAAATGTTAAGGTGTTCCCAGTCCGGCCAATAGATTTATTCTCTCCAGCAGGTCACAGTGTATGCCTGGTGGGAACACCTTACCCTGGAGGTGCCCCCTCAGCTGTCTCCTTTTAAGCAGTGGCAACTCTACTCTGAGCCTTTTTTGAAAAACTGAACTCCTTTTAGAGAAAGCTATTTTCTGTCGGTTGCAGGTCCTATTTTTTCATCTTGTGGTGTCCTCGGGATTCCCATATGCTTGTTTGCCATTCACCTAGCGACCATTTTTGATCCGAGGACACCACAAGGGTTGCGTAGCAATAATAGGTAATTAAATAAAATAATGTTAACAGAAAAATCAGGCCAAGATTAACTAATTTATGGCATTTCTCAACAACACTGCCACCACATTTGGTGGCAGATGGCTGCATAACATTTAGGACACAAAAATGTACAATTTATTAATAAATTTATTTTATCAATAAAATGTAAACAGTAAAACTGATTAAATTACTAGTACATCTGATACTAACTAGTGACAATAGCAATGATTACTTGACTAGTTGTACACATCCACCAATACACATAAACCACACACACACACAATCTCTAATAAGTGATATTGTTTCCATCCCAGCTGGAGAAGGAGCTGACCTCCGAGAAATTTGTGGCTTGGACTCATCCAGGCCAGATGCAAACATGTTATATTGATGTGAGGCTGCCTCGATTTACACTGGAGGAGACGTATGACCTGAACACAGTCCTGAGCAGCATGGGCATGGTGGACGCCTTTGATCACACAAAGTGTGACTTCTCTGGTGAGACATACGTTTGCAGTTTGTTGGTGTTTATGAACAGAGTGTAGAGCAACAATGCTCCAGCAGTGAACGAGTTCTCCAAAAGACCATGGAGCTGCTTATTTCAGCAGATTGTTTATCTTGTTTGATGATCATACTACTGTGAGATTTTGAAAGCAGGATCTAAACTTTGTTGCTGGGTTTTGAATGGACTGGTGGACTTTTTACAAACCGAGGATTGTTGGGGTGATGTTCACAGCAGCTTCGCCCAACTTCTCACTGTACTCAACAGGACAGATGCTCCATTTACCTTCAGTGTTGCTAACAGACTGTACAGAGAGAAGTCCTGCCCCTTTACTCAGGTCTGTTTCTTCTTTTTATGTAGAGTGTGATTCTTCATGAGCTCGTGTGTTTTGGAGTAAATGAGAGGCAGAGAGAGAAATGCTGTGAGTTCTGACTGATCAGAATCTAAAACTGTGTTAATGATTGAAATGAGGCATGTGTGATTCAGCATGTGTGTTCATGTGAATATAACAGTCTTTTCTTATCATGTCAGCCTGAAGTAAATCAGAATCAGTGATGTCAGAGACTTTGCTGGAGTGAATTTATAAATGTGTCGTCTGTGGTTTCAGGAATTCTTAATACAAAGTAAGAAACATTACAGAGCAGAGCTGGAGTCTGTGGACTTCAAGACCAGGTCTGAAGAAGTCAGGATTGATGTCAACCACTGGGTGCAGCAACACACACCAGGTGGATCACATTTACATATGTATACACAATCACTTCATATAATGTCCAGTTCAAGTTCACATGTTTTTCATAAGCAGGACTCACTGCTCCTGCTAAGTCCCTCTAAGGTGAGGAGTGTGCACCTGTAAGGATACCATGAAAATACTGAATTTCTTTTCTCCTGGTGTTCAGAAGTTTATCTTGTTTGATGATCATACTACTGTGAGATTTTGAAAGCAGGATCTAAACTTTGTTGCTGGGTTTTGAATGGACTGGTGGACTTTTACATGACAGTCCTGATACTTTTATTGTAGATACATTATCTGAATTTCAGGAGTGGGACCACACCTCTAAACTTGGCCTTTACGGTTCTTATCTATATATGACAGTCTCAGCTCTACAAGCTGTTCATTCCCTGCCCTTTTTCAATTCTTTCACGTCTCATTAGCACATGGGGATCTGCCTGGCCCAGGAGCTGCCGCCAGTCCCCTCTGAGGTCTTCTCCAAACTGCTATTAATATTTTTAAGTCATTTGCCTTTATTTACTAAAAACGCTGTCAAAAATAAAATGAGGATGGGCCCAGCTAGTGAAATATTATAATACTGACAGACAGTCAGGGAGGTGTTCTGGCTTCCTCCTGCCTAAACTAGACGTACTCTCTGACACTAATCACCAGAGGTGGGACCAAGTCATTGTTTTGCAAGTCTCAAGTAAGTCTCAAGTCTTTACCCTTAAGTCACAAGTCAAGTCTCAAGTCACTGGTGTAAAAGTCCGAGTGACTTTACTCGGACTTTGAATTTCAAGTCCTTTCGATTCTTTAAAAAACAAAAACAAAAAAAGCATGTTGCAGTTATGCTAAATGTAAATATTAGACCATGTGATTTTTAAATCTCTATTTTTCTCAACACATGACAAAATAGTGAACTTGGAAAATATACACAAATTGTGAAATTGCACCTCTTTAAAATGCAGCTCAATTAAACCTAGCTCCAAGAATAATTTTCACCGACAGTTCTGAGATAAGCTGCATGTTATTCTTGGATGTGCTTGTAGGACCGGCTTTAAAATCGCATGACAAAAATATCATACACATTAAAACCAAACAGTATCATCAACGTAGCCTGGACAACATTTGCTCGTTAGATGAAGTCAGCTATCCCATCGTAGCAAAAGAGAAGCACCACCTACCGTTCTTTATGCAACTTCAACTGTCAGACAAAGTTGGAAGTTGTTCCATCTCTGTCTGTGATTCTCTACTTGCATGTTTTGTATATTGCATTTCGGGGTTTTTTTGTTGACTACTTCATAGTTTATGTACCTGAAAAAAACAACTCCTTGCAGCATTTTTGAGCATTTTTTTTTTCTTTAAAAAAAATCTGGTTAATTTGATTGGCTGTGCTACAGCTCACGCACACATACGTACGGAGTGTGGTTTGAATAAATGAATGAATGAATTGAATTAATGGTGCACACTTTCTATATAATATGCGTGTTAAATTTTAGATTTGGGGTGAAATATCAAGTCTTTTCAAGTAAACCGGTTCAAGTCCAATTCAAGTCCCAGGTCATTGGTGTAAAAGTCCAAGTCAAGTCACAAGTCTTAGAACATTTTTTCAAGTCAAGTCTAAAGTCATAAAATTAATGACTCGAGTCCAAGTCATGTGACTTGAGTCCACACCTCTGCTAATCACTAATGACAATGTTAAGAAATATACTCTAAAACACTTCTTCAGTAAAGACTCAGAGAAGAGAAACACACAGAACTTCTTGCTAGCAAGGGCAGCCTCCAGAACTGAGGCTCGCACTGAGAAACTGCCCCGGTCTTTATTTATACTTCAGTGAGCGTTTGTTCCTTACATTGGAATGTGGAGGTGTGTGTGTGTGTGTGTGTGTGTGTGTGTGTGGGGGGGGGGGGGGGGGGGGGGGGGGGGGGGTCAGAGTGTGGCCCCATAAACGACTTCCCTTAACCTGCTGGTCTGGAAAATCCAACAGTTCATCTATATGTAAAAAAGCACTTAAACTAAAACTGACATAGCTACATTAATCCTACCGTAAAACAATAAGACAAGGTACGACCTCTCTCATGCTCCTAGGATGTGGGGGTGAACACCCTAGAATGTTACAGACATCCGAGGATGAGACATTCAATATGCCACCAACTATATACTTCTACACACAAATGATTACATGCAGCATTCTACCATATGAAAACTTATATCATTAAAAGATTATACTGACTACTAAGTACAATTTTCCTATTAACAGACAGGCTGTTGAAGTGACCTTATTAAGGTTTATTTTTGAGATATCACACTTTGACAGAATAGTAGAGAGGATAAAAGGGAGAGGATGAGGCATGCAGGAAATGGTCTGGAAACACTCAAACCCAGGCTCCTGCAGATCTTTTGGTATTTTAGTTGTCAGCTCAACCAGGTGATCTATATCACCACCTAGCCTTATCAGAATTTAATTTGAAAAAACCCTCTCAGATAAAAACAAAAAAGAAAAAAAATGAAAATGCAGCATTATGTTCATTTAAAATGTTCTCCTTTCACTTCTCTGTCACAGGCATGTCTGGGCGCAAAGATCTGGTACTTTCAAAAGTCATCCACAAGGCTTTTGTGAAGGTCCACGAGAAGGCAACTGAGGCTACTTTTGTGGATATGTGTTGGGGTGAGACTATGATGGGCAAAATAAGATGGGGCAATTGTGATTTAAAATCCTTCATCGCAGACTACCCCTTCCTCTTCTTCATCAGACATAACCCCACCATGAACATCCTGTTTGCTGGTCGGTTCTGCTGCCCTGTGTGAGCTCTGTGTCCTTTAGAGCAGCTCAGTACCAGAAGTCTTTAGTGTTTAGTTGGAGAACCTTTCAAAATCACTGCACAACAGCGCTGTATTCATATTAATATACAGCTCTATACTATCCGTTTTTTCTGTGTTTTGTATTTTCCTATTTTCAAAACTTTATCATCTTTAATGTTATCTGTTCCGATGTTTATATCATACTCTTCAAATGTCCCATCTCCTGATCAGAAATTTATCAAAGACTGTTTAGTGGCTGAAATGAGACGAACTGCATGACGTATAATTTATGTTTGAATCTTTATTTCTCATTGACCTCACACTGGCCGTTTAGGGACCACCAACAAGCTACATGTGGCCCAGTTGCTAAAAACATCTTTAAAAAAAGAAAAAAAAGAAAAGTAAAATACGTCATGTTAATTGTTTCTGCTCTTACTGTCTTTCTTTAATGACAGTGAAACAAAATCACTATATTTATTTAAACATAAAAGGGACGCAGATTTATATATATGATTTGGTTAAACAAGGGCTAAGTTTTTCCAAATGTTGATGGAGGGGAGCCTATTGTTTTATTCCACTCATCTCGTGTCAGCCAATTGCTGAAGCTCTAGCCAGCTCTTGTCCCTTCTTAGCGCCAGTGCCCATGTTTTCAGTCTCTTGCTTTCTACAGCCGAGCAGAGCAGGCGGGCTTAAAGGTTTTGAATTGGTAAGCTGGAGAAATGAACCTCTAGAGAGTGAAATACCATTTAAACTAATATTGTTCACGAAGTACGTTTTTGCTTTTGTTGTCGTAAAGGACGGAGTGAAAGCGAAGGGTTTACTGAGAAACGCCAGAATCTCAGGTTAAAACTCACAAAACTATTTTGACAACCACCAAACAGCTAAAACAGTAAATGAGAGCAGGTACACGGATTCCTCACATCAGAATCAGTGAGATGTGGCTTTCTCACCCGATGGCACGTCGTCAGTGCTGAAAGCCGACAGCTCACTGATTCTGATGCGCCGGGTCCACACTTTGTGTTTACGTCTTTGAGATTTTTTTGCACTAGATTCTGGTGCTGCAGGTTTTGTCTCTCTCCAACCAAAATTGACTGAACCAGCAGCAAAAGAAGATCAAAACTAAGCTTCACATTTGATAAACATCGTCATTAATTCCCTCTTACTTTTGCTATTTTGCTTTCACCATAATAAAAATCACACTTCCTGCACAGCTTTCTCTCTCAGTGTACTGCAAGAACAGTTTCCCATCCTAAATCTATTTTCTGCATTATTTGTTCGCTTATTACGCACAAGTCATGTAGAGTGCGTCAGCCACTGGTTTTGTTTTCCCCAAAAATGACCTCCAACAAGAAAGCCTAATTTCTGCTGTTTAATAGCAAAGAAACTCATTTTTAAAATTATGCCAAATTGCAAAATGCTTAGCTGTGTCTTTAATAAAACCTCTGTAACTTTGCTCTGCTTCACTTCAGCAGCATCAGGTCATGTTCATATGTTGATTTGTTCTGTTGCAGAATATTTTTAGGGCAGTTATCTGCTATAAAAAGCCAGGCCTGGAAAATCTCCTTCATGTTTTTCTGTGTTTTATCCTCAGTTACTTTGACACAAAGACATCTGCTGTGATGCTCACACCTCTGATGAAGTCTCACAAGTGTCAGTACTGATAAATGATCAGAATTATAATATTTTGGACTGTCTGAGGCAAAATTGAATCGAATCGGGACCTTGCGACTCATAATCGAATGGATTATAGAAATCCGTGACGATACCCAGCCCTAGTGAGGAGCCTAGGCCGGACAGAAGTGGATGTAGCTGTGGGTAATCAGAAAAGATGAAAAGAACGATTGATAACGTAAGTTAAGGCCTGATCCATCTGAAATTCATAGCCAGTGCTCTGACATGGAGCCATCAACCTCTGAATGGTGAAAAAGCACAGTGTATCCAGAAAACACATAATATGCCGCAATAAATGCACTGCCCAAATGTCCCCTCTCCTCAATGCCTTTCAGCAGCAGGCAGCAGCAAACAAGTCGATGATGATTAAATTTAACATTGTCTCAAATACTGCCAAAGCACTTTAAGCACAAGCACTTATTCAGTAACGTCTTTCTTGTAGAACTGGGCTCCAAATAAAGAACTTTGTGTTGACAAGATTGTTATTTAATCATTTACAAATCAATATTGTCTGTATGGACACCACGACAGGCACCAACCACCTTGAGGCCGCAGCTCAGTGAAGCAGCTTCGGCAATGGCAAAGTCCAATAATGAAAAACTACTCGGGTTCAGCTCAGGGAGGCCATTCCTCCCAATCACGCCCTTTCAGGTACTGTCGTTGCCCACATCAGCATTGAAGTCGGGCGGTGGAAGGAATACTTCGAGGACCTCCTTAATCCCACTTATGTGGAGGGAACAGAGTCTGGGGACGAGGGGGATGACCCACCAATCTACGGGGTCCATGGTTTGGCTGGAACGTTCTGTCAGGGTTGACGGAAACTCAGGTGCAGACTTAAGGAAAAGAGCAAGGAGAGTTTATTTCCATTTAAAAAAGCAAAACAAAAACAAAACTGATTGACTATATACAGAATGTGAGAGGAGTTCAGGGGTTCTGGGGTTCCACGGGGTAGGTGAGGGGAAATTCCACACATTCTCTCCAGTTCACTCCCAAGCTGCTCTTCGGCCACGCCACACACGCTCTGCTCCTGCCACACAAAATGCTCCTCTTCACTTCACTCACACTCGGGAAAACCAGGGACGAGAATCAAGGACCAAATTAAACCAGAGCCACTCTGTGCTATCTTTGATGTGGTCTAGAACCTGAATCTGCCCAACTCTAGACTCAAACTTAAACTTTTCATTACTGCTGGCCAGGCGAGCTATTTTGCTTTAGTGGGAAGACTCTTGCATGCGCAATGGGTAAAAGATATAATGTCCTGTATGGATTTAGAAAAAAATTTAATATACAGTTTGTGGGTCAAAAAACACATTTTATAAACTGTGGTCCCCTTTCCTGGGCTCCTTTAAGCTGAACACAGCTTCAACCGTCTGTTTGTTGTTAGTAACGCCGTTACTTGTAACGCTGTTATTCCCATCACTGTTCATATTTGACTAAAACCTTTTCTCTCTTAGTTCCTCGGATGCTACTGTCGCGGTCTGCGGAGGCAGACCATGCGGTGGTGTGTGTGGTGGACCCAGGTGCGAACACACGAGAGTAGACTCGAGTAAACTTAACTGAAAGCGAGCCTTTATTGTGGCTGGTGACAGGGAGTGCAGACAAGGCAGAAACGCAGTGACAAACTAAACTATGACTAAACTGGGAAAGTAAAACTAGGAAAAAACTATGAAGACACAGGAAACCATAACTATGAATACTAAGACTGGCTGTGACAACATGGAGGGTGGAACACAGACGACGCGACAATGACATTCAGAAAACAGAGGACTTAAATACACACATGAGGTGATCAGGGGAAGTGGAGACACATGAGGAAACAGCTGACTAGGATAAACAAAATGATGCACAGGCAAGAGTAAAACTAACCACATGAACACAGAACATAAGCCCCTTTTCAAAATAAAACAGGAAACATGCAGACTTAGACACGACAACACAACTTAACAGGCCTAACACGTATGACAGACTAGACAAGGAGCCAAACATAACCACAGAGACAAGACACATGAACCAGGGAAACTTAGTACAGGGGAGATGACATAACTAAGAAACAGGACTACACAGTAATCTAGAAATTAACTAGGTGCACTAAGCTAAGGCACAAAATAAATATAAAAGATACATAAACTCAACACTGGGTCGCTTGACCCAGGACCATGACAGCTGCTGGTCTCGTCTGTAGTTCCTGTGGTCCTGTTGCTCCTGCTGGTCTTGTTGGTGGTCTTACTGGTGCTCAGGAGAAGGAGGCAAACACAGCAGGCCCACATCCACAGCAGAGGTCAGTGCTCACCAGAACAAACAATATATTGGATGAAACAGCAGCTTTGTTTAGATCATGATGTCTAGAAGAATCTGCTTTGCTCTGTTTCAGTCATTCTAAAAACCTGCAATGAAGAAGATGACGTCAGTGACGAGGAGAGGATCTATATCAGGCCTGCCCAATCCCAGTCCTCGAGAGCTACTATCCTGCAGCTTTTAGATGCATCCCTACTCCAACACAGCTGAGTCAAATGGTTTGATCTCTTCAGCATGCCATCATGTTTGGCAAAGGCCTGATAACAAGCCATTCATTTGATTCGGGTGTGTGGGAACAAGGATGCATCTAAAAGCTGCAGGACGGTAGCTCTCGAGGACCGGGATTGGGCACCCCTGATCTATATGAATGTTGAGACACTGAACACCTACAGGAATTTTACCAAACAACCGGAAGGAGTGGAGGAAGAGGAAACAGAAGAGAAAGAGATAAAAATCCCATCAATAGAAGTGATTTTAGTCTAAATTGAGCTGTACCTATAGTGTACTTACATTTTTTTAAAGTGTAGAGTAAAATAATACATAAAGCAAAGTTGTTTTTATTGTGAAGCCTGAAAAAGATTTGTCTTTTTGATTATTAGTAAAAAAAAACAAAAAACTTCTTGGAGTATTTGGAAATTAATTGCACAATATAGCTGCTGCTATCCCTAATACAGTGACCTACAGCACACACCTGTATTTGTCATTCAGGCCACTCACCTGTCTGACTGTCACATACAGTCTCAGTCTTCCACATCATCATGCATCTTTAGCCAACTTAGCATGAGATGTTGCTCAGTATTAACCACATATTTCAACGGATATACACAAACAGATACACACAAGCCAGCGTGCATTATGGCACCTTTTAACCAATAGCTTCTGCTTTCCTGGCATCAAACCACCTCTTTTCTGTCTTTGAAAAATTCAAATTACTGCTTTTTGCTTCTTTGTAGTTTTCCCAAAATATGAGTAGATAAATAAGTTAACCCAGTTGAGTTATTACAAATCATGCTTATTTTAGCAGTCAGTGTAAATTATGTGTGCAGGAACAAGTGTTGGTTTCGACCATTTCTTTTTTTATATTAAAGAGAAGTGGAACAGGTGGCTTTGCAGCCTTAAGAAAATCTTCATTGATAAAAACACAAAGCTTAGCTGTAACACACTCACCTATGTATTTATTTCTATTATTGTAGTTATTTTGTCTGTGTCCCTGTACAGAAATATGAAAACCCTGTATGATTTTCACATTCCTTTTTGTTAACTAAAACATTCAAACAAAAATGTCAATTAGTTTTTAGGGAGCACAAAATATTCCAGCATGCAAAATGCTGTGAAAGAATTAACAACAAACAAATAAAAGTCTACAATAACTGTAATATCGCTCAGGTAGCAGGTGAGGTATTTCAGAAAATCCAGCTGAGCATGCTGCAGCTATTATCCACCGCTAATACCTGCTGCTTACTGAATTTGACCAAGAAGCTATACTGCCCTCAAGTGGAAGAGAATGTAACTGTTAGGTCTACACTTATAGTGTCACGGTCCTGGGTCTCCTGACCCAGCGTTTTTAGTTCTTTGTGATGTTTGTATTATTGTACTTGTGTGAGTTATTCTATGGTTTCTAGTTTCGATCCCTTGCCCTTCATGTTTCTCTGTGTCCCCTCTGTTCTGTGTAAGTCTGTGTCTGCATGTTTGAGTTCCCCTCTGTGTCTCTCGGTTCTTAGAGTCCTCTGCCTTATGGTTTATGTCTCTGTGTTTCTTAGTTGCTGTCTCCACTGTGTCAAGTTCGCGTCTCTGTGTGATCCTTCCTGTTTTACTTTGATGGTCCGCGTCTTATGTGAATGTGTCCTGCTTTCCTTGTCTCGTCAGTCCTGATTTCTCCCAGCTGTGCCCTCCTTCTGTGTCTCATTCCCCTCGTTACTTCCCAGTGTATTTTAACCCTGTGTTTCTCTGAGTCAGTGTTGCGTTGTCCCTCATGCTGTGTGGATCGCCCTGTGGCTCTCTGTGAGTTCTTAGTTTGTTGTTTCCCAGTTTAGTTTGTTTGTCCTACCAGCAAATAAAGCTGTGATTTTTGAGTTCATCCCCTGAGTCTGTGAGTCTTGCATTTTGGGTCCAACTCCTGCCTGCCGCACAGCGATTCATGACATATAGACCCCGCTAACTCAGACTTCTTCGTGTAAGTTCTGCACCCTGCTAATCATCTTGCACAATGACAATCATATTGATCCACAATTCTCCAACATTAACTGTTCTGCCTGTCACAATGCTACGCTCGCTCGGAGTACCAATCAGGTGAATTTGGATAATCTTCCATGGCAGCAGTGGTTGAGAAACACTGCTCTATAGACACAGACCCTCTGCATTTATTTTACTCAAACTTTCCTATATATTTTTTATACAATGCCATTTGTCTAGACCTCACTTGTGCTCATTTGAGGTCATGATAGAGTTGACGCATGCCTTACATTTATGGCTTTAAAATAACAGCTATGAAGCAGTGATGTGTCATGTTAGCTGCTTGACTGGTGGGAGCTCAAAGATGCAACAAAGAGAGGAGGAAAGTAATTGGAGATGTAAAATCTGAGAAGTGAAAAGATCGTGAATGTTTTGTTTCCTGCAGTTGTTCATAGTTTACTGATAAATGTACACTCTTCGTGGAAAATTTGAAAGTATCAGAGGTCTGATCTGAGTGCCTGAAACATTTGCACAGTGCAGCATGTTTTTGGGACAAGTCTTTGCTTTTGAGTAAGTTTGTCGTCATTTCACACTGACTGGTCTGCTGAGCTTATGTTTTACTATAGACTGAGACGTTGCTGTGCATCGGCTCATAGTGCCAAACTTTGCTAATTCGTACCTCAATCATTACTTGTGCTAATTTTAATTATTTGTTAATTGCTGTCCAGTATCTCTATAAAGTAAACAGTTTGATGATGTTTTGATTCTTCTTTTATACTTTTAATATACTGTATTTGTCTGATTTGTGACTGGCCATATCAAATAAAGATATGTTTGTGCTTAATCAAAATATTTGCAAATGAGATTTAAATGTCTCTATAAAGCAATAGAGACATTTAAACTGACTGATCTACTGATTCTTTACTTCCTTTTTTGTTAGCTAAACTATATTTCTCTAATGGACAGGTAAGGTAGAATGAAATTACAGGAAAAAAGTCAACATAACAAACCAGTGACCAATAACCTCTATTGGTTGGATGGTTTGTTTTAGCTCGGAGGCTCAATGACTCCAACAAACAGAGGCATGACAGTCACAATCTGGTGTCAGTCATCCTACTGTGAATTAGTTACTGACACATAATACCAGACATCTACAAGCAGGAGGAGTAAGTTTTTCAGTGTCCTACAATACTGTGCCAAAGTCTGGAACCACTCTTCATTTTTCAGTATTTTGTTGATAAAATGGGAAGTACAGATTGTGTACAGCTCTATCAAGCTTGAATACCTTTATTCTTCAACACAGCCTGAAATCTCTTAGGCAGCTTTTTTATCATTTGTTTAAGTAGTCATCGGGAATATTTCCCCAGTATGAAGCAAAATGTGTTGCAAAATATTCTTGAAGGACATTCAAAGCTCTTCTTTGGATGTGAGGTAACTCTTCAGCCATATAGTTTTTTGTCCTCAACTTGTCCAGTTTGAACAAAGCAGCTCTTTTAGAATCACGTTTTTGTTGCAAAAAACAAAACTGTTTAATTTCTTTGTTATCTTTGGCATTTTTCATAGATTCAACCAAAGAAACCGTGATAAATTGTGTTTTTATTTTAATTTTATTTTTTGTAAAAAGCTGCTACTGTCTAATAAAACAATTTAAAGCTGTTTCTTGTTCTGTGAATACACAACACTAGTTCATTCTCAATGCATGAATGATTCATAAGTCTGTGTTAACTAGCTTGATAAAAACAAACCAACAAACCTTGCAGTGAAGGTGATTTGTGTAATGGACTGAACATTTGACTACTTTGAGTTGGATTTGCGCCTCCTAGTGGTCAATTCAAAATCATGTTTTGGTAAATCAAGTTATTATGAGTGGAAGTAAAATTCCCCAAGTTAAGATTCAATTTGAAGCCACATCAGTTGCTGTTGCTGACTATGTAAACATCCTGCATTAACATGCTGTTCAGTGTTTCATTATCCCGGTTTACTGCCCACATTTTTTTTTTGGGGGGGGGTGTAAACCTGACTGACAGGTTCTCTTTTAGCATGCATTGTATACAGTGACAGTAATACAGTGTGCATTCATCTGTTGAGCTCTTCCTCTGTTGAAAATGCAATTCGAGCTAGATGGAAGAGTAAAACAAAAGAAGTCTCTGAGAACCACAACATGGAAAATGAATGCATGAGGCAAAGTGTGGGAACAAAGAAATAGTTTTCTGACAGATGAGGATGCAGGAATTTGGAAGTTTGAACTTTTTGTCAGGCATAAAAAAAATAAATAAATATAACAATAATTCTTCCATTGTTATTTCCATCCTGCAAAGTGAGTTATGTGGACAAAATCTATTAACACGATGAAACAATGAAACATATTTCTGAAGAGGGAAATAAAGGAAAGCATGATACCAGTCTGTGTAAGAGCAAATAGAAAAAAACAGAAAACAGCTTTCACATTTTCATCTGTGACATCCGTACAAATTCGTCCTCTTCATTTAAATTCAGCATATCTGTTACAATAAAAATAAAATATACACTTTTAAAAATTGCAGAAAAACATAACACAAAATGAAATCAGGACACTTTGACACTGTGCTTCCTGTTAATTACAACTTCTTTGCAGACTAATAAGAGGTTTATTCACCTGACACTAGTGCAGCTCCTAGAGGCAAAATATCAAGTATTTCAATCACAGCAAAGTACTCGATGGTAGTGTGTATGATCAGTGTTGGGGAGTAACGGAATATACGTACCGGTGTTACGTATTTAAAATACAAAATATGAGTAACTGTATTCCATTACAGTTCCCGTTTAAAAAGGTGGCATTCAGAATAGAGTTACTTTGTTGAAATAAATGATTACACGGCGGTCTTTTCCTGTTTCATATGTTAGACAGTCCCCTCTCTATTTTTGGTAATTCCACACCAGAACAAAACACGCATTAAGAGGCTCTAATGCCTTTGTCTCAATCTCGCGGCCCATGTTAGCTCTACTTGTGCCCACATAATGACGTGACGAAATATTTTTTAAAATTATTTAATATGAAGGCAATAGGCAGAGTGTTACAGGCATAGACCTAAAGAATGTAAGTGCTATTAGGACTCGACTGTACACTGTGTTCGTGTACATTGCACATTGTTCTTTGCAGTAGGAAGAGTTCAGTCTTTGTGAGCTGCATGGATGACATGCTGCACAGGCTTCCTTTTATGGGCGTCTAGGTTAATGTTGGGTGATTCACATTAGCAACCACTGCATTATTATTTTTAGCCTTCATTCATTATACTGCAGGCTGTGGCGGTTGAACAGGTTAGTTGTGCTGCGCTGTGCACCCTTTGCATCTCTTCTTGGTTGTCATTGTTTGCCTTGAATCCAAAGAATCTCTCTTCTTATGTACCAGAAATTTGAATTTCGTTGCATAACTGTGTTTTAATGTAGTGTCACTTGTCCAAACTATTTCAGAGCCTACGATGCAAGTTCAGTTTAGCTTGAATAACTTTATGTGATCTGGATTTACCTAACCTAACATAGGCAATAAGGATCATTTTCCACTGAATGCTAAAACGAGGGTAGTGCAGTGGTTGATACTACAGGTCCTGGATTTGAATCTAGTCTGCATGCAGTTTGCATGCTCTCACTGGGTACTCTGGCTTCTTCTGGTGGTCCAAAGACATGCATGGGGTTAGATTAACTGTTGATTCTAAATTTCCTGTAGGTGTGAATAGATGTCTGCCTTTATGTATTAGCCCTGTGACAGATTGGTGACTCATCCAGGGTGTGTCACAGCTGGGCTTCTGCGACTCTGGATTGAATAAGTGGAAAAAAATGGATGGATAGAAGATAAAGCTACAATATTAGAACATATGAAGAGGTTAAATATACAACACAGACTGAAAGCAACACAGTTGCTACAGACAAATCACCAGTTTGTGAGTGTGTGAGAGGAAAAAGCACTGTGTGAATGTGTGAGCTCTTTAAGACTGGATAAGATCTGCTTTATGAATAAAGTATTGTTTATGTGAAGCAAGGGAAGAAAGCCAAAAAAAGAGAGAATAAGATATCTGATTGATTATTACTGAACATTTCATAAATGTTGTAAAGATTGTTTTAGTTTTTATTCTTTCACGTCCTACCTCAGTCTGAGAGAAAGTACAGAAAAACAGAATTCAAATAGTCAACATGCAAATTGGATGAAAGTACAAATATAGATTGTAATAGAATATAAAACAATGAAATTATGAAATTGTCTGCAACAAAAAAAAATAAATTATACATTAGAGAACTGAGAAATGTCTTGAGGCTATTGTAAGACTCTCCCACGCTGCACACAGATGTTTGAAGGATCTTTCAGGAATAGTGACACTATTTTCCAGACAACTGATTGTTCATTAGGTGGTATACCTGCTGATCCAGAATGAGTTACCATAGTGAAATACGCAGGCAATAAATCAACCACCTAAACCCAGGGTTAACCTTGAAGTTGCCTGGAAAAGACAAAATCCAGCTTCTTGCACAGGCCTCTGCTAGAGGTGGACAGATCACTCCAAATGTCCATAGTATTAAGAAAAATGCTGGTATTGGATTGATAGTTTGCTTCTGTCCTCTAAGTTCACTATGTTATCCACTGAGTTTTGTTAAAAGAATAAATGAATATTAACTAAATAAATATTATTATTGAATGAAGGAATACTGGCCTCATATCTACTTGGTATTGGATCGACACTAAAATTTGCAGTATCGCACAGCGCCAGCCTCTGAACTTTAGTCGTCAGTCCCTGCAAAACGTTTTCTCCTCGAGGTCGCATGCGCTGTACCTCACTGACTAAACCTCACTTTAAACTTGTACTTTAAAGTATTTTAACTGGAAAAAGGTTTCACCCCCTTGCATTGAAGGGGTACAATACAATACAAATTTGTATTGTATTGTATTGTACCTAAAACTCCCAGCAGGCGTTACCCCTGCTCCTGTACAGTAAGTGACGAAGTGGTTTTTCTCTGGAATTTTTCCATTCGGCTTCCGTACAGTGATGTTCGAGAACGCGGAAGTTCACGTGGGGCGTGCCGATTTGTAAATAAAAAGCGATGCTTCACGCAGAAGGCTTGCCATCACAGAAAGACTCCTGATCGCTTGAAGACCTCGACAAAAGTCCGCGTTGGTAAGTGACAGGCTGTGCACTATGGGACGCATTGTTTTTATCTGGTGTGCAGATGGTTGGTGTTACTTGAATGCAGCACAATAAATTTCAGATGACGTCAACCAGATATGTGGAAAAATCCAAGTTATATAGTCGCTCAGATTATGCAGTCCCTGTACTGAATTTAAATTCTGTGTAAAGAACTTTAATCATAGTAATGATCGATGATAGCAATATAAGATTTCTTCCCCCATGTGCACTCAAAAAAAGGGATGTTTATATGTGACTGACAAATGTGGAAGTTGAACTGTTGCTTGGTGTGTTTGCAGTCTGCAGGTAAATCTGCATACACACCACCAAAGATGCACGTCATTCTAATTCCCGAAACAATAATCACATCTTTTCTGTTGTTGTGTTTTGGGGGTTTAGGTAAAGTGAACCATAATTCACTTAATTAATCCTACTTTAGTGCAATAATTAACACCTTTGCCCTCTCTTTTTTATACCAGAAACAATGGCATCTGCAACCCCTCTGTCCAAGGCAAACAGTGCCTTCTCTCTGACTTTGCTCAAAGAGCTGAGCAATAACGACAAGACGGGAAACATCTTTTTCTCCCCGTTCAGCATCTCTTCAGCCCTGGCTATGGTGATGCTGGGGGCCAGAGGCAACACAGCCACACAGATGTCAGAGGTACAGTCGTGCAGCTGCCTTTGTTGAAGATTGTATGCAGCTTGTTGAAGCTGGTTCAATTCTACCCTATGAAGCTTGTTAGCTTACATTTTGTGATGTGTTTCATTGCTTTTCTGCTTTACACACTTGTGGATTTCCCTCCAAACACCGTTAAAATCCATGGCTTCTGAAATGACCCCTTTCATTTACTTAAAGAGCTCTGAGAGGCCGTTTCAAGCAACGTTGAACATTAAAGCTCCATGATGATAGGGCGTCGAATTTGATCTTTTGAAAGCCGCCAAAGCTACTGTGTGACTCACCAAGCTCTGACTTTCAGTGTCAGCCCTGTGCTGCGTTACTCGGGGAACAGGATCCATAAAATGGAAGTGTAAGGGCAATAAAGCTTCAGGTAATCCGTACGGGTTATCAGTTCCCTTTGTGCAGCGGGCGTGCCCATTTGTCTGGCTGCCTGGATTTCATAAGCAGGCACTTGTCCAAGCTGAGGCACTAAATGGAAACGGCTGGAAGAATATTGTGACGCAGTCTATGAAGAAGTAATACACTACCCTAACTAAGACATATCAGGCACTGAAGCACATTTGTGGAAACATAAAATGCATTTGAACTGTTTATAGAAATTAGAGCTATGCTTTTAGCACCTTATGGAGAAGAAGGCTCACGCTGTGGAGCATGCCCTGCATTTCAAAGGTCTTTAGACATGAGATTGACAATCAGTGTATTGTTAGAGTAAAAATTAAATAAGAGATACTGAGGGATTTTAAAGAACTGCCCATCTGGTTAAATAAACAGCAGAGAGGCCTTATATTCAGCAGGAGTAGCTGGTATGGAAGTTAACATTCACTAAGAAGATTGTGACAAAAGGATTCCTGAAGTCAAGCCACACCCAGCTAAGTCAAGCTAGTGGGTGTGGGAGAGAGAGGGCCTCCACGTGTATCTGGTCATTTGAAATGATAATGCTCTGAAAGATAATGGATTTATTAGAGAGTACCTTGAACGAAAAGTTTGAAGAAATTCCTTGAAAACGATCACAGCAGTTGACATATAAAAGCAAGATTAATGCAAGCTGTCTCTTTTCTTGTGTAGCTGTAGGTAAACAGCTACTTTTCACACAGATGTGGCTTCTGCAACTGAGCTGCACCAAGAGTCAAAGCAGGGAAGGAGCTAAAAGATAACTATCAAGGCTAATAAGAGTAGTAATTGAGATTTGATGCATAGTTAAACTTTCTGTGGGGTGTATTTATAAAAATAAAAAAAAAGCCTGCGGCAGAAGTTCAACTGGAAAAACAAAGTGCAATCACATTCTTCATTTTGTGAGTAAGTGTCAGTGACTGTACGATTGTTGGGCAATCGTTCGCTTGACAAATATTGCAGTCGATTGGAGTGAGTAAGAAACACACGGGAGCACTGACGTTTCCTGAATTTGCACACACTTGTCATTTATCTCCTCAACAAACAACATTAGTGCAATAATTCAGTCCTGTTTAGCAATGCACGTACGTGGGCGTGATTACTCAATCAGGGTGTAGCTAGAGACCACCCACAATTCTGAATCTATGAAATAAAATATGTTTTTGCCTCACACATACTGGAATATACTGGATAGGCTCCAGTCACCCCACCCCTGCAACCCTGTATTGGAAGAGAATGGATGAATGGAAGCATTTAAATAAGTTTAAATTATGACTGAATACAGTGACAAGCCACAACATTAAAACCAAGCCAAAACATCGACAAACGAACTCCATAAGACCTCTGAACGTGTCCTGTAGTAGGTGGTAGTTTTCAAAGAAGCATCCACATAAATGTCAGGATCTGAGATCTCCCAGCAGAACTTAAAGAACCAGTTAAGAACCATCCACATGATGGTGAAACCTCGTGAAACTGCACAGGCCAGACTGTGAGACACTCGTGACTCTTTCACTCGTTCAGTGGTTATCTTTACTGGGCCTCTCTTGGTAGGTTATTGAACTTTCGTAATTCTGTAAGAACATCAGGACAGAACTGTTTCTTAAGCCAAGTCACACCCAGTGAAGTCATGCTGGTGGGTGTGGGTGTATATGGGAGGGAAAGAACCTCCACCTGTATCCAGTCATTTGTAGTGATAACACTCTGAAACATAATGGATTTATTAGAGATTACGTGGAAGAAAAACTTTGAAGAATTTCCTCGAAGATTATCATGACAGATTATCATGATTATGATGACAGATGATATATCGGACATTAATCTGTGTGTTTTATGCCGCCTGTTTTCTTCGTCCAACACTGTTGCCTGACATTTCTTTTCTCTTGATAGATGTGATTGTGTTGAGATGATCTTGCCATACATAAGCCAGTGGCTTGTGGCTTATGTATGGATACAAGGTGTCCTGTTTCACAGTCTAACTGGGCGGTTCCCAGTTTACTCTGTCTGTTAAATCGGTATTTATTCAAATCATTTCAATAATAAATACATATTTGAGGAACTTTAACTCACCTCAGACTGCTCTGGTCATTGGCTGACTAGTCTGTTATTTAACATAACAATATTCCTATAAACAAGTTGCTTTTATTTATTTATTTTTTGGTTAGTTTGCACAGCAGCTAACTACAATCAGCCTTTCCAGAGCAGAGACACTTCCCGAGCTACAAGCACCCATGGTTAGGATTCATTGGTTCAAAACATGTGGCCAAATAACTTAAATTGGAGTTAATTATTGGTAAGAAACAAATCCATAACCAATTCTGTCATACATTTACGGAATGACGAGATGCCTGTTTAAATAATGATGTACCCCACAAAGTCATGCAGTAAATCCACTGCTGTCAAAAATGACTTATGTTAATAATCCAGATCTAACACAGTTGTTGTTTTTTGGCTTACATTATTTCTCTGCGAGTTGGTACAAGTAATTTTAAAAGAGCGACTTACTGTAAACGGTGTTTTCCCAAGCACAGTTTTATACACTACTGTGCTAAGTGCAACCAGACACGGCTGTTGGGTGTGATTACTCTGAGTCAGCTTGGCTCAGCTGTACCATCACAGAAAGATGAGCCTGGCTCAGAGGGGCATCTGGGGACCTACTGTAAGGACAGTTGGCTGCCTGTTACCTTATTTGAAAGACTGTATATTTTGCTGGTTTAATTTTAAGTAAGAGTTTATAACACAAAATAAAATGTTGTAATTACTTAAAATGATAATACTTTGATTCTGGCTAAAATGTTTTGGTTCTCAAAAAATTCCTCTGTAGAGGAAATATTCTTTATGCTTAAAGCAAATGAATGCAGGGAAGTTATGGTCATACTGTTTATAATTGTTTCTATTGTTTGTTTTGTTTTTTCAACTGAGGGGTTTGTCACAACTGTGTAAAAGTGTTTCATTGAACATTATCAGCGACTCATTAGAAGATTTCTTGTTCAGGTATCAGATTGAAGTCTACAACTCGGCCAACACATCAGTTTAAGGACAAGCTCATAAATTACTGTTTTGTTTTGTTTTTTAAAAATGGAAAAACAAACGTTGAACGTAACGGTGAGCACTTGGAATCGCACTTCTAGGTTCTCTGCTTCACCAAGGCAGAGAAGCCTAAGCACGCACCGGCGGGACAGATGCACATGCAACAGCAGGCCCAGTCTGCGCTGCCGAATCTGAGGAAGGTGGTAACAAAGCAGCAATACAGGAATTGCACACTAACAAAAGGGGAAATATTACTAACAGCTGATCTAACAGTGCCGTGTGGTGAGGGGATCAATGGAAACAAAGATGTTAGAGCTTCACAGAGCATTTCACATCTGTGTTTGTACTCTGTTTTTGCTTTGCTGATGTCCTTTATGCTGCTGTCTTGAACTGTCGGGTAAAAGCAGCAGTGATATGTTTACTGAAGGTTTAATGTGTATGTGGCGAGTCCAACAGCTTCAAACCCCACAGCATTACATAATGCATATGAATATAGCCGTGTCCTTTTATGACCTCTTTCTGTGTGTTTTCTTTCTTTTTATCTCTTATTAGCAGATGCTGTAAATGTCACTTGAGCCTTCAAAGTTTGAACCTATGACAGCGCATCACTTTTTCCATTTCCTGTTTGTGTAATTCCAGAGAATCACTCTTGTATAAAGAGAGAAAACTCTGTTAACAAATTGAGCACCCAACATTACAGCCGTCTGTGACTTTAGCTGTGGATGTGCACCATGTAAAAACACACTCTACTTCGTTCTTATTAAGCAGTTGGACTTGAAGATGACCACATAAATGATAACACGGTGGTGGGATGGTGTGGGTCTTTATGTGCTGTAAATGCTTTGTGGAAAGGCTTCTCTAAGCTTGGGTCATGGCTTCTCTGAATCCAGTGCTTTTTTTTGTTTTGTTTTTTGAACAGTTGTCTGCTTTGTTCACAGTGCCTGAAAACGAAGGATTGTCAGGATGATGTCCACAGCAGCTTTGCGCAGTTGCTGAGTGTGCTCAACAAGTCAGATGCTCCATATTCTCTCAGCGTTGCCAACAGACTGTATGGGGAGCAGTCCTACCAGTTTGTTGAGGTGTGTGTGTGTCTCTGTTCGTGTGGCTTGTTTTTTTTTCCTAAAGAATGAGAGAAATCTTTAAGCTGTGGAGGAAAGAATGAGGTAGTTGATTAGGCAGTAAAATCCCACAGAGCTAATAGGTTATTTTGTTTGGGTGTTCAGACTTTATAAGTGTGTCATTAACTGATTTCAGGATTTCTTGGGAAAAACCAAGAAGCATTACAATGCTGAGCTGGAGGCCGTGGACTTCATCAAAAGCTTCGATGCTGCCAGGCTCAACATCAACAGCTGGGTGGAGAAGACAACACAAGGTGGGTAACACACTAAACATGTCCACCTTCCACTGATATGAAGTTAGAAGTTGTAATGAAAAAACTTTTATAGTATTAGTGTGTTGGTTAGTAGTCCTGCAGAACTGTTCTTCTGTGAGATGTTAGTAGAGTATTTATTACATACGTCTGTGTCGCTGCTTCACACGTGTCAACGTATCCTTCAGGTAAAATTAAGGATTTGCTGGCTCAGGGTGTTTTGGACCCCATGACCAGGCTGGTGTTGGTCAATGCCATCTACTTTAAGGGCCTCTGGAACAAGCAGTTTAAGCAGGATCAAACACAAGATGCTCAGTTTCGAGTCAACAAGGTAATACAGCAGCTGCATGAATACTGCTGATTTTATTTTTTATATATAATATATCCTGACAGTGTTTGTGGTAAGGGTCTTTTTTTTTTTCTTCTTTTTTTTAAGATCACATGGTGTTCAGTCACATTCTTAGCGGCACCTCTCGATCAGATATTTCTGTTAGCTGTGATGAAACACAGTAAAAAACACATTAGACTTTGCTCAGAGTGATAAAAAGTCATTATGCTTCGACTGGCTGACAAAATCCTAGAACTGCATGAAGTGATGTTAAACCGTCTCATGACTTAAAGAGAGCAAATCTAACTCAAGAACAAGGCTTGTTATATCTCAGCCTTTCCAGCTGTTATTATTAACTTGCCAGCAAACAGTTGGAAATCTAGAAGAAGTGGGCTGGCAGTGGCAGTGGTTTGCTCTTCACCTGATGAGTGAAAGTCACACTCTCACTGCTGTTTGTATTTCTCGAGTAGCTCAACAAGCCTTAAAGAAACAACTATTTTTAACATTATTTATTTGCAAGCCAATGATTTAAAACTTCACTTTTTCTCCTCGAGCAGGTTCGCTTCTAACTGCGGTTGCTCTCATACACTTCTGTATACACTCAACACCAATTTCAGGTTGAACTAGTACACTCGTGACAAAGTAAAAGATTTCAGCTGGTGATGTTTCACATGTTATTTTTTTCATATTTCAGAATGACACTAAGCCAGTGAAGATGATGTACCAAAAGTCTAAGTTCCCTTTGACCTTCATCCATGAAGTCAACTGTCAGGTAATTTGCAGTAAATCAGTCAGTATGGCCGGCAACCCATCACCTGTTAACTTGGCAGCATTTAAAATAGTTTGATTTGAGAGAGTGTGTGTGATGTTGTCTGGTTGGCAGCTCAGGCTGTTTCAAAACCTTGGTGGGTTCAGCTTTAGTGGTTAAGTCATGTGGACTAATGCTCTCTGCATCATCATGGATGCTGGTTTGTGAACTGCACATACAAGATGGTTAATCGTTTTCCACTTCTCCTCAGTCCAAGGAAGGTAGAGAATAAAGTTGGATTTGCAGAAATGCAGGAATGAACTGTATTTACTGCCAACGTTGGTTTGAAGTCTTCCAGAGCCTGTGAACTTGTTTTTCTTGCAAAATCATGTCAGTTTTGTAACATAGTGCAATCTGACGAGCCAAAGATTGTCGCCAACATCAATTTGTTTGTTTGTTTTTACCCTTGACTCTTGTGCACAGGGATTTTAGTGCCTTTTGAAAAGTATTTAATGGTGTTGTTTTTTTGTTTTTGTTTTTTTTGTTTTTGTTTCTTTTTTCTTTTTAACACCACACTGTTGTAAGCTTAATGGTCTACAAGTTATTTTAGTGCTATGTTGCCCCTGTCCCAGCTTTCTGGATTTGTTTTTGTATAAGTTATTGTATTACACGGCATTGCATGTTAACATTTTTAGCTGATGATTAAGTCTAACAGTTGCATAGCCACTATTATATATTCACGCTAATGTTTGAAACCTGTGCGACAGATCATCGAGTTGCCTTACAAAGGGAATGAGCTCAGCATGGTCGTCTTTCTGCCCCAAAATATTGAGGACGGCACAACGGGTCTGGAGAAGGTATAACAAGCACACTTGGATAATGAAACCTATGAAATACATAAACAGTGGATGATTTTTTTTTTTTTTTTTTTTTCCCCCATCTCTAGCTGGAGAAGGAGCTGACCTTTGAGAATTTTGTGGAGTGGACTAATCCCAATATGATGGATGAAATTGAGGTCACGGTGGGCCTGCCTCGATTCAAGCTAGAGGAGAATTACGACATGAAGACTGTCCTGGTCAGCATGGGCATGGTGGATGCCTTTGACATGCAAAAGAGTGACTTCTCTGGTATGAAGTATTCTTGGAACATGCCGCACAATAAAACGGGAGCCCAAAACATGAACGGACTGCTGCTGTTCTCTTAAATCACCGTAATTTCCATCACCTCCATATTCTACATAAATCAAATATGTTATTTTGCTTTGTTTTGTGACAGGCATGTCTCCTGCCAATGACCTGGTGCTGTCCAAAGTCGTGCACAAGGCTTTCGTGGAGGTCAACGAGGAGGGAACGGAGGCTGCCGCTGCCACCGCTGCTATCATGATGCTGCGCTGCGCCAGGATTCCAGCCAGATTCATCGCCGACCACCCCTTCCTCTTCTTCATCAGGCACAACCCTTCCTCGAGCATCCTCTTCGCTGGCCGATACAGTTCCCCCGTGTGAGCGCGTTTAGAGTGGTGTTTCTCAGCTGGAGGGAGGTTACAACATGACTGGTGTAAAATCGAATTTGGTGTTGTTGCTGAGAGCTCCTGCTCAAGAGTTTCATTATGCTAATCTCACCCTATGTTCCTGGCCTGTATATCAACACCACCAGGATGAGGAATTAAAAATGACGGTGTGTAATTTTTATAAAAAATTTCACCCCTTGTTTGTGTCTCTTCTCTGAATACTGTCATCTTGCACTGTTTAACCTAATTTGATCTTTTGATTTATGTCGTAATGCACGTATGGCCCTGTTTGCTGCAGTCATATACCCTATTTTATCTATCTTGAAGACTAGATTGTTATCATATGCCTTACACCTTAGGAAAAAGTTTACAATGTGCCTCTATTAACCTGCTGTACACCAGCTGCACCTTTTTTGGTTAAAAAAATGTGCTATGCATTTTATCTGAAAACATGCAATATCATACTTAGCTTAGCCAAAGATAATAATTTTAACAGTGTAATACATTTTATATGGAATTATAAAATGCATATAATAATTGGAGAATTTATAAAAACGTACATAAATGCTTGAACTGGCATTGAGTCCAGGTCATTTTTATGTATCCCTTGACTTACATGTGGAATAAAGTGTGTGGTTTGCAACTGCTCCATGTTTAAAATGCCTTTTACTCACATTTTCCTTTACCTGGTTCAGCCAAGTGTTATAGGATGGGGTTTCTAATGCTGTTTAACCATTTAATGTAGAATTTTTGGTATTACACTTGTCACCGTCAGTCACTCTAACATCATATTAGTCCTTTCAAATGTTTAGGGGGGGCATTTTGCCATTGTTTTGTTCCAGTAGGAAAAAAGGAGACTTAAAGCAGTTTCGAATTGGCCACTGGATTACTTTCTACACTTCTGTTAAAAAATAAAAAATATTACCTATGTAACCAACTGAAACAACAAAAGTTGTATCAGCCAAGCCTTGGGCAGTAACTTTCAATCCTCAAACAAGTTATTCATTTTGCTTAAATGCAATATAATACTTATCTTAGCCAAAGAGAGTAATAATAATAATAACTGTTAAAAATAGCTTCATAATTTCCAATTTTAAATAGCAGTCCCACTCCAACACAGTAGGTGGTGCTATTGCATTAGCTGTGCTCACTGAAGCCCTTTGTAGAATTTATACGAAGAAGACAATTTTGCTAATGCCACTTCCGGATAACTTCCGTGTTGTCATATTTGAAATTGGGGCATTCAAATGGGATTAATACTCGCTAGTATTAATGTTTGATAAGTCCGTAAACTAAATGGAAAGGATATGGACGCGAAGTAACGTTAAACATAGAAAAATAGCCAACGTAGCTCTCAGTCCTACCTGCTAATCACTCCGTGGCTGGTGATGGAGAAGCTAATATCTAAACTCACTGAAAAGCATTTCCTTTTCACGGCTTCCTTCGTTATAAGACTGGCTTTGGTCGCTTATGGAGACTACCAGGACAGGACAATGGCGGTGAAGTACACTGACATTGACTACCATGTGTTCACAGATGCTGCGAGGTTCATTACTGAGGTAACAACTGTCTCAAAACTGAATGTCCTGCTGATATAACGCTGACAATGAAAAATAGTGAGAAGCACCAGTTGTATAAGGGTGGTAACATTACTTAATACTGAGCTAAATGGAGAATTTATGAACTAGGATTTACCTGGAATTGAAGCTGTTAGGTCACCAAACCAAAGCTTAGTATATTCAGTTCAATGCAGGTTTATTTTTATAACGTCAAATCGTAACAGGATTCCCCTCAATGTGGTATAAAGCGCAGTTATTCGGGAGAAAACAAACAACTCCCCAAAGCAAGCACTTGGAGACTGTGGGAAGAAAAAAATCCCGTTTGACAGGAAGAAGCCTCCGACAGAGCTAGGCTAGAGAGTAGCTCTATGGCACAAGATCGGTGGAAGGAGAAAAGAAAAATATTAAGACACACACACATCAACGAGAATGCCTGACTTTTAAGTGAAGTTCAGACAGTTTTGGACACCTGGATATTTAACACATGAAGTTAGTTGGAGTTGTATCAAATACAGCCAATTTATGGGGTTGTTGTTTAACTTTCCAGAGATGCAGAGAGTGAAACATAAAAATATATTATTTTTATGTTAGGATATTTTTTGTAGTGAGGTCCTTATTACATTTCTATGTTAACAAAATAAGCTATGTTTAAGATATGATATTTATTCTAGCACTTTAAAAATGGTGTATGAAACCGTCAACAGAAGACAAAATTTCTGTCAGGCTTTTGGATGAAATGGCTGTTTTAGCTGGTTATCATATATAACCCCTTTATTTAACCTAATATCACATTCAGCATTTTCATGTGGGGAATTCCTTTTACAGGGCGAGTCCCCATACAACAGGTCAACCTACCGTTACACTCCTCTGCTGGCCTGGCTTCTCACCCCAAACATCTATCTTAACATGGTTTTTGGAAAGATCCTCTTCATTGTATGCGATGTGCTGTCAGGACTGCTCATCTACAAAGTCCTCTGCCTGCGAGGTCTAAGAGCTGAGGTTTGTGACTGGCACTCTTTCATCATGTCTCTCTCTTTTTTTTTTTTTTTAATTAGATGAGCTATGGGGGGGGTATTTTTTTTCTTTTTCTTTTTTTTACAGATAAAAATACAAAAATACATTTTTGCTTGTTTATGTTCAGACTGCACGCTGTGTTTCTTCTTTGTGGCTTCTCAACCCGTTGCCCATGGGCGTGTCCAGCCGAGGGAATGCTGAGTCAATCCTGGCAGCTCTGGTGCTGGGGACTCTGCTCTGCATGGAACGCAGAGGTGTGGGTTAAATATATCAGCATTAATTTGATCATGTGTTTTCGCAGCTTCTGTGTTTATTGGCTCCTTTTGTTTTCTTCCAGCTCAGCGTCTGACCTGGGCAGCGCTGCTGTATGGTTTATCGGTTCATATGAAGATCTACCCTGTTACGTATGCTCTGCCCATTGCCCTGACCCTTCGCACAGCTGAAATCAGGGTAGATGAAGCCAAAAAGGTCTCAAGATTCAAGAAGCTTGTCGGCTTTTTTGTTGGTTTCTTCAACCAAGATCTGCTCCTATTTGCAAGTGTGGCTGGCGGAGTCTTCTTTACACTCACAGCACTCTTCTATTACATGTGAGATGGACACCACAAACCGTTTTCATGATTTAGAAATGACTGTTCTATTACTACAACTAATGCTATTGGAATTAGCATTAATGGTTAATATTCAGATGCCATAAAAATTACTTTGAAGATGATAAACTGTTGTTTAGGAATGACTTTCAACAATGCTAAGTACTGTTTTTGATTTGACTTAATGCTAGCCTCTTGTGACCCATTATTTGAACCAACACTCTTACTCACACGTGTGTCCTCTCGTACAAACGCAGGTATGGTTGGCAGTTTCTTTATGAGACCTATTTGTACCATCTGACCAGAAGGGACATCAGACACAACTTCTCTCCATACTTCTACATGCTCTACCTTACTGCAGGTATTTATCCATCCAACCATTCACGCCTGTATTGTGTAGCATGCGAAATGATGAAGTTTGAAGGCAATAAAATGCTTGTTAAATCTGATTTATAGGTGTGTTGAGTTATTTTCCTTTGTCTTTTGTGTTATACTGAGCAAACGTACAGCGGGAAATACAGCTTTATTTATTTATTTATTTATTTATTTTTTAAATGAGCACATTTCTTTCGGCCTTGCAGAGAGTACGTGGAGCCAGTGGCTAGGCTTGGCAGCATTCCTGCCGCAGTTTGCCCTGCTGTTGGTAACATCATGGATGTATTACAAAGACCTGGCCTTCTGCTGTTTCCTGCACACAGCCATTTTTGTTACCTTCAACAAAGTGTGCACTTCTCAGGTACATACCTAACATAATTTCACTTTGTTCCTCCTGTCCTAGACATAACACACAGACTTTACAAATTTAACAATGTTTCTTGTAATCCTTTCACAGTACTTCCTCTGGTACCTGTGCTTACTTCCTCTGGTCATCCCTAACCTGAGTCTGACAGTAAAACAAGGGCTGGGACTACTGCTCCTCTGGTTTGCTGGACAGGTAATTAAGTTAAGCACATTTAAAATTACAGTTAAATATGAATTCAGATATACATTTGTTAATGTAATCAGATTTCATACCATAGACTGAATCTATGGGCTCTCCATTCAAAATCCCAGACTAGTAGTTTAATATTCTAATTTTAGTGTTTTAAATTCTAATATTAGTGTTTTGTAGCCAGAAGTGACCATATTTGTACAAGAGGGAGGATTGTTACACTATTAGCTAACACCTTGGTTAGCAAGGTGCATTCATGGAGTGTACAGGTGCATTGCACAGACACAGATACCGTCTGACGAGTGCTTACACACTAGAAAAATACTACAGTTTTACTCACCACTTAGTGTCCCTTACCACTCACTACAATCAACTACACAGCAAGACAAAATTTTGGTTAGCTACAGCTTGACAACTAGCCACGGAAATAAAATTTTTAAGCCTCAGAACGGCTTGATAGGATGAGCCTTGTACAAATTCACCCACCTGTAGTTTTCACAAAGGGTAAAACTGTCTACAAGGATTTTTTTTGTGCCAGAATGAAAGCAGAAAACTGTGTTTCTGCCTTAAACTTGTGCGTTTTAATATGTAGCTCTAAGAGGATTGACTAATGTTTAGAGCTAGCCTCAAGTGGTCACTATTTTGTAGCACCTCCTAGTTGGCGGTGTTTTCAGAGCCCTAAAGTTAGTTTTCTTGAATGTGATCTTGATCATGCTGAGTTGAAAGTTATACGAGTGATAGGATACATAGAACTGAAGTCATCTGGCAATGTTTTTAAAATAAACTGTCATATTTTTCTCCCCTAAACAGGCCATCTGGTTGGGCCCAGCCTACTTCCTGGAGTTTGAAGGCTACAACACCTTCTTATGGATCTGGCTAGCCGGATTGCTCTTCCAGGTCGTCAACTGCTTTATTCTGATCCAGATTGTAACTCATTACAAACCAACAAAAACTCCACTGAGACTGAAAGCTGAATAAAACCCAAATGTATTCAAAGTGGAAGAAATTTTGTCTTTGAAACTTCAAAGGATGCTCTTTCAGATCATGCACTGTGGATCCATGTAGACCAAAGTTTAATCTCCCCAGACTTTAATTACTTTCTCTAATAATTTAAATCACTTTAGCAAAGAACACTACGTTTTCTGAGCGACAAAGGCTTAGGTGGATTTTCAGTTTTTCTGAGTTAAACCTTTGGATTATATGCTCACCACTGCCGGTCAAAACACTTAAATCCACAGTGTATGACACGTAGCAGAAACTGACTGTTGCCCAGGTTTTTTTGGATGGTAACTTTGAAGTCTGCTCCACCTGTGGCCAAGTCATTTGTCAAAAGTTTGCTGATGGGGCAAAACACCTGCTGCAGATCAGAGTATTTAACACACCCCTCGGGGATTTTTTTATTTTTTCTGGGGTGGCATTTTGACCTCGTGGTGACGGAAAGCATTTTCTAACTCCAGAGGGAGAAATAATCCAATTGTATGCTGCTAGGAATCGAGAAGCCTTCAGTCTGAGTGTCTCACTTTCATGTTGACATTATTGTTGGTACTTTCAGCACTTGAACTATGGATTAGATTGCACCGAGGAGAATTACCATTACAAAATCCAGCAAAATCTGTCCTAAATTGTGTCGTGTTTTTTGTCCTGACCGGTGTAAATTGAGGCTGACCTGCACATTAATCTGACAGGTAGGAGATAGTTTCTTGGTTTGAGGGAGAATATGTTAAATAGTTCTACTGTTAGAAACGGTAAACAAATGCACTGTTGTCTTTATGTCTATTTTTTTACAGTTTCACAAATGAATAAAATCAAATAAGTAATTTCCTGAGAATGCTGTTGTGTAATTTCAAATCCTTGGTTACGTCTCGGACCTAATGATTTCATCTGTGTTTACTATTAACACTGTAAGAAAACAGACAAGCACAGTATTTACAGTCTAGGCCACTAATGCATAATCTTCTGTCAAGGCAGCTGTTTGACTTGCAGCTTCTTTGGCTGCAGTTTGCAGCTGTGACCAGTAGGCAGGAGCATTTGCAAGCAGAAGGGACAGCTTGAGCAAACATCCTTATGTAACCCTCGCAGATTAATCAGTCAACTGGAGCATGAACACAACCTAAAACAAACAGAGCTGGCAGTGGCTCCATAATCTCACTGTACTCTCCCTCTAATCTCACATGGAAATTATTAGAGCATTCACTTTAGCCCTGTTGGTTCTGAGCGTGTCTGTTGATCCTGGGACTGATAGTGGAAGTGCATAATAATTATAATATACTGGATTCGCATTATGAATGCTTGAGATACACAGCAGGTTGGGTCAAATCGGTGGCTTTCCTTAGACATTTGCACATTGCTTTGCTTTTCTGTACGAGTATAAGGTCTTGGTTGTGTGTTGCATATGTGCATGCGTGTGAGTCATGGTCAGCTGCAGCCTGCATATCTAGTTTCTGAATCACCAGGATGCACCCAGTAACCTTTCAACTGGCTAGTTGCCCCCCAGGCACATGCATAAACCATCTTATTTTAAAACTGACGGCCACATTCAGGGGTTTATTTGCAAATTCTTAGGATTACAAATTAATACGAATATGTTTTTCCCCTATATTACAATTTCAGTTTTTTGTGGCAGCCAATCCAAATTACAGCTACTTGTCCCCTTAAGAGTTTCATCATACCATCATAGTTGGTGAACTATGGAGGCAAACTAAAACCAGTTCAGATGAACCTGATGTGTCTGGTGAGTGAAGGGTAACAGCACTCTGTAGGCACAACAGTCTAAAAAAGGTGGAAAGCACTGTTCTGCTGCTGGTGCGCTGATGTGGACAAATAAAGAAAACAAGGCGCTGCGTTCACTGTATATTTGTTAATTGTGCTCAGGAAGCAAGAAGTGGGAAGGTTGAGGGGGTTGCGTGACTATGTCCCATATGCTAATGTGTATATGTGTGTTTAATGAAGTGTATGCATGTGTATGCAGATGCCTGTTTGTGCCAGACCCTGAAGAATTCTCCTCATTGTCACTGGGGGGGATGTATGCATGTATTTGTTCATCTGCCTTTATCTCTGTGTGTTTTTTAAACGTGTATGAGAAAGATGGAGCAAGAGAGGGAGTGACCAGTTAGGCCAAATGGTGTGTGGAGCAGAGAACAGCAGGGTATGAACGGTCACGCAACCTTGTATGGTATAGGATTATAGGTTTTGATCTGCACGCACACACACACACCGTGGCTCACGGATCAGCTGTCAGCAAGCGTCAAACACGTTGGTTACACTACAGTTGCCTTAAAGCACTACTCCTTTTTTTTTTTTTGCCCTTTTCCCAAATTGACTTCTGTTTTTTCTTCTCTCAAATTTATCTCACTTCCCTCTCTTTTTTTTCTCGTCCTCATCCTTTCCCCTTCCTGTACCGAATGAGCATTGTACAGATGGCGTGATCGAAGGTTGCGTGCATGCGAGTGAATATTAAACATTTAAAGTCAGCCTCAGCCGCTCCTCCTCCCTGTCATTGTCACAGCATCTGATATGAAGCTACAGTGAGACAAATGGCTCACTGAAATCTTGTAGCAGTATCAAACACTGCGTCACGAGTTACTTGTTACTCGTCATGAAGAGGACTTTATGCCTGAATGTGATTCCTGTTATGCAGTTTGATCCCTGCGAGACGAGAGCAGAATGCTTTATCGTTCAGAGTATTTCTAACTATTTAATTAAGGCTGTTTCCATTATTCTGTTTACAATTTAGTGTCAACAGTCTGAGTGCAAGTGGATATCTTAACATGCAGTGCGTGCATGATCTGCAAAGATTACCTGGAGTTTTGTGGTAATAGTATTGTGAGTAAAAGCCTCCTCAGTACTTTTGACGTAATATGCTTAAGCAGGCTTTGCGTACAGTAAAAGTGGAGAGCAAAAGGGAGCATGCATTTACAGGAAAGCAATCTTGAGAAAGACACTTGAGACTTTTTCAACATTATTATGCAGCACAGTCACCTCACTGCAAGATTGTCCTGGGTTTGAATCCAGTCTGGGGCCTCTCTGTGTGTAGTTTGCATGTTCTCCATGTGGGTTCTTTCCAGGTACTCCAGTGTCCTCCCACAATTCGAAGGCATGCAGTTAGTGGGGTTGGATTAACTGGTGATTCTAAATTGCCCATAGGTGTGAGTGGTTGTCTGTATCTATGTGTTAGCCTTGCGACAGGCTGGTGACCAGTTCAGATTGTGTACCCTGCCTCTTGACCTGTGGTAGCTGGGATAGGCTCCAGCCCTTCTCTGACCCTCAGTTGGATAAATGGAAGAGAATGGATTGGAGGATAATTATGGTCTTGAAGAGCATAAATGCTCATCTGTCACAGGTGACCCCCGACTGTCATCCATCAACTGTGAACACCAAAAACCTTCAGTGACGGAATAAAGGACTGAATGAACAAAACATCAAACCAGTTGCTTGAAATGCTGTGAGAGCACAGGCATCTTGGAGGAGTATGATCATCAGTGCCATTTGGGAAGGTTCTTAGAAAAAGAAGAAGAAGATTAAAAATTAAAGGACAACAGATTGAACAGGAAGTCCCAAAACATTAGCCCGTGTCACCAACAAGGCTTTTTGGGGCCAAAGCTATTGACCTATTGGCACTCTGCATACACACTATTTATGAATCACAATGGGTTGTGAATAGCGTTTACACTTTCTCCTACACTGTAGTTCCTATAGTTCTGCTAAGTAAAAACATAAAAATCGCATTCATTTTCTCACAGCCAAAACAACCTAGCACAGGTGGCCCTGCACTTTTGTATGAAAAACATGTTGCAAATGCAGTTTCCTAGAAACATAAACACATTGTGTGTGAAGCACCAATGGGAAGTAGGATCTTAATTTGCCTTTTGTAAGTCAAGAGGAAGAAAGGCATTCTGTACAACTGTGCGTGTAAAACACATCAGTACTGACACACACATGGTAATTGCTCAATAGGACAGTATCAAAATACAATTCTTTAGAAGAATTTATGGGAAGTGTAGTTTATAATGTAGAAATACTAGTTCTGGAGACTGCTAATTATACACTTTCACAGTTATGTAAAAATGTCGAGTTATTTCCCAAATACAGTAAAACATACAACACTGGACACTTTATAAGATGCATCTTACTAGCACTGAGTGGGAGACTATTTTGCCTCCAGGACTGCCTTCATGGCACAGATTCAACAAGCTGCTGGAAACATTCTTCAAATATTTGTCGGCTGCAAATCTATGATGTGAATCTCCTGTTCCACCACATCCCAAAGGTGCTTTTATCAGATTAAAATCTCTTGACCGTAGAGGCAATTTGGATACAGTGAACTCACTGACATGCTCAAGAAACCAGTTCGATATGATCTGAGCTTTGAGTCAATGGACATTGTCCTGCTGGGAGCAGCCATCATTAGATTGGTATACTGGTCAGCCACAGCGCTCAGGTAGGATGTGGTGTGTATCACCAGCAGCCTTAACTCTTGATACAAGGCAGCATGGATCCATCACATCGGGAGTTTCTGAAATACTCAGACCAGCCCCAACAACAACCAACAACCAGGCAGAGCATCTCCAAAGTCACTAAAATCATCTTTGTTCCATATTCTGATGCTCAGGTTGAACTTCAGCAGGTCATCTCAGTTCATTTTATCATATTGTTGTGAGGCTACAGACATTTTCTGTGATTTTCTATAGATTTTAAATCATGTCTGAAATGACCATTTTACGGTCACTTTTTTCCTGTTTTTTTATCTTTATTATCTCCAAAAACCTAATAATGAAACAAAACAAACTGAATAACCATTATTCAGTGTTCTGGATCTGTGGTATAGCTTAATGCTGGCCCTAGACCTTATTTTTGTAAATACATAGTGGATAATGGTGGAAATCATAATAGGATTTCTTGTGCTTTACAGACAAACATAGGATGTGACTATGTGGCGCTTACTTGATGTACTAGCATGCACACAAACATGCACAAATGTATGTACACACTCAAAATCATCCTACTGGCTGATCCTCGTGTATCCCGTAATTCCCTATAAGCTATACTCTCCCCACAGTAAAACAAACACAAGCTTCTGGGGGGGATTAGAGGGAGGAATTACGATACTGTAGTTGGCAGTGGGAGAAACTAGTTCTTTCTTACCAGTATGTGTATTTGTTGCACAAAATCTCAATTCTGTTTCTGTTTGACGTTTGCTTGATCTGGAAAAGTTTTTTCCCCCTCATCCTAAAAACTATTGGGCAGCAACCAGCTTGTAAACAATAACAAGAGTATCCAAGAAAAACATTTATCCACTGGCCAAGTGCACATACTAATATAATTTTAAAAAGTCTTGATATTTCATGATTAATTTTAATTAACGGACAACCTCTAAAATACTATCACTGATGCTTCAGATTGTGGAGTGATCAGCCATCATAGTGGTTTACATCCATCTTTTATATACAGTCTACACTAACATTTACTTTTAAGTATGAAGCGCGTATCATGAAAGTTCCCACGGTGTCCCAGGACCCAAAGGTTCGACTTTGGCCAGTTTACCAAATAGCCTAATTGTTTCCGGAGTATCAGTTTCTGTAATTTCTGATATTACTTTCATTTTTAGTTCCAGTGCTGCAATTGTTTGTCTGGTGGATTTCCTCCATTCTTGATGCTAAATTGTTGTGTCCCATTATCTGCAACCACTTGAATTCTGAGTTTGGCCTTCAAGCCACTTATTATTTACTCTTTAAATCTGACTGATTTTTGGACAAGCAAAAAATCCAAATACCACATACTGCACTTCTACAGTCACGTTCAAAGGAAGCGACGCTGAATGAATACCTATGATAATTTTAGTAGATGAGCATAAATGTTCAGGGAGTACTTTAAACCATATGTGCCAAGTAAATACAATTAACTGCCTGGATGGACTGGAGTCCAGCTCTTCTGGGAATCCCACAGGGTCGGGATCTAACCACAGCTTTTAGGTTACATCTCTTTCCCCTCATGTCCACTGCCTCTTTTTCTGCCCTCCACCTTTTGGTGACCGCCAACATTCCCCTGGCTCTAGCCCTCATCCCAGGCAGTGGTGAGAAATGGGGAAGTTTCCCAGATCGTGTGAAGCAAGTTGTCGTGCCAACTTTGCAGCACATTAATCATACAGGGCATGTGGTTAGAGATACTCTGTATCCTGTTCTGCTGAATATTTATTATTAATTGAGAGACAAATCTGAAGGATGAAACCATATTTGGTGTGCGTGAAAAATTCAAAAGCTGCTAAAAAGACAAGGATGTTAACTGAACAGCAGAATTTGTGTTTTGATGATCCTAGAAAGAGCTGGAAATCATGAAGTCTGGTAAAATGACCTCTCACTGTACATGATTTCACATTAGCTCTGTGATGATGTTTGTCTGATGAGTGTAGCTAGGACATTTAATGTTATTCTTGCAGTAACTAAAAAAAATGACCACCTGGAACAAATTTTTCATATAAAGAAAAGATTTTTTAATAGATAACTCCCATTTGCAAAAACACTTAGAAACATTGGAAGACACTGCACATACATATATATACATACATATATATACATACATATATATACATACATATATATATATATATACATATATATATACATATATATACATACATATATACATACATATATATATACATATATATACATACATATATATATACATATATATATATACAAGCCATATTTATTTACGTTAGTAGAACAGAAACAAAAAAGCCTTCAAAACTGTAGTTTTTAAATTATTTGCGTCTTACAATAAATACAAATCCTCAAACATTTATTGAAATGAACACACACAAAGAGAGAGAGAGAGAAAAAGACAAATCCAAAACAGTGACACCATGTACAGTTGTGCGTGTCGACTCCAAAACCTTTCTGGATAGGCTGAACTTCAACTGAACTATTCCCAGTAGTGCAACTTAGCTTCACAAAACTGAGACTGACATTGATTTAATTTGGTGCTTTTTTTAAAAATTCACTAGTGCAAAAATACTGATGTGAACACAAGGTCCAATGTTTCGGGGCTGAAAGGACGACGTGAAAGGCGTCATAACCCGGAGGGGGGGTATATGAGCTGAAATGCAGAACTTGTCATGAACACTCACCTATGCTGTACAATATTACCTCCAAGAGAAGGTGCGACAGGAGTTTTATGATCTAAAATGATGATGTTTGAAAGATTTTAATTAAAATATTTTACTGTTTGACGATTAAAAAAACAGCAGTTACATCATGATTTCAGTTAGTATCACTTTTGAATTACCAGCCTTCTTAAACTTTGATCTTGTGCACTCTGAATTTCATCTTCCCGTTATCCTTTTTCACAAAGAAGCCCAGCAGCCAGTGCAAAGCAGCACACTCACAAGGTACCAATCAATGCCTTGCTCATGGAGACTTCAGCAGGACACACGCCACAGGGCTTGTGTTGGAGGTTTGATTCCCTGCTTGCTTCTATGTAATCTGGCTGATTGTAACATACAAAAAAAATATGCTTAAAGTTTAAAGCTTTGGCTCTACTGATAGTTTGACATGTTTTACACTATGCAGTATTAATTGGTCTCTAGTTTTCTGAACAGTTCTGCAGCAAGCAAGGATCAGTTTTTAAAACTTTCCAATGTTGCATCGAAAGCTACGCTTTTAGACGATTCAGAACACAAAACAAACGGGCATCAAAGAAGATTTTTCATGCATTAAAATATCCTCGAATGAATGAACAAGTGTTTTACGGTGCTTTAAGTATTATCTTGTGGCACCAATTTAACTTTGCTCACCCTATTTGTTTTTTTAAACTGCCCTGGCAGTAATTTAAAAGCATGAAAACATGCAAAAATCACCTGTTTTTCTCATACTCACTCGTCATCTCCCTTGAGACCAGCGTAGGCGTAAGTCGTCCCCTGTGTGCAAGGTTAAAAAAACCAAAACATTTCTCGACAGCTAAATCTTTGTTTCTTCCACAAAAGTCAGGTGTCCACAACATATTAAAAAAAATAAAATAAAACTGTGTTTCAAAAGTCTTGTCGTCGCTAAATCTAAAAGTGCTTGGAACCAGCTACAAAGTTTAATCCTTACAAACAAACAAATCTATGCATAAACTGGATTCGTATTAACTTTGATTGTCACAACACTAGAACCTGAGCTTCTTCGTCAAACAGAAGAAGTATGTGACATCCTGGGAATCCCTTAAAAAATAACTCTTCTCTTATAATGCTGGTGTATGAAAACGATAAGACAAAGTACTTTAATGCACACTGATTTCTTTGCGTGTACAGAATATGTATGTGTGTGTGTTTGTGTAGAGGGTAAGTATCTGCAGATGTGTTGACGTGTCACTTTCACGGCATGTAAATATATGGACTGGACTTGTGGTGTCCTGTGCTCATCACGCACGGCATAACGTTCCTGGAGCCGACCATTATGGACTGGTTCATGTCATGGCCGCTCTCAGGCCACGGCGGCGAGTCTATGGGCTCCCGCTTGATCGAATGGATCAGGCTGTGACCTTTGAACTCGTAGGTGCCATGCTTGTTGTAGTCAGACTGCATGTAGGCCTTGTGTGGATCCTGTGAGTAGACGTGCGAGTCCATGAGGTTGACGGATTGGCTGCTGCATAGAGAGTCTGAGTGTGGGAATCTCTGAGGACTAAACTGACTGGAGTCATTGTTACTGCCCAGGTCTTTGTCGCACTTTAACAGGCGTGCGTTGGCGTTCCCGTTGTTCACTGCATAGTTCTGATAGTTACCGTTGTTGTACGGCGGGCTGATCCCAGCCTTCCCCCGCTGGCAGGGCGAATACTGTGGATCGTAATAATCAGCTTCGGATTTCAGCTGCAGGCCAACGGTGTGGTCATATAGGCCGTTACCATAGCGACGGTCAACGGGCACTTGGTCGCGGCACGTCCAGGGTCGGCCGTACGCGTCGCAGCCGTTCTCCGAATCAGAGTCGTGCTCGATCTTTATGGGGGGCATCTCGGGCATCAGGTGACCGTCGAAGCATTCTCCGTAGCCATTCTCGCTCTTCACCAGGTCCACGCAGTAGGCGTCTGGGTCTGTGGGAATCTGGACGTTGCCGTACAGCTTGGAGACAAACACCTCACCACCTCTGCTGCTGTGACAGCTGGGCGAGAGACGGTACGGCTTCCCGTACTGGCCGGTCTTGTTCATGCGGTTAGAGGGGATGTAGCTGACGCCCTGGCCTGCCCTGACGGGTCCTGAGTTCTGTCGTGGAGGCCAGCCGCCACCCACGCCTGGGCTCAGACCTTTATGGGGACCCACGGAGGACTTGCAGTAGTTTAGGGGCTCCTCCTGGTTATAGTAACCGTCCGGGCGGAACTTGAGGTTGTCTTTGGAGAGTGGGGTCCACGGAGTGTGGTGACCTCGCTGGGTTGCACCAGGATTGGGACAGGAGAGCCGGAGAGAATCTGCAGCATCACCCATTCCTCCATTGAAGGAGTGTCTCCGGAGGTGTTCTCCACGCTCGCTGTGCAGGGGGAAAGAGTGGAAGTGGAAAGAGAAGGAAAAAAATAGATCATTAGTCACAAAACAAAGACACAAAACTTACAAAGTTTTACTGTTTTTCAACAAAGTCCACGAAGAGCCATTCTCTACCCATGTATCCATATGGCAACCACTGCATACTCAATGTTTTTGTTTCTTTTCTGCCGAATGACTCAAAGCATAAAAATTCTAAGTTTGGTTCAATTTAGTTCACGAGAGGATCTTTCCAAAAGTGACTCATCTTTTCCGGGATGTGTCTCATCTGAAAATTGAGAACAGAGTCAACATCCAGAACCCCAAAGATCAATGATGGCCCGGTCACCTAGTTTATAGGCAGCACAATGCAATATATCTTCATGTTTACACAGTGCAGTAGCTGAACCCGAATGTGTTCAGTAACTGCATGAAAGTCTTTTCAAACTGTATTTTCTTATGATTTTAAGTTTGAAATTCATCTTGTTGAACGCTGAGTAAGCGATTGATCGAAAAAGATAAAAGAGCTCAATTATATTTATAACTATTACAGCATTCTGATTAATCAGCATTCATACGTTAAATGCCTTTTCCAGTTTTTCCCGTACTTGTTTGACTTGTTTCTGTGGCTTTCTTCGTGCCCCCCCACAAAAACAATAATCAAAATATGTTTTTTTTCCCCCTCTTCATCTTTTCAGTTTTTATATGGAAACCCAATTACAGTGCATGGCTACAGTGGTAATAACAGGGTTTAATTTGCGGTTCTGTGAGTGATTATTCAGGAATTCTAAAGGCAAATGTTTCTTTTCGTTTTGCTTCCAAATACGTTTCTGCATTTTTCCTATCTTTCAAATATCTCTCAACCTGAGCACAGCACAGCTGAAGGTCTTTAATACAACCAAGCTGTGAGTGAGTATATTCTGTAGCATCATATGTGTAAAATGAGTCTTTTCTTAGCTCTTAGATTGTTCTAGCAGTAGCTACAATTTCACTATAACAGGCTCGCAAAGAAATGAACTAAGGGACATGTTTTCAGTGACATCTGCCGACTAGTGACACGAAATGACCAAAAAGAGAAGTATTGCTTTCTATTTTTTGTTATAATAGCCTGACGCAGTTTCACTGTGTTTCCTAGTTTTAAAAAAGTCTACATATACTCAGAATTTAGAGCAGAACCGGAGATCGTTGTGCAATAATAAAGTCAGCAGGCTTTCGGGAATCTGACTGTAAGTTTAATCCAAGTCATATTAAGTCTCTCAATATGGCAGCAGACCCAGGCGCTACATGTACTGTACATACTATACACTTAATTCTGAACCTTAACCCTAAGAATGGTTTAACCAATCCAATCTGCTGTCTAGTTAACTGGTTTATCGTTACATTATCCACCATGTTGCCTTGGATGATGTGTGAAGGAAGAAAGAAGCCTGAACAGCAGGAGGGGTGGAGGAGCTCTGCTTTACTGACTACATCCCAAGTCTTGGCCTCTCTGACTCCCTAAAGTTGTTAATGATGCATGAATCACAGAGGGCCTTATCCAAGCTGAGACGCGTATTTGCTCCTAATTGGCCACAGGTAAGGCGTCCAGCGCTTGTTTGGTTTGGTATCAGATCCTACTGGGTGAGGAGAGGGCTTATGTTTGTGTTGGTAACTGGGTCTCAGTGTAAATGCTTGTGTGTTCATAAAACTGTTGCTGGGCAATAAGTTGGTATCTGTGAAAAAAAGACAAACCTCAAAAAATCAATAAATGACACATGAGGGCTGGAGCAAATGGATTTTCTCACAGTAACTCCAAATAATTATGTTTCCTGTGCCCGTGCGATGTGGACCACAACCGAGGCAAGAGGTAATCTTAGGACATGTAAAGTGTATAATAACAAAATAAACACGTCATCCCTTATGAACTGTGAGCTGCTGTGACCTATGGACTCTCAAATGTTGACCTTTACTCAGAGCTCCCATAAAGCCAATCAGTGTCGTTCTCTAGAGGCTATAACGAGATGCCAAAATGCATCAAACCTCAGTGTTAAGACTGTTAAAACACTTCACCTTTAGTTACTACATAGTACCCCTATTAAAGCAATCAGTGTCCAAAACTGTGACACAGTGTCAATATGCATCATCTCTCCTAACTTAGTTAAAGCTGTAAAGATGCTGCGCATGTGTGAGAGTTTATTCCTTCTTACCCTTGCTCCAGTCCGGAGATGATTCCTCCTACTGCTCCTTTATTCTTTCCCCGCATTAACATGTTCTTCATTTTCATCTCCGTGATGGAGGGGAGCAGGAGGGGAACAGCTATGCAGAACAAAGCCAGCTGTGGGGCCACTGGAGCACCAGAGGCTGACTTCTTTTTCTGCCCATGGAGGAACTTCAACCGACCTTGGAACTGCATCGTCTGGAACAGAAGAAAGAAAGGACCCATCCAAAGGCCTTGATTAACATATAATACAATTACACAAACATCTAGGCTTTATTTTTCTGCCCTTTTACAAAGGCTTAAAGGTATCGACTATTATAGCGACCATTTTTATGACCAATCAGTGGCAAAGAGGTTTCATATTGTTGGCTAGGCTTCTGCTAGGTTTCTCCTCTTTTAATCTGAGTCACTGAACTGAACCTCTCTAGCATATCTGCACTGTTAGTGCCACTTTCAGACAAATAGTATCGGTTCCTATAAAGTCAGTTGTGCCGACACTCCATCCATTAAAGCTAAATTCTAGTATTTTATTCGTAAGCTTCTTGGCTCAAATCAGGAGGCATCTGTGTCTGTGGCATGCACGCGTGTGGTCTAAACATTTAGCTAGCCAAGCTTGTTAATGTTAGCTAACTTAAACCTGGTAATCCTCCCCTCAAGTCCAGTTTAACCAAGTTTAATTAGATGTTGTGTGCAGTGTTCAACATCTTGATTAAACCTGTCAGCTAACTTTTATTAGCCAACACTGGTGGACATTTAATTTTTGGCTAACACTGTGAAGGAACTGACTGACTTTCCTGTCCATGAAATAAGGCTGCTACTGTGTCTGAAAACACTCGTAAGTGGTCCAAATGTTATGAAACCGAGACTTTCTTGCCAGATTATTTGTGAGCAGATTGAGCACTGTGCGTTACATTACAAATTGTTGTGTCCTAACTGTAATTATGTTGACTGATGAGGAAAGCCTCCAACCAGTATTTCCTCACTACTTGGCTACCAGCATCTACAGTATATGTAGAAAATTGCCATCTAAAATTTCAGTTGTGCGGCCAGCTTCAGTGCAACCAGAGAGGACTTGGTGACAGTAAACTTGACTGACCCTGATGAAACAGTCCAAACCCATATTCTCGTTGCTCTGTCATCAGGGCCTTCAGCTTTTCCACTGCTGGTCTCCAAACCACTCTAGTCACAGCCATGAGGGATGAACCACGCTCATTCTCTGCCACTGTGGCCATGCACCCAATTACCTTATAATTCTGTCAATACACCTATAAATAACTGCACATACTACAATTATATGTGAAGTCTTGCGGTACCAAGGGGTTATAACACTTTTTATAGCCCTGGGTCTTCTTCCTGCTCAGTTTTTATATTTTGCGTAAACTTTAATGAACTGAAAACTGAAGTAACGTTGTTGGGGTTTTTTTTGAGTTTGAGTTGGTTCAATTACTCACCAAGAATCCAGAGGTGCTGTCCAAAAGGCATCGGACTCTGGCTATGAAACATCTGTTGAGAAAGCAGGAGAGCTCGGGAGGGATTTCCCCTGCCTCTGGAGAATGGAACAGGCTGCTCACTACAAAGTCTTCACCTGTAATTTAGTAAAGAAATATGGAGAGGGTATGAGTAATACAATTTGTACTGCAATTTGTGTAATAATACAGGAGAAAACAAGATACATATGTATAAATATGATGACGTTTTAAATGACAACAATATTTATAGTTAGCAAATGACTGGGACAGACTTCTTTTTTGTATTTTTATTACTTACCTGCTTTTATGAATAATACACTGCTGTTTAAAGCATTTATCTGTCAGCACTGTATCAATTTTAATTAATGAATCGTTAAAACTGTTAATAACGAGTGTAATGTGAGACAGACACCCTTAAGATCAGGCTTAAAACTTTCCTTTTTTGATAAAGCATATAGTTAGGGCTGGATCAGGTGACTCCGACTCCTCCCTCGGTTACGCTGCAATAGGCTCCTGGTGAGCTTCCCATGATGCACTGAGTGTTTCTTCTTCAGTCCCCTTTCTCACTAACTATGTGTTTATATGCCTCACTGCATTTAGTTATTAGTTATTATTAACATCTGGCTTATTTCCACAGCTCGTCTTTGACCTGTCTTTCTCCCCTCACCCCTAACCGGTCGCGGCAGATGGCCGACACTCCCTGAGCCTGTTTCTGCTGGAGGTTTCTTCCTGTTGAAAGGGAGTTTTTCCTTCCCACTTTTGCCACGGGGGGTCGTCTACTGATTGTTGGGGTTTTCCCTCTATATTTGTAGGGTCATTGCCTCAATTTGGCACTATATCAATAAATTTGAACTGAATTGAATTGAGATTGACAGAATAGATGGTTCCTCTCATCAACATCATACAGATCCAGGAATAGAAATCTCAGCAGCTGACCTCATCACCTCAAACCTATTGCATTGTTCGATAATAAGTTTTATATGTTCCCATACTAAATTCATAGTGATCTACCCACCAGTTCCTGCAGCTAGCTGGTTATCCTGGTGTGCCACCGTCCCTTGGTGCTGTGGAGGACACATGGCCCAGTGGAGCTGGCGTCTGAATTCCTGACGGTCGTCTATGTGGATGTAGTCAAACACATTCTGGTGCATCACGTCAGTCTGTGGGGAGGGGATTCGGACTGGTTTGGTTAATCAGTTTTAATTTTTAGTTTTACATCCGGTTTATGACTTTGGACGACCGAGTTTTGCTTCCATTCTTGTAGCTGACAGCTGTTCGCCGCTCTCAGGGCTAATTCTGCCCCACCATTCCTGGGGAGGTCAACGCTATACATACAAAGTCGATGAAAGTCAGACAACCAGAGCACTCGCACAGTTACATACACATGCAAAAAGGCAGGAGAATTGCCCCAGTACAGTAACAGTCTTAAGGGCAGCTGCGGGGCCAGCGAGGGCAGCTGTGTTTGTCAAACATCGCGTGACACCAGCTCCCGAACGGCAGTCCAGCCCAGCTTTCTCTCCACATCCACACAAACACACAGTAAGTCGGGTTCCAGCCCGCTCTCGTCATTCCTCCCTCTCTTTTCCAGCAATAGCTGTGTTTTCTGTCATTCCATGACAGATTCCTCACTAAAATGTTCAACCTTCTCCTCTTCCCTCTCCCCCTCCTCCCTGCCCTCGCTCCATAATTTCCACACTGGTGGCACGCGAGGCTTTTTGATCGTCTGCCTCTGCAAACACAATCTGTTCCCACTGTCTTCGGCGAGCGCTTCGTCCTGTGGTTGGGTTCCCTACCGGCAGTCAGGCAGACAGGAGGATCGAGTGACTATTGTTTATGTTTCTTGTAAAAAAACTCAGAGAGGAAAAGAAGAGGGGGAGGAAAAAGAGAATAAGTGATATTTTCAGTGACCTTCAAAGGCTAACTGCCCCTGTAACAAATTGGATCAAAGGCCAGTGGAGGTTTTCTGCTCTTCTGTGGCGCTTTCTTGTGGTGCTACTTAGCAAAGCCATGTCTTTTCTTCTTTATTTCCTGTGGTATATTATGGATAAGTGTCTTTCTGAATACAGCTGTGGGCTCAAAATTATGTTACATGCTGTCAAAGCCTGAGAGGCAAAGCATGTGGCTTAAAAACAACTAACAGCTCCTTTGCAAGAGCTGAACATGTGGGAAAGTATAAAAGAATGTTTTCATGACAGTCTGAAAATACAACACGCGGATCTGTGAGTATTTAAAAAGCCATATTTTTAATGTAGAAAAATGCAGAAAAGCTGTCAACTACCCGTTCACTCCTATTCATCTTCTCTGTGCTCAAAGTCACCTGCATTTTGCTTTTCACTTCTAAATATGGCCATTGCTGACTACAAAGAACACCTGATTTGAATTCTGAGCTCAACCTTGAGCTAATGCTGACGATACATTCGTTTATCACACCAAATGCTTTGCATGCTGCAGTGCTATGGCTCACAGCCAAACCTGTTGCGTGGTAATTCCTTTTCTTTTTCTTTCTTTAAAATAACTGTTTTGCATGTACGCAATTTAACGTACTGCGGTGACTTGATTCGCTTGATCTGCTGCCAAGTGTCTTACATACAGTCACTGCCGAGATCTGAGCACACAAAGGGCCAGTTGTGATTCTACTAGTGTGAGCTGGTAAATTTACATCTCTTTAATATTTAATCAGCAGCTAACATGTCGCAAAACGGTCCCGGTCCTTCCTAACATGGATACGATTTTTGCTAATTCTTCGAGCACTTGTTGCATATTGAATGAATGTTCGTTTTTTTTGTTTTTAACTGTGCTGGTCACATGTGTTTATGAAAGGCAACAACTGGATGGCAGCAACTCGACTCAACGCTGGGATGGTTTGCTGTGAAATTCAGCCAAGGCCATATTCAGGTTCTGTGCAATAATCAGCTCAAAACTGATATTTTTTTCCATTACTTTGGTTTGATTCCTGCAAAATTATTGACATTAACTTTTCGCTCGGGTCTTTTGCTGAGCACGTGACAAAGAAGCTGGCATAAAGTGAAACCTTAGCTAGCAAAATCTGATCATTTGAGTGGAAATTTATGGGAACAAAAAGCAGACGTTACAAAATAAAAAGCGTTGACTGAGCTGCTAAGACACACGTGCATACGCAAATGCCCCTTGGAGTTTTAATTTCCTTTGCCCGGTGGTTCCGTGCCAATCTGTAGACACACACACACCTATGCACATACTGTGGCAGGGCGTCTCAGACCACTTTGGGTTTCATGTCAATTTCATGGCCGCCCCTGTCTGCTTGTAAGCCAAGTGGGAGCGCTGCAGAAGAATGTCTATCGTGATGTGTGTGTATGTGTGTGTGAGAAAGAGAAGGCATGAGGGCAACAAGAGGAATTTTAACAGTGAAAAGCACTTTATTTATGGCTTTGAAGGAGAGCGATGATTTCAGCATCGAGGGACAGGCGAGCCCATGTTGACTTCATTCATAATTAATGACTGGCTGGGTATAGCCACTGGAAAGGAAAAGAGTTAAACCGTCGGTGACTTATCAGTGCCCGCACACACATAACAGACGCCCGCAGAGTGTATCTCAGGGTGAAACAGAGGTCTTCACCCTTCTGTGGTCCCCTTAGGTGTAACCTTCTGGGTTTACTTTGCCCTCTGAAAGAGTTATCAGGCAGCAGGAAGTCAGAATTAAAAGAAAGGCAGTTTACTCCGGATCCTAAACTGGATGGGATGGCAACAGAAGAATGGAGCGTACTAAAAACGGCAATTGTGACCTTGTTGAATAATGACAGCAATGAGGTCCTATGAGATTTGCAGATTCGTAACCTTAAGAGGGTTTGTGTGCTAAAACACTTTCATGGATGCTATCATCACAGATTACAAGGCCATGTGACCAGCTGAAGTACAAAAAAAGGCAACTCATACCTCATTTTTATATTTTATATATTCTGGCTCAAAGAGCACATTTCCTACTGATCTGTTGGAGTTTTGGCACACTGATTCCCCCATCTACAGAACAGTCAAGGCTTATCAGCTTATCTATGGATAATCATATGTACAGCGTGCATTTCGTTTATACATATTAAACATAGATTATACAATGTTTTCACTGTATTCGTGTTCAACTCACCTGATGAAATCCCAGATAGTCCACAATGGTCGAGGAAGCGTAAAAAACCATCCCGTCACTGCTCACCACCAAGGCAAAGCCTGTCAGAGACTACACACACACACACACACACACACACACACACACACACACACACACACACACACACACACACACACACACACACACACACACACACACACACACACACAGAAAGAGAGTCAGGGCAGCTCGTGCAGCAAATAAACTCAAATGCAACAAACACACACATGACTTCTCTATTCTGTCTGTGAAAAGCGTAATACAGGTGTAAGAATATAGATACAATATAGTCAGATGTTCTAATTTGTGACCTAACCGTGGTTGAAGTTATTACTACGCCCTTAAAAAAAAGAATTTTTGCTTGTAAAACCTTTAAAAATGTAATATTCAACTTCTTTCCATAATTCTCAGAACAGCAGAAAAACTGTAAAAATGGAACAAAAGATAGAAAATTACAACACAAGAGAGGGAATGAAAAACAGATGGTTGTGTTACAGAGCGAGCCAAATAAAACTTAGTGATTTAGACTTTTTTCCTCATATTCTCTGGTTAAAACTGTATTTTTTAAAGCAGTTAGCTCGCAGATGACTTACGCGCCTATTTGCGCTCCTTTAAAGTTACACATTTCATAAGCTCGAAACTCTGATAATTAAGTCTGTTTGACTGGTACAGCTGCTTTGATTTGTCGTAGCAAACACACTGATTAAAAGCAGAGAAACTCCAGACACAAGCACACTTCTTCCCACTTTCCCTCTTTGCTCACACACCCATCCACACAAAGCTAGGGAGGGGGGATAACGTGTTTGGCCAGCGGAGGATACAGAGAAAGAAAATGTTAAAAAAATACACAAATGGTATCTGTTAAATGAGGAGAGATGGACAGATGGAGAGGAAAAGAAAGAGTGCGAGAGATATATTTAAAAAAGGCAGCACATGAAGGAGAAAAGCACAGGAAGGAGACGGGAAAGAGGCCTTCCAGTGTGCAGTGTGCGCACAGCTGTGATAGCGTGACAACTGCAAGGCTACTTGACTTGCGTGACTGCTGCTGCCAGAGTCTGTCACCTCTATTTTACTGCGAGACTATGCAGGTCTTTCCTGGTGTGTGTGTGTTTCTGTGTGTTTCTGTGTACTTTATAAGGTAGAAAGCCCAGCTGCCCCTCACTTCACCCCAGTGCCCACTCCTTCCACGTCTCTCTCTGTCACTTACACCCAGCAGTGATATGATTGCCTTAGCGAGAGGCGAATGCTCACTGTACGCGCCCTGTCCTTACCTGTCCCATAAACTCCTCTCTGTGACCTCTCTGTGAGCAGAGCAATTTGCAGCCCTAAAACCTATCGGCGTAAAAGCCAAGCTGCAGCAAAGCAAAGCCTCTGAGAAAAAAATATTGAGACACTGACATGATGACATCTGAAAACAGTATATGAAAGCATGACGGCAGCAGTGGAGACTGGAAGATGGGTCAAGTCCTCTGTGGCATAGATGCAGATGATGTATGACAAGTTTAACTGGCACATGTTCAAATGTCGGGGGGTACACACAAACACACAAACACACATAGATGCACAACTTATTCCAGCATTCAAAACAGATGCAGATTAGTTGGAAATAAAGCACACTGATATAGCATCTTTCCTCTGATACTGGTCCTCACTCAGCATTTACTGTGCAACATTTGTACAAATTAAAAGTCTTTGTTACTCGGACCAGCATTTTTGGAGCCCTCTGGAGGGTAGCGATCAACCAACATTAGTGGATTAATATTTAATGTAGCTATGTAATGTATTTAGTACTTCAATAAACATCTGGGAACAACATGTCAATGCCAGATGTGATATATTTACGTCTAAATCCAACACCGCCAACGCAGTGTCGCGGCAGTTCATCAGATAGTCACAACATCTAATGTACTTATTCGGGTTTCTGGACATAATTACCCACCCTTATCTTCGTATCCCTGAAGACATTTTTTCACCTGTCTGGCCTCAGATGTCCTGATTCATGTCCGTGTACACAAAGTGAATATTTTCCGCTATTTGAAAGGGTGTCCCAGACGGGGTTGGCCTTGGATTGATCATTTGACCTCAGTTTGAGTCATGGAGTGACATTATTTATATTATAGAAAATGCTTAGCAGCACGTTAATATGAAACAATATTTTATTGATTATCATTAAAAACGACTTGTTGAGGGTGAGGATATAAAAACGAGTTGGTTACGTTTAGGCTGTGAAGCTGCGGTTAGGTTTAAAAAAAGATCCTGTTCTGGGTTAAAATACAACAGCTGAAAGCTCTCATTTCTTAGCAATAATAGTTTCAATGTCACGCTGACTGTCACAGAAAAATATGGCAATGCATGACCATGAACTTGAACAAACAGATTGCTTTTTCACGACTATTTCACATGTAGCTATAAAGGTCTCAAGCATGGATCACTTGAAGGTCTTTGGATCATGTGTCCAAAAACTCATGAAAACATCCTAAGCATGCTGGAAAGCTAGGTTGACTTTATGAGGTCGTACAAGGCCATAAAAAGGTCGACATTTACATGTAAGGTTCATTTAGATTTATTTAGCCCATTCACCTTTCCCCACTCCTCTTCCAAGTCAGTGAAATGCCAGTAAATTTCTGCAACCCAAATTCTTTACAAAAGGACTTTGACATTTTTATTCTTCTGGAACAAATAGGCCCCAGACCTGTGACCTGAAAGAGTATGCACAAGCAAAAAGTGTATGTTCTAAAGCTTTAATTAGCTTTTTTATGCCTGGCCCTGCAAATTTATTACAGATAAATACAGTGCATTTGTTTTTTACATGTGCAAAACTTCAAGAGAACATCCGTCATTTATGCTGGAATAGAGCAGCTTATTTACTACATTTCCAGTTAAAGAGCTGGAAGGAACATCAGAACTCTATTACTCAAAATAACAATTAGTGTTTGGTTTTATATAAATAAAACCAAACACTTTATATGAATCAGCTAAATACATCTAAACACTGCCTGTTCTTCTGTTGTTGTAAACTAGGCAACAAAAAAAAGTTCCAGAAACAGAAATACTGTTATGATATTGGCTGCACTGCTGCATGCTGTTTTTGTGTGTTTCTCCATTCACATTCCCCTCAGTTCCTTGCATACTAAAGCCTTTAGGTAATGGAAACAGGCACCTGCTGCTGGCCTGCTCCACCACATATCTGCAACCGCAACGCCCCCAGCTCTCATAACTGGCCCTGGGAGACTAAAAGCTTTGACTTACAAATCTTAAGAGGCCCTTTGCACGCAGAGCCCAAAATAAAATATATGTTCGCTGGACTTGGAAGCAGCAGGGGAGCTGTAAGGCGATTGGGGCGGGAGAAGGATGTTAGTGGCGGGCATGGCGTTATTGCCTTGTATCAATGTTTCAAAGGAGTTTCTTTAGTTTTCCTGCTGTCTTGTGTCGACAGTGAGAAATGAGGGGAGGTCGCAGCAACCGTGGTGATACACGCAATAGGGTTGCAGTAATATAGGATCGTGTTGTATTGACTGATAGTTAGAAAACTTTTGATAAGCCACTCAAACCAGAGTCACACATGACAAACATTTTTCATTAAAAGACTAAAAGAAGTGGTCTGTCCATCAGTCCACTGCGTTACTTCTGACTGAAATGTGTTAAAATGATATAAAGAGTTGCCTTTTAATGCGGGAAATGTAAAATATTAAGGACTTTGTTAGTATCTTTGCTTCCCCCTTGAACCTCTTTTGAGTCTAAACAGCCATTACAACACATTTTCGTCTATTAGCCTTGGTAAGTGTTGATAATTAAATATGAAAAAAAAAAACATGGATGGAAATATGTTTAAATGTCCAAAAACACTGCTGCGGCACAACACGGCACAACATCGTCCTCATGTGAATTCAATTTATGCAATAAATCCTGCAACTTCCAGCACATTCGATCTGCATCAATCTCCAAAGAATTGCCTTCAGACATTTGCAAACACAGTTCATATGCAAACAGATAAACATGTACAAACACATATGCGTACAGACAAAGACATGCAATCTCCCCCAGACACACGCACACTCAAATATCCGTCTCTTCCCTCTCTTGGGATCTCGTCACCATAAGTAATGTGCAGTTTGCTATGAGGCTCCGCTGCAGGTTGAGTCACGCAACAGGAGGCAGCACATCACTACGGTCAATCTAACCTTTTGTTTCCTGTCCCACTGAGAAGCCTGACACGTTAACAGAAGCATCAGTGGATCGCTTCTGCACTCCGAATGAAGATCCGTGTAGTTTTTGTGCGATAATCTCTGTCATAATTTACTGCTTGACCGAGAGCCATGGGAATATTGCGTGGAGGCAATGACGACCTAATGCCCAAGCAATTCCCATGTAGCGTATGGCTACGTGCGTTTAAACGAGTCACACAAACGGCTTGTCACATGCTGTTTGTTACTCCACGCGAAATAAATGCCCTCGTAAAACGTGCTGTTAAAAACCTGATTAAAGGTCTCGGGTCAAGTGAGTGCTGAACAGACCTCCTATGTTCTCTGATAAATGTCGACAGGCTTGACGCCTTCTCGCTCTCTACTTCTCGCTTTCTCGTGCTTTCGGCCGGAGGTCCGACCACACACAGAAGCACACTTCCCTTGGATGCTCAAGCCGCCAACATGTGAGAGTCCCCACCTAATTCATCAGCTCTGACACTCCTGTCTCACCCATATGTCACGCAACAGCACAGCCCTGCAAAGAAGGCAGGACCAAAGGGCAAAGGGTGCGCACACACACACACACACATGCAAACAAAATCCCCCCATGTCCCAAATTCCCAATCACTAATTCAGAAGCAAATGTATGCAAACCAGAACATGGCAGGAAAATAAGTGCCAACCAAAAGGTAAAATATGGCACATAGTGTGGTAACAGTTGATATTAATACAACTGCTTTGGTGCTGTATTTACAGATGTAGCATGTTAAATGTTCCACATGATCGCCACACATACAGACAACACCCATGTGGTTTCTTACTTCCAGGAGGAGGCTGCTTTCATTCACGCCTGTGCCCAGTGGAAGGCTCTCTTTCCTGGGTTCAGGGTTAGAGGATGCTGTGCTCATGATGTGCTTCCTGCTGGTCTTGTCTTGGCTCGCTGTAAAAAAAAGAAAAAAGAAAATGGGTAAACAGGTTGGCACGAAGGACTCGCTTTTGTTTAACACAATAATCCAAAAGCCACCGGTCGGTTTGAGAATGTTAAAAATGAGAACAGAAGAGGTGGAAAGAACATCCCCAAACAAAACGAGAAGATCACACACGCTGGATACAGCCCTGATTTTAATGTATCCTTATAGGGTTATGCGCTCATATGTGCTGTTGAAGGTCTGAATTCTTAACCTAATTCAATGCACATTCAGAATACAGAGCATATAACAAGGCCTGTGTCAAAACAGGGAACAGTTGACTTTAATAACAATAATAATTCTGTTTTCTCTGATGTGGCAGCGAGAGAACACGACCAGCACTCAGACATGTGGCCGACACATTAACTGTATCGGTCTCCCTTTCTTAGGTGCTGCACTAATGCCAGGTATTACTCTGCGTGGTTGGCTGGTCTAACAAGACAAAACACTGGAAGATTTCATGACTTTAGAGGATTTCTTACACACGATACAGCCACATGCACATGCAAATCTCACTGGGCTACAGAAAGCCAGGCCAAAAAAAATTGAATGCTTTAGCGACATTTGAATGGGAAGTGGTTAACCAGACATAGAGCATTCACTTGTGGATGCTCATGCTCTCTGCTTTTACTGAACTGTGCAACAGGTTCTCAGTCAACAATAACAAATATACTCAGCTGCTAAAATAAGAACATCTTGTCTAAGCAACCCCCTGAATAAAGCATCATAGTTTTTTTTAAGTTGACTTATGCAGTTGCAGTTGTGCAGTTTTATACATTAAAGCTGATTCGTACTACATCACGAGAATAACACAATTACATTTTGTACTATTTCACATGTTATAACATAGAGGCACAATATGACAAAGTTCTTTGTGCACGAAAGTGTCGTTGACGAATAAGTAAAAGCCTTCTGGTTCCAGTGACTAACTAAGCCTGACCTCTGGCCTCTCTGTGGCTCACAAAGAGGGCTCCTACAGGCCGACAATGTAATGAGCGGCCATTCAAATCTCTCGCTACACTGTCTCGTAACTAAGCACAGTTTTAACCTGGGTCTTCAAAGGTGAAATATGCCACCTGCATGCTTAAGCCCATGCAATTAGCTTACATGACTGTGGCATGTCGATTCGTCACATGTGCACACGTGGTGACGTATGCATTGCGTGTCGAAGGCATGTTTGCGTGTTTCTCTCACAGGCGTGCTGTCAGGGAGCATGCAGCTCACTCCGAGTGACCGGCCCTTCACTCCATCATTCATTGTAGCAGGCACGGATTAGTCATGCGACATGCACACACACACACACACACACACACACACACACACACACACACACACACACACACACACACACACACTGAGAGCATATAAATCTATACATCTACTGATGCTTCATATAGCTCCCACCCCCACTGAGTAACCTCATTACAGCTTCCATCCTCCCCCCTCCACCCCATTCGCACTCCTTCAACTGCCCTCCTCCTCTCTCCACCCCGCCTTTGTTTCAGTCCATCGACGACTGATTTCACTGATTTTGTTGGAACAGTTGGCGTTCTCTTGAATCCACACTGAAGCTTGCAAACCCTTTTTTTCTGCGCCCGTACAGTTTGTCAGGATGAATTTCTTTCACGTGCAATAATTCATTCCCCCAGTTGGAAAAGTAGGTTTATTCAAGCTGTACGAGGAAATAAATGCCCTAACGTGTGCAAGCGCAAGAGCTTTGACAGACAGCTACATTTTTAAAAAGCCAGTAATAATGTTAAGTATTTTGTCATCACCTCTGCAGGTGCAAATGCATGCAAACAAACAGACTCAGACAGTCACACACGCGAACACACACAAAACCCATTCTGTCCAATCACCGCAACATCATCCAACCAGTGGAAACCACTGCAGAGGGAAATGAATCTAATAACCGTCTTTATTTTCCTCCTTCAACGCCTGGGGCATTTTTTTGTTTTCTCTCTTACGGCAGCTTTTTGGAGAGGATGCAGCGTCAGGAAAGACAAACATACGGGATGATTAATTATCGGCACCGGTACTTCCTCTGCCAACAATACGGGCTTTATTCATCGCCGCTCATTTCTTCGGGTTTGCTTTTCTTTGCCTCTATTTTCTCCCTCTCTGGTCGAAAAAGGAAAACAGAGTAGGTAATGGTGAGGCGTTTATGTGCTCCGCGTGAGGACAGGGTGTTAAGTAAAAAGTGACAAGTAGCGGGATGTAGATGGTGCCAAAGGGTGAGGCTGAAAGTGTTTAGCTCCTTTTTAGTCAGCACCGTCTGTCTTTCCACTTTCACTGAGAATCTCAGGACCACCCGCCAAACACCGAGCATAACACAGCATGACTTCATTTTCACAGTCTAAGGCACAATTGTCTCAGCACTTCAATCACCAAACAGAACTTCTGGGATGACTGACGAGAGGAGCTTATAGTGATATTAGATGCGTTGATTTGTCGTAATAAACTAACATTATGAGAAGCGCTGTAATTCAGAGGGAGCCAAAGGACTTTCACAAAACTTTGAACAACCTGCTGGATGCCGCCTGTAAGCAGAGCAGAGCCCTGTGTGGAGCAGGTATTAACTTAAACGGCCTCTAGGGGGTGAGGTGAGATTTGGCACTGTAGCAGACGGATGTGTAGAGCACAGGCTCGGTTTGTTTGTCTGTTTTCAACTGCTTCTCCTCTAAAGCCACTTCCTCCTGTAACACCACCAAGAACACCTTAAAAAAAAAAAAAAAAAGAACAAAAAGAGAGAGAAAACAGAAAAGAGATAAAAGAAGAGGCTGCATCCAATAAGAAGAAAAGACAGGGAGAGACAGTTGTTTCAGCAGAGGGGTGTAACATTTCTGAGGGCTTGACATGCTTTTTTTTTTTTTTAATAATGGGGATAAAAGACAAAAAAATAGTTACAATTTGATGCCAAATGCTGAATCAAAGATGTCACGACATTATGCTTAAAATTAATGCTGCAGAAGAGTTTTTATGACTATGCAAATTTATGAATTGCTTCAAGTCATGCACAAGGGTTGGTCTACTTTTAACATCATGTTCCTAAACAGAGCAATGCGCAGTGAGGAGCGAGTAAGTGTTTTTACACGGCTCATAGACACGAAACCAGCAGGCATCCTGCTCCAAGCTGAGTCAATAAGGTGGTTATAGCTGCTGTTTCTGTAGTTTTTCACTATCAGATGAACAGTATCTGAGAGTCTATAAAAATCCAGCAAAGATCTGACACAAGACATAAGATGTGTATCTGGCCCTTCAACCGGTTACTGAAGCCTCATTAAAAAGGGTTTCAGTGGAGGGGAGGATGTCAAGAAGCCATTCTTAATGACAGAAAACAGGGAGAATACACAATAGCTGGACTGAAAACCAGTAGCAACAGATCTGATGGGAGTGATGAATTCGTGGTTTTAATCTCTGTTTCAAACTGTCATCAATATATACGCAGGAAGTCGGGAGAGATGTACAACAGTGAGTTTTTTCAGCCATCTGCAAAGCACGGCAGAGGTGCTGTCATGATTTGGGCCTGCATTTCAGCCACAGGTGTTTGAGATCTTTTGAGACCACTGTGCCACGCCATCTGGAGAGCATGTGATCTGCAACAGTTTCATTTTTCAGTATGACAATGATCCGAAACACACCGTCAATGCAGCAAAAGCATACCAGGATAGTGAAACACTATCACGCACAAGGCCTCCCAAAAGCTTGGAGCTCAACATTATTGAAGCAGTGTGGGATCATCTTGAGAGAGAACAGAACAAAAAGCAGTCAAGGTCCAAAGAAGAAGAAGCCTGGAGAACTATTCCTGAAGACTACTTTACATTAAAAAAGTTACAAGAAAGCTAAGAGGGTTCAGATTGTGTTGAAGAATAAATGTGGTCGTACCAAATATTGACTTTATAGCCAGTATTTTTGCACATTTCACTAAATCACTGCACCTAGCAAAGTATTAAACGAGAGATACTAAAAATATTTATTCATTATTTATAATCAATGAAAAAAAAAAACCCCAAGAAACTCCCAGCAAACATCACTGAAAAGTCATCATCTATCAGGTAAAATCTCATTTCTGGTGAATGGCAGGGACACCTACACCCATTCGTCTCTGTGTGCCCCTCATTGGAGTAGCAGGGGTGCCATCTTTTGGCAGCTGATCCACGGCTGTGCCAAGAAGAGCTCCAGACATGAACATGGGAGCGCAGTACAGCACAGCAGTTCTTCCCCTCCCACAAGGCTTGCGTGAGTAGAGAAAACTATGTGTGTGTGTGTTTTCATATGTGTGTGTGGAGGCTGGGTTGGCTCACTGCCACCTCCTTTGCCTATTCCCGCCCCCTTCCCTTAGCACTCTTCTCTCTCTCTCTCTCTCTCTCACTGCCGGCACAGGAAATCCACAGCAGAGAGAGCAATACTAACAGAGAGAGAGAGGCAGCGCGAGAGAGAGAGAGAGGAGCTGGCTGATCAAGGGCTGGTTGTCACGCGAGCGAGCCGTCTGTCAATCTCCCCCCCTTCCTCCTGACAGACTGCTGGCGGACAGCCAAGGCCTTGCGTGCAAGCCGACGAGCCACATTAGCCCATAAAGAATTTCATAATAGCAACAGCTGTTAAATATTGATGACTGCTGGCAAGCGCTCAATTGCGCTCTGCAAAAAGGTTAAGCCTCCTCTGTAATGGAAGCTAATACTTCATTATGCCAGAGATCAAATGTCCGGATCTCGCCTCGTCTAAATTTGAACTTTTTTTTTCTCTTGTTTTTGCAATAAAAAAAATAAAAAAAACACAAAAAAGGATTTACAGCTAGAAACGTTTTGGGGCATTTCCCTGCTGTTCTAAAGACAAACAGAAGCAGACTCTTCCACTGCTTTTAACTGCAGCAGATGAGGAAACATACAGCACACTGACTCAATCATCCCACGTAACAATATTAACTTTAAATATGAGCTTCGTAAGCTCACCGATATTGTTTTAGATGAATGTTTTGGTTCCCCTGTGACCTGCTATGTAAGATTACATTTAAATGAATGGAGAGATTTAGAGCGACTTTCTTTGTCTGTTAACAAAACAACAACTACAAACAGCACGTTTGTTGGAGGCAGCACAGGACTCAGAAATATTTACCTTTCAGAGGAGATTATAATGCGAGCGAGTAATTTTTATTTTCCTGGGGGAGCATGCACATGTACTGTAGTTTGAGCAGCTAGGGGGAAGCCTATCTCTGAAGCAGGAAAAAAACAGAACCCTGATTCCTGAATAGAACGTAAACAAAGGCCTTGGTTGTGCGCCTAGATACTGAAGCAGAAGGGAAGTGATATTATGACAGAGCAAATGGGATCACACAGAAGAGCACAAGATGTAAACTCAATTGTTTCCACTTCTCTGTTTTGGTTGGCAAGCAGTCGCCACACTCTACAGGAGTAATACGTCTCCACACATGAGCCTTTGGGCAAAACATACTTGCATGGTAACTTCTTCACTACCGCTACTGTATGTGGCTCTGTCTGCATGGTGCACCATAAAACTGGCGCCACGCACCTTTTCCTTGCAAACACACACACACACACACTGGAGAACTATTATAGCGATCATAATTTGAAAGTCATCTAATTGCTTCTATAAATAGAGGACATGACTGATTGTGGCGCACATGCTTTATATGTGAGCGCGATGTTTGTCTGCTGGGAAAATTGCTTTTCTGATGAATCCGCTGAAATGAGCGACGCACAAGCGTAGCCAGCGAAAGGGCTGTCTAAACACTCCTAAATTTGGCTCGTCAAGCCCTAGGAAAATTAACATCAGCTCAATGTGGTGCAATATTTATACAGACAATTAGAAAAGCTAACAGAATGCAAATGGACGCAGGCCCAAGGAGAATGTGCTTCGGCACGAAACGACGTGCTCTCTCTCCTCGCACGCACACGCGCACGCTGCATTCAGGCATGTGTCGCGTGAGATGAGCCAGTTATGCAGGAAAGCTTTTTATTTGACTGTACCCAAATGAATGCAACAGTGTGTCTTCTAATTGAAGACAACAAGACGCTGTAGTTTTCCTCCCGGGGCCGGCGATGTTCCACCAGCTAAACGTCGACCCTGGCCCTCGGTAAAGCTCCACGGGGTTGAACTCAGGATATAAACTCCCTCGTGAGTCACACAGTATATTCCAGCAATAAAACTGCCAAGAGGCAGAATGACAACATGTGTGTGAGCACTGCATGTACACAAACAAACACACACAGTACAAGTGGATTTAGGAGGGGAAACCTCACTATAAGGCGTATTGTCTTTTCCCTTCAATTTGCTTCCTTTGCTTCCCTGTTTATGTCAAACCTCCGTGGACATGCACGGTCAAATCATGACATAATATATTTCCTTTCAGGCACCTCAGTGTCCAGACACAATTTAGCCTTGGTGACGCACTTCTTTGCAGAGTACTTTTTCTGCCATTTTATTTTTACTTAGTTCGATTTCTGCCATACAGTCTGTTTTCCAGTTAGCCAACTGTAAAATGAAGTAACAAGAGTGAATACATTTCTAATGCATGCACTGAAATGAGTGCAACATCTCACATCTCAGATCTGCTGCACTACTGTAGGAGGCATCAGCTCTTGCACGCATATACAGTATGCGTTTTGCATGGATACCCTATAAATAGCTGTTCCTTGGATTCCTGTTTTGATGAGGATGGTTGTGGCCCGCTGCTCTCTCAAGGAGCTTGTGGTTAATAAAAGTTGCATTCAGGAACACCACCTGGCCACAATAAAGCACAGGCCTCCTATTTTTGTACTCGCAAAATCTCCGTTTTCATGAGCAGTCTGAGATTCAAGAGCTTGAAGTTGCCATACAGTGTCCTTTAAACTCTAACGTTTATGTGCAAGCTGCTGTAAAGTCCAAATTGCTGACTTTACGTTTAACTGTGGGTAAATTTGTAATGAAAACGTATCCTCTTTTTCTAAACAAACAGAAAACTCAGCAAACAGACGTGCCACGAGGTGAATGTGTTGTTTTAAGAATACAGTGAAAAGGGAGAGATAATGAAGAGGAAGAGAAAGAAGAGATGAGGCCTTGGTGCAAAATCAAGCTTACAATGTATAAAGTAAGCAACTATAAAGTGTTTCTCACTCATTCATCCTTATTCTTACTGAAGAAAGAAATACTTGAGACAAACTTGGGGAATATTTCTTTGTCTTATATCCCTAAACTTTGGTTTCTCTGAATTCTGAATGAGAAGAGAGGAAGGCAAGAGGAAGACAGAAAGCAGATCAGAGGTAAGAGTCTGCAGCATCATGTGCGCTGCCACTATAAATGAAATGGTGGTTTCTTGTTTGGTGTGCCAATTAATGTCATTCTTACTTAAAATGAGAGGGAGTGAAAGAACCACAACAAGCCCAAGATTATCACTCTGGTATTCTCCTCCTTGTTTAAGAGCCAAAAGCACTCCTCACTTCAGTCTCCATAAACAGGGAGTTAAGCAGGTTTCTGGAAAAAGAACCACACCTTTTTTAAAACCTTGATTCCTTCAGTGATCCAATTAGATTTTATTTTTTTCATGTGTAAAACCTCTTCATAACGAAAGGGTAATCTGTTAAAAAGATTATGGTACCGTTTCGGCCCATTGAGGCAAGTAATAATGGGCAGATGGTCCCTGAGGCTTAATCCATATGGGAGGGAAACTACACTAATGCCGCTGTAGCACGCAATGCTAAACAAATGCTAACCACTGACTTGTGGTGGGAAGACTGTTTCACAGCTTCAGAAAATACGTGTTGCTTAAATTTTACTGAAGGAGACGGTTGTTAGCAGGGAAGAGAGTGAGTTTGGTGAACGCAGAAAGTGGCTCAAAGCTGTACGTTTTAAAAAGTTCAAGATCAGACAATGGTAGCGCTACCATAGCATGTAATGCTGCTAAATGTTAAAAAGAAGGGAGTGGAAAGAGAAGTACAAGAGGTCTCTACTCCTAAAGGGTTTTACCCTGGTAGGAATTTCTTGTTTAAGCTGGTGTCGTCCGAGTGGTTACCCTGCACCTAACGGAGTAGCTCCAGTAGTTAGTTGCAGTTACCAGCCACACCCGGTGCTCTTCCTCTAATGACTGTGCTTCAAGATGATCTGTCTGCTCATGGCGAGGACTAGAGAAATACCAGTCCTTTATTACAAAGCATCACTTTTCATACTCTTTTGCAAAAATCTACTCCCCACTGAGATCGCTTTTTACGCACATGACTCCAGTTGCAACACACTTTCTTCCGCTTTTTGAATATTCGTCTGAACGCAGTGACGCCGCTGACATCCTTTTTATAACATCACTGCTTTTCTTTCATTCATTGTTTTCACTCATTTTACTACGTCTGCTGTTTTGAAATATTGCATTTCGTACAAGATTAGCATTAGCAACAATCACGTGTGTATACATTTCCGAACTCTTTATTTTATCTACCATCTGATGGCGCTGTGGTGTGCTGGCAGCATATCATCAATGTGTAATTAAATGGGTGTGAGATGGTTAATGAGCCAAGGGTTGAGGAGGATCAAGTGACCCATGATGGTGATCATCCTTAATGCATGAAAGCCATTAACCTGTCAATCACTAGATGCTACCACAGGTGTTACATGTCCGCTGTGTCAGTGTGATCAATCTGTGAAGCGGGTAATCAAGAGCAATGGCTCCATAAAGTATTTATTTTGGCATCGGTTCACTTTATCTTTACCACTCTATTATCGTAAAACTCTGTCCAATAAAATTTAAATTGAAAGAAATATTTCAGACCATGTCGTCCTTTGTAGTTTTAAAGAAAACAACATTTCAGCGAGTGAATGAAGCGGCTTTAACCTGATTTGACACTCGTTTGCATCACCCATTACCAACATTTTAACACTCATCTCCTTTTTTTTGTTTTGTTTTCCTCACTAAAAATATCACAAACCCATTTGGCCAGTGACACTCTAACCCAACAGTAATCTGATTATCCAACACCTCATCCCATTAGGCTAGGGCGGCAAGAAAACACTGGGTGTTCATAGAAACACCCTTAAGACATTTTGATTGCTTTGACATAAAAAACCTCAAATTCACAATGAGGTTGACTGGAGTGGTAAGACAAAAGAAAATACTACAACTGTTTAAATTTGGCGTCTACCTCACTATTGTTAAGATAATAGTGGTGGACTGCAAATGAGGCAAAATGTTTCTACATGGCTGTTCTCCAATAAGACGATGGCAAGCATCTATTCATTTTAAGCTGCCTCCACATGTAACAACTTGCTCTTTTAGAAAAGCTCAAGTGGCAAAATATCCCAAAGAGCCCTTTGGGATGACTTTTATAAAGCTTGTTTTGAGAGACTATTTTGTGTCCACCATGTGAAGAATGAGCTTTTTTTTATTATAGAAAACTGGGAAGTTGCTGTAGTTATAATCCCTCAGGGGAAGGGCAGGTGGAAATATGATAGCTGCTGTCACGTCTGGACATATCGTGACTGTACACTTCACATTTTCCCATCCATGCCCACTTGCACGTCACAACTACGCTCCAATCCAAGCCTCTTTATAAGTGTTTGCTCCTATCACTTCATTTGGCACAGCGAGGGAGGACGTATTCCCCCTGTGTCGTCGCCCAGCAGGCAATATGCTACTGTGTGTGTGTGTGTGTGAGAGAGACTGGATATGGAGTCGGGTAGTGAGATGAGGAGGGCTTAAAGGGGAGTGATGGTGGGATCACGCAAGCTTGCTGAAAGAGGTAAAGTCGGGGGCAAGTCACGGATGGCAGGACTCGCTGCAGATGCCACCTAGTCACCACTTTGTTTCTTGGCATCTGGTGTTAGTGTGCTAATACGAGTTTATATATGTTTGTGTGTGTTATGTTGAATTCCCGACCAACTGATGAGATTTGCAGGGTGTAAACAAACACGGACTTGTCTGGCCTCTCTAAACAGGCTGTTGCTCTAAATAGGAAGACTATTTTTGTGACTGAATGTGCAAAGCTGCAAAATGCAGCACACCAACCTGTGTGAAGGTTGGTGTGCTAGAAGGCAGCACACCAAAAAGTTGGAGGACATACCTTTTTATTTTAAGGGGCACTCCACCTGCTCCACCTTACCCTTTAATGTGAGTCTTGTGAAAACAGTTGCATGACAGCAGGTCTTTGTCAAGTCTGGGGAAATGACCCATGGTGATATCATAGGGATGTCACTACTGCTATCTTAGCATTTAGCAAGATAACACTTGCATATGGCATGACTATATGAGCATATAGTAACTGTAGGAGACTTTCTTTGGGGAGACCAGGCACCTTATAAAAGAGCGTCCTTTCTAATAAAAAGAAGAAGAAACCCCCACTCCATTTCAACATAAGACCTGCAGCTCAGGAAGTCTCAACTGTTTACTAGACATTAACTGAACAAGACAAAAAAATGCATGGGTAGCTGTACTGAATTCCTGCGTGTAGAAAGCAAAGCTGTAGTTACAGTAAAACAAGCCTCCTGCCAACATATAAAACGTTTTATTGTGCTGATGACCTGAACAAGCTTAGCAGGTTTAAAAACAGAAAAAGCAGATACTCCAAGTGCCTGTGAACTCGATCACAGGGCTGAAGCCACTGGGCTGATGGCACCTGTGTAACACAGCTTTTTAGCTCTTGCCACAGCGCGGACTAGAGCTACTTTAAGCAGTAAGCAAATGAGTCTTTAAAAAAAATTACAGCACAATGACCTTGCGTGTGTGTGGCTTTGTGAGTCATTACAGGCCAGGATTCATTTTTTTCGCAAGTGTTCGTGCATATGACACAGCAGTTGTTTGTGTATGTATGTTTTAGCTTGGTAATGATCTCATCACCATGTGGTAAAATCCTCCTTGTCCACTAAAATAAGAGCCTGCTTCTCACGGAAGCAAGGTCGGAAGCGGTGACGAGCGCACGCGCGTGCGTGTGTGCATGCTTGTGTGCGTATCTGAATCAGGGAGAAAGAGGGATTGTTTTAGACAGCCAAGCAGAGTACAGTAGGGCGCAGCAGGGTCAGCAGACAGAATCCAGTGTCTCTATCCACTGACCCAAAAGCCTCTGCGGCCCAGAGTCACACACACAGAGAGAGAAACTGCATATTTCACTGCCTTCAATGTGCAAAATATATTAAGTCTTAAGTGTGTTTGACTGGAACTTAAAACTGGGATATCAATCTTGTGTGCTAATGTACGTCATCTTTGATTTTGGCTAACACAAATGGAAATATTGCATTTAAACTGATGCTGAAAAGCAAGAAAGTACAAACAGATATTGGGGATAATTCTTTTTAATGAGTTATTATTGCACAATGATCACCTTGGTTAAAATTTGACCTAGGCTCGGGCTAAGCTATAGATTTATCTGGATCCTAAATCATGCTTTTGTGCTCCTGGCCTATAAAGAAATCTGCACATGGTAAAGAGCAACTCTGTAAATCTGAGGCAAAATAAATGTGGAAAAACTTTTCAGAGAAAATATTGCTAGCTAATTTGATTTATGGGAATAGTAGGCAAGATTCATTCATTACATAATTCAGTTTGTTGAGATTTATGTTACTTATAAAGACATCCTTTGAATGAAAATGCGAGATGAGATCATGTGCATCTGATATTTGTTTTCAAGCTGCAGATTGAAATGTAATCAAACAAACATGCATCTGTCAAACTCTTTTTCTTTTTTAAACCAACAATGGTCGGGTACAGAGTCCTGAAGTGACTTTTGGAGGTTTTATATTTGGAAGAAGTCAGAGAATTCTGGAGAAAGGCTAAAAACTTGCCGGGAATCCTTGCTGAAATGCTGAACATCGGGACCTGATGTGTGGCACACTCCTTAAACAACCCTTGCAATTATCGCCTCTGCACTAATGAACCTCACATTACACCCGTGTCATCAAAACCGCCTTTTAGGTTCGGCAACATATAAACTTCCACATCGGCCCTTTGGTGGTGTCCTGCAGCTGAGACCTGCGGGTAACACTGCCAGACCCACGCCCACAATCTGCCCATCTAAGGCTGCAGATCTGGCTGCTTTCAAGCCATTTCTTATTTTATAGCATTCACCTCACGGTGCTCTAAATCTCATCTACAAACGCTCTGCTCGCAGACAGCAAACTCCAAGTTTCTTCTCTTTTCGTCTTATCACCTTTACTCTCTGATGTTGCAACCCTGTTTCCTCACAGACATCATCAGAGTTTTATCTAATCAAATCTAACTGCTGTGCTGCTTCAGATGTGACATGGCAGCATTCATGAGATAAAGTTCTCCTTAAAAACAGGCTGAAGTGTTGTGGTTTGAAACCCTGACCCAGAAACTGAAGCAGCTGCTTTGTCCATTGACAGCTTCTATGTAAACTTGACTAAAATCATTTTAAACCTTGGAAATCACTTGTTAGGCTCCAGAATTTGTTTTTTTTAGCTTGTTGCTTGAAGTTAACTCTGCATATATGAAAGCACGTATGCAATCTACATCAGAGAAAATGCAGCAAGACACATCAAACATGGTGAAAGTGACGAACATGTGTTTCCAGAGTATTCCATGCAGGGCCATGCTGTGCTGGACTGAGCGTCACACTGCAGGCCAGTCCTCCTGTGTTTTCTGCTTGACTTTTCAGCTGATTTATGAGCAGGACCACAGAAATTCCTGTGCAATAGCTTCAGGATGTCTCCACAATAAGAGGAGCATTTCTGATTAGGGAAAGTATTAGCAGCTCAAAAACACGGCCGTCACTGCGAGCGGCTCACGCAAGTCAATGCAGATCCTCATCTCCTCTCTGCTGAACAAAGATTTACTGCGCTTTCTGCTCTTTTATTCATCTCATTGTGAATATTTGATGTAGCAACTCCCTATGTCAGCTCGGTGCTTTAATCTTCCTTAAATTATGTGTCATTTTTAAATCGGTCAGGTTTTTCAGTGTCCTGGGATCGAAATCAGTGTCAGAGAAAATATGCAGATGCACTTACACTTAATAATGCACACACACCTACTCGCACGTCAACACACTTCGAGCAAGTGTGTTACATTTTTAGCCGTTTGGGGATATGGTCTTGCTCGAAGACACTTCAGCGCACAGCTGCTGCTGCTGGGTTTGAACCACTGTCCATTCGGTAGGCAAGTCTCCCGTTAAACCCAGACACACGTGCACACACACACACACACACAAAATAAACACACCAAACACCCACATCCTCCTCACCCAACAACAGTGCCGCAACTGTTTCTCATGTGACAGAAGAGTGGGGGGGTGGGGTGGGGGAACTGCTGAGTCGAGGGAGTGGCGAGGAATAGCGTGCGAAGACCTAATGCAATGTTTCAACCCCAGATGGGTCACATCAGTAGCCCGCAATCAACAAATTTGGCCCTGCCAAGTTTACACGCTTTCCATGTCAAAAGGGATGGAGGAGAGAGGAGAGAGGGAGGATGAGAACCCACCCATCGCCCCCACCCCTAGGCTCCCTTTCAGTGCCATCACAGGTTATAGTTATTCATCGCTGTGACTGAAGAGAAGAGAAGAGAAGAGAAGAGTCCACACTGTGGGCAGGAGGAGCTCTGTGGTCAGCCAATCCATTTCCTCACCGACACCAGTGATTATTCGTGCCACCGCGAGCCCATTTAGGGCTGGAAAGAAACCTTTGTATCTGTCTGCAGTAGTTAGGCCGAGCCAAGCGGACACCTGGCAAGTAACTTTAGACGGAGGGCTTTTCAATGTGTTCACAGTAGTGATATTTAAATAAGACTGATGATATCACAGTCTCTGGAGAAAGACATCTCGAGATAGCAGAAGTTTCAGCATCCTGCTCCGAATTATCAGTGACAAATCACACCCATGCGTGCTTGAGTTTGCATAAACGCACACAGGAGCACCATAGCGATCTATATGAAATCTTTTGCACAAATAGACTGGGAGAGAGAGCTCTGTAGAAGTCTATTCTCAGATCAGTGTGTGGTCTTGTCATTCACTCTTTGTTTCCACTGTGGCCTCTCATCTTTAAATAGCCTGCTATAATCTGTCCATCCAAGCACAGACACATCGAGTTTCAGACCAAATTTTACACTGCACGGTGCCGTTTGACGTCTATCACTGGGAGCCGGAAGAATGATGCACATAATGATGGAGCCTTTAAATAAATGGAAAGTTCACTTTCTCTCACGCTGGAAGAAAACCATTAACGTTTTGTGAAGTATATGTAAAACCGGACGCTGTTTCCTGTTAAAGTACATGTACTTTTAAAACTGATAAAAGAAAGCTTCCTGACTGTCTGTGGGCTAATCCTCATGACTGTCTTGTTTGCGGAAGAACAACTGAATTTACCCTAAAGGGTGGCTGAATATAGTGCTGCGACACCAGCACCAACTCACATTCCAAGCTAAGAAAGACACGGGAGGAGGGTAATAATAAAAGAATGGAATTCCTTTGCAAGATAAAAAAAGAGAGGGAGGGAAAGATAAAGAGAATCCAGGATGGGAACTATCATAAAAAAGAACAGAGAATGAGATTCAAAGTCTTTTTCCCATCGGACAATAAAACATGAAAAAGTGTGTGTGTTAGAAGGAAGGAGAAATCCTCTGTGGCTCCGCCGTACTGTGAAGGAGAGTCAGAGAGAGCTCCAGATGTGTTTCAAACATGCTTCAAGTTTCATTGTGATACTTAGTTGCTCTTAGAGGAGCGGGCCTGGGGTCTGCATTAAACCCAATCCAGCCTGGCTTAGGTTCACGTGCAACCAGATGGCTAACATATGAAGCATAGTTTGACATCAACTGTGCAGTTATCCTTAAAAAAAAGAAAGAAAAAAAAGAAAACAAAACTATACACAGCACCCCTCAAATTATTTTGATTTATTATGTAGCTACCAACTAGATGCCAAACACCATTTCCACAGCATCTGTCAGCAGCTGTGGAAACTGATCTATAGCATCCAACCATCACGTGTGGATGTGAATGCTCAATTTTAATTTTTTCTGATGCACATGTAAAATACGTCTAAGATCTACAAGTCAGAGATTCTCAAAAGCTAACAGCAAACGCAGGATGATGATGCGGTGACACCTCTCCCTCGGTTTCAACACTTCAGCGTCTGACATCACCTCTCCCTTCCTGCCTCTGTCTCCTCCTCTCTGTCCTCGATGCTCACAGCTTCTCCCTGTCCAAACATTTAGTGTCACTGTGCCACAACAGAGAAGCTCACCTTTGATCATCGGCAGTGAATCACCGAGGCAGCGAAAGGTCAAGACAGCACGGAGGGACAGATTATGTAAAATAAATATATGAAACTGGAACCACCTTGTTTAGGCCATTTTCAGGAAATTAGTCTGAGGATCAGATCTGATTTTATTTTTTAATCAGCAGAAATATTTACTGATACATCCCCTCTTTAAAGTAAGACTACTAAAACACTGCATCAAGACAAGAATCGTGCACACTGCTTTCCAAAATCCAGTTATTGTAAACATTTTCTCTGCTCTTGAACTTCTTTTTGAAATAGAAACTTTAAAAACAGAAACCACAATTGCTGTAGCTAATTCTTTTAAAGGTCCTTTCCCTCACATGTCAAACATGTACTTAGAAGACGGCTGGATTAAAACACAGCTACAGTTAAAGAAGCCATGGCGGCCTTTCTGTATCTCCAGTTCCCATTTTCTTGACCCAGAGCCAGAGAAGCTGATTGATAATCTGCCAACTGGAACGTAAACTGTTATGCTAAAGGCATTTTCTGTGTACTACTTTTGTTACTTTTAATTTGGCACATGATCACACAGCAACATCAGCTTCAGTGCTCTTGAAATAAAAAGAAAGATACGCCAACAACGGAAGGAAGAAAAGAGGCAGAAAAATGTTGCTTCTGATGGCTAGCTCCAGGTGAAGAGTGTGTGTGTGTGTGTGTGTGTGTGTGTGTGTGTGTGTGTGTGTGTGTGTGTGTGTGTGTGTGTGTGTGTGTGTGTGTGTGTGTGACTGATCTTATCTGATCATTGTTTGGAAAGACACCTCGCATCCTCGTGGGATCTGGGGAGAGTCTGTGCGGCGCTGTATCTATTTATTTTGTTTTGTAACTAAGCAAAATGTGCGTGTGTAGGAGTGCCATCCTCATGAATACCTGATCAGTGTCAACTACGTCAGCAGAGTGTGTGTGTGAGTGTGTGTTTTTGTGCATATGAATATGTATGTGTCTATGTGAGAGGGAAAGGGCTGGGATTCCCTAAAGCATTTTCAGTAAATCCTCAACCAGCACGGATTCCCAGGCATTGCGTGCGGCAGGGCGGGACTACCAAGCGAACCCACGCCTCCCCACGCAAACTGCGAACACACATACCTACTCAGGAGGAACGGTAACACGGACCAGCGTAACAGTTAGGTGTAAGGCTTGAGCTGGTGCCGTGGGGAGGGTTAATGGACTTCATCCATTTATTCACCTGTCATCCCCAAGCTGGTCCTTCCGTGACCAAATGAGACCTTTTATCTCTATTACAGTCTGCATCTGGTTAACCTCATCAGTGGATCCGTGCGCATCAGTGCATATCCCCCCCCCCCCCCCCCCCCGTACGGTCTCAACAGCACTTGTGGAAACAGAATGATACTTATCTTATAAAAATGAGAGCAACGATCCTTTGCAAAGAATATCACTGAGCTGATCTTCAATGTGCTTATGATTTAGCCACGGCAGAAACACCTGAAGACTAATGCGGTTTCATGGGTTAAAGAACAGTAAAGCTGATGAGTCTCACATGTAGAGGAAGCTCTGGTTGCAGTGTGGGTGGTCAGTCCACAACAGATCAGAGGACTGACAAGAAAAACTTGTTTGAACTGTTTCTATGCGTGTGAGGCTGTGTTTTAGTGGTGGTTGTGTGTTTGAGGGTGAGAGTGCAGCCTATTATGGTAGACTACACCAAAACATGTCATTGCTGAGAAATGGTTGGTTCTCCACCTCCAGACTATTTTCAGTGAAGGCTTTTGATTTCGAGTGGCATACTGCAGACGTCCAGATAAACAAAGGCTGCTTCTTGCTTTGAGTATTGAAACATTTACTGGAGAAATTGGATTTCAAATTGGAAAGTGCTGAAATATGAATCCCAGTGGACGGTGAGTTGTTAGTACAAATGCTCCCGTGCATTTATGTGGCCGATGAGTACGGCTGTAATTTCCAAACTGGGGATCCGCTGGCATCAAGGTGACCAGCACTGTGAACAGATCTTTACAAACTGTGCTGCAGAGAAACCACCAGCAACTCTACGACTTGCAGGACGATTAGTTGTTCTGTGTTCTGGACACAAGCACCTCACATTGAGAGGAACTCACTGTATAATTGATGAGCTATATCGAGCACTTGCTAGACAGTAACGAGATAATATGAGATCTCGACAAACATGGCAACTATTTTGGAAGCTTTGAAATACTGTTTTCCACTTGTTAAATTAGACATTCTTATATTTTATTTTATTAAGTTTAATGTTTATGAGGTTCAGCTAGGGCTAAGTCAAACAGATTGGTGGGTGATCGTCTGGCAACCTCTGTTTCTAGGGAAAATGTATTCCCCAACCAGTTGTTGAGTTGTTGCTGGTAAAACTGGCTGCAAAGAGGGTTCTACACCAAAAAATGTGACTCCTTTGGTCGCTAGAAGATCTATGGTCCTGTAGTTTGTACAGAAGACGGCGGATTGTTTGCATGCACTCACTAGCTATGAGACAAGAAGCAATTTGAAAAACTGCAACAAAACCGGAAATAATTTACCTTCAAAGTAAAAGTTGTGCCTCAGCACTGCAGCTAATAGATTTCAAAGGTGTAACATTTACTTTGAAGGCAGACATTCTCAGTTTCTGGTGTGCATCACACTGTCGCTCAAAGAGTAGCTGGTGAACTTTTACAGACGAGTTGGCATCTCACATGCAAACTATGGGTTACTGTGGTAATCTGCTGGTGGCCAAAGCAATTGCAAGAAACTATTTTGTTGCAGCACTGCTTACCTCTTTGTGACCAATTTAACCTAGCGACTGCCAGGAACCCACCAACCAGTCGGAGAATGCAAATTTCTCCCTCGCAACCAGAGTTTGGCAGAAAGTCATCGACAGGTCTCTAGGTCTGCGTGACAGCAGCCTTAGTCATTTGACCATACATCGTCACATGTTCAAAATGGGGGACAAATTCTCGTTATGTAGTCGTTGGTCATGTGACTGCAACAGCTGAATAGCAGTAAAATAGCTGACTAGTTGACATAAGAAGCCCATGTCATCAAAAAATTTATATACCACGTTCTGGTGGAGGTATATCTAAAAAATATTGTTAAAACTTGGTCGTATTTCGAGTTGTTTTTCCTCAACAAAAGTCTGAAATTAAGGTTTAACTGATCTGAAGACCACAAAGCGAAACACGTTGGTCAAGTAATGAAGCTGCTCTTCATACCACAAGTGTTGCTGAGGCTTCAATCTCTTTGATTGATTTGTTAAACAGACACCATAAGTCAGCCTCTGCCTGGAAATTAATACGATTAAGAAAATGATGCTATTGAAAGCGTATATCCTGCACAAGCACGAATGTGTGTCCATGTGTGCAGCCTTGATGTGTTAACCTGACACTATTACAACACGGTGATGCACACCACCTGTGCAAACAGCACTACAAAGACTTCCTTGTTTTAATGGGCTGAGCCTTTAATTAGCCTTTAATTGGGCTAAAACTCCCACCGTTAGGACAACGAGAGACAACCAGCCATCTGTGGAATGAATGCGGGCAGTAAAAGAGATTAAGCACGTGAATGCCTGGAAAATTACTTTTTCCTACATCAACCACTCAGTAATCAGTCATTTTAAATGGTGTATTCAGCATTTCTAAGAACTACATGCATTAGGATGCAGGATCTTTAAATTCAAAAGGTTATCTTGATTAGAAGAAGTAGGCTAAAGTTTTCAGTAAGGTGTCTGTCAAAGCACACACACCTCTATACCCAAAATAATCCACGACTTACAAACCACATCTCAGAAGTTATGCAATGTTCAAACATGTGGCCTGTAGTGAAAACAAACCATGGCACGCAATGGGAGAGAGGTCATTTTATTCACTGTAGAGTCCTACCGCATCCATCTACCTGCTCCCTGTTACTCTTCCCAAAAGACTACATGCACATTTTAGAGGGAAAGAGGTCAAATATTATTACCTCAGCAACATGCCACTGAGTTTTTCCTGACATACGTCAAGACCTTAAATAGACTGAACACTGGAGCAGGGATACACAACGTCTTACTCCTGGAGTCACTGAATAACAGGAGGAATCCGTTAACAAGTTGGACTAGACAGCAGAGGGAACAGAAAGTGACAATGCAACAAAATGAACTGGAACCAATCCTGATGATGAGGTGATGATCCCTGATGATGGGAGGCGGCTGAACAGAACTGGAGTGTGTACTTAATGACTGATAGGAAACATGTGGCTGCTTCTTTGAGGTCTGTATGTTGGGTCATTTTCATGTAATAGCTAACACATCAGGGTGGAAGGAAGCCAGACAGAGGGTTGTCTTTTTCCTTTTTTTCTGCTTTGTAATTATACACCAATACAGCTCACATTCGCCAGTATTTTAAACACCAAGATCAGCATTTCTTTCTATACTGACAATAATCTTAGAAAAATCTAACATTCCTTATTTGTTTTGTCTTTATAGACAAGCTTGAAAGCTGGGGCAGCAGGTGATGTGAGACTATAAATGACATCTGTTTTTTTTTTTTTTAAACAGAAGAAGAGTCAGCAGCAGTAAATAAAATGAAAGCACCATGTGTCGATCCATTGTTCTGAGTTTGTCTGTGTGTGGATCTAGACAGCATCCTGTGGAGAAGCATAGGGAAACCATACCATTGTGTTGGTGTGTGTCGACACCTCCTTCCTACCTCCCGCCTCACCAACGCTTTTACTGAAACGGACATACAACAATAGAAAGTAGGAGTTTTTTTCCCCCTCAGCATCTGCACTGAGTTCTGGAGATCTATGCGCTGTAACGCTGATAGATCTGTATCACTGGATCACAAAAATGCAAGGCAAGTATGAGTCATTTTGGGGAATAAACAAGAAGCCAGATTCCTCCCTTCCTTCAGCCTTGATTAATTTTAGCAGTCATTCTTCTTAAAAAGTTTCACATTTGAACAAAAAAAATACACTATGTTTAAAAAACCCCAAAAACAACATATTTTCCTTCTCTTTTTTTTCCTTCCATGAGGGACTGCTGCTGCTGTTTAAAAGAATACTTGGAAAGGCTGTAGAGAGCTTCAACAAATTCAGAAGAAGACAAATTATAATTTGATTAAAATACATCCACATTGTAGCCTGCTGCAAAACACAAAGCATCCATGAGAGCAGATGAGCCTCAAAGCACAAATGGTACCAATACAGTTAAATGTAGCGAGTGAGCAGTTGAAACAACTGTTTTAGCTACGGTAATATCATCATTTCTGCTATATGTACAGAAGGAAAGGCTTTATTATTTTTCTTCTGTGAAAGTTAAAAGTTACAAGCTGCACTGTTTTACTTTGGACCTATCCCAGGTCTGGTAATCTACTTAATGTTTTTAAAGACACAAAGCTGGGGAATCACCTTGAGCAAAGAGTAAGCGAAGTACTGAATATCGTCTTGTAAGCCCTGGGACAACAGAGGAATGCCCCTACAGTACGTACAAAACAAACCGCACGCCAGTGAATTTGCATTTAGCCACGTTCCAGCTGCATGCAGGAGCTGTGTGAAGAATTACTACATGCTGTACATGCAAGAGGAACGGGGGAGAGAGAGAGAGAGAGATAGAGGACAGGGGACGCATATGGAGGGAGGGATGGAGCGGCACGAGTGAGTTGCCAGTAATGTATTGCTTCCACAAGATGCCCCGCACGCTCAAAACAAGCTATAATTGGCCTTGATCACGCTCAGCCATTGAGACATACAGCAAATGTGACAGGCAGCAGGGGGAGAGAGGGGGGGAGGGATGGATGCACAGAGAGAGAGAGAGAGATGGTAAAGCGCTGTGACAGAGTGATTTTGTAGAAGAAGATGAACTGTAAATATTGACCCTGAAGAGGAGGGTAAAACAGTCATGCTGCACCAGCAGGGAAAGCATATCACACACACACACACACACACACACACACACACACACACACGGTTCTTCACTCATGTGGAAAATGGCTGATGCTATGAGTGGAGATAAACTTCATGTTAGTTTGAGAGCAGTTCCAGTTACAGCAGAAGTCATTTAAAGATTTTCCTGATAGAGCCATAGAAACATCACAGACTTCAGACAGTTGGTCTTTATAGCAGATTTGAGATTTTAAAACATGTATAAAGCGCTGCAGCTGAACTCTAAAGCATTTATAATTGAAAAGGCTGAGGCGCTCTCATCCACCCTTCTTTCATGTCTCTAAGCAGAAGAGTGATGTTAATATGCAGAAGAAAACCTGCCTGAATTCTTCTCGACCTATCAATGTGCACGTGTGTGAAACTGCATGAGCCAACCAAAGACAAATTCCAAACTCTGTATCGCTACATCAGATGACCCTTTGACCCTTTGCTCCCCGTGACTAACCCATTTTGTAGGAATGAGCTTTCAATCCCCACCATCTATGAGCACCAATGTTTAAGTATTTTTAAGGAAGGTATTACTTTCTCCTACTTTCAATTAATCCTGCTATTGCTTGTTATTTGCAGGCAATTTAACCACATCGATTAAAATACATAAGCCTGCCCTTTGATGAAAGTATGATAACAATAAAAATGTAATAATTTAAGCAGTGAGATATTCAGTTCACTCTCCTTCCTCATTAATAAAGGGTATTTTCTACACTTGATTCTAGGATTTTTTTTCCCACAGCTTTAGTTTTTTTTTACTAAAAAATATGAAACCACAATCACTAATACACCGACGTTGAAGTGGCACGAAAAAAAATCTCTCAAGTGTTTTTCCACAGCTCACCTTTGTTTTTATAATTACACTTTCCTTGATGTAAGACCTGCATGGTCTGATGGGACTGAGCCAAAAGCGTGAGAGTTGGCAACCTCGTACAAAACAAAGATCACAATTGTCATGACTCAGACTCATTCAGCCTCCTCCTCGCCCCTCGTTCTCCGTCTCTCTCAGCCCCTTGTCCTGGTATGCCCTCCCTCCCTCCGTCATGCTGCTGTCCCTGTTGAGCGACTCATACTCGGATACAATGTGCTCTTTGAAGGCGAGCATTACTGTTCACACGCTATCTGCACCAAACACCGATATATTTTGCCCGCTCTTGTTTTTCTTCTCATCTTTTGCCACATCTGTGTATGCTCCTGGTGATATTTAACCTTCTACTAAAAGAAACATTTGACAAACTATCCATGCCTTGATTTTTTGTTTGTTTACTTTCTAAAACATTTATGAGGGTAATGAAGGAAGCCAAAAACTTCTTACAGATGCACAAACATTCGGAGGAACATTTACGTCTACTTGTTTTGGTTAAAGCTTGGTCAGCAAACGTCTCCTGCGACAAAGAAAATTAAAAGCTTACATGTTTCTTTGATTACACGGTTCCAGGTTTACCGCTCTGCTGCTCGCCAAGGAATGAGCCCAAACACTCGCTGATCCTAACACAGTCAGATTGTGGAAAGATTTCAACAAACAGGGACATTACATCACTTTATTTTTATTTCAGGAAAATTTATATTCACATGTTGATGGCTGCTCCAGCCCCCACCGCAACGCTTAAGTGATTAAGAAAACGGAGAGTTTCCAAAACTTCAAAATGTCAACACGCTAGAAACAGACACTGAATCACATTTTCTAAATTCCAGCATTACAATAAATGCACGGGAAAAAAGAATGGATGCAAATTGAGCCATCTTAATTGGACAGTATATACTGTAGTCCTTACAGTCCTCTGTCGGTCTCTGATTGTTTCCATCTGGTCAGCCTCAGGAATCTCTCCTGGATGTTCAGAGCATACCAATGCCACAGTAGGAATATGATACCTGACTTTCTCTCCCCACCTCCCTCCTGCTTATTTCCCCCACTCTCAGTCTCAGTGACAAAATACTCCCATTCCTTTATCTCTCTGGCTTTCTTTTAAATCTCGGTGTATTTTCTATTGCTTCTGTCATGCATGCTATCTGCTCCCATGTGTGAACTGGGTTTTAGTGGCATCACCCCCTGGCTCTAAGCGCTATAAGCACAGCACAGTGTGTGTTTGCTGCATGTGCGTATGCATTCAATACCATAAATATGTGCATGTGGGGCAGCCCTCAGTGCCACTCGGTGATAGTGCAGGGTCCAAATTAACTAATTTCTGCAGCCCTGCTCGCTTATTCTCTCTCTCTCTCTGCCCTCTTTACTGACTCCCTCCGTTTTTCATTCACTCGCTCACTCCTACTCCCTCTCTCTCTCTCTCTCGCTCTGCTTGCTTCGACAGATCGTTTTCATAACCACTCTTCTGAGGTCGCAGCCTCGTCTGCAGTAGTCACGCAACCCCTTCGCCTGCTCAGTCAGCTTTACATTCTCTCTCTCTCTCTCACACACACACACACACACACACACACACACACACACACACACACACACACACACACACACACACACAGAGTCTATGCACGCATACTCACACTACCACAGCAAATACTACACTATGCTACACAAAGAGCCCTGTCTTAAAGAGACAGTGTGCATCTCGCTCCCTGTAGCCACAACATGTTACGGGCTCTGCTTTTAAAGGATCAGCATGTCTATTTTTGGCTCTGTGCGCGCTCAAAGCATTCCTGCGCTCGCTGGCAACACACACACAACCTGTGGATGCAGCGTGGAAACGTAACACTAGTCAAAAGCCGGTTTCCCTAATAAACCTCTGATTACAATCGGTGCCAACAATTTTATGCTTTCTTTAGAATGAAATGGAAACAAAAAAAGAGAAGACAACAAAAGATTTTCATGCACGCAAAACACGTATTCAGTGGATTATTCACACAGTTATATACATGTTACGTAATATTGTGCTAAAAAAGGATCTCTTCGTGTGGTTAGAGCACACTTAAGACACACTATTTTTGCCTTTACCTTTTAACCTCAAACCTCATTTGAATCAGTGCTGCAGGCTGCTAGAGCAGGTGAAAGTTTTATATTTACATGTTAAGATCACTGAAGCAAAACCAGAATGAGTTTTCAGTCTTACTCTGTGAACTCTTTCTGTGTACTTCCAACTTGATTATGACCACACACAGAAAGAACTGCATTCTTTCAGATGCCAGAAAACAGAATTGCACACTGTCCTGTCCTGATCAGGACGTATTTACGTTTGCCAATCTGTGTTTGCCCTGCTCCTGTCTCTGTCTCGCTCCTGTTCCCAACACCTCTCCATCCTCTCATCACCTCTGTACTACCAGGATAGCCCAAGGAGGAATACAGAGTAACTGGGAATGACAGGGAGCCAGAGGGGAAAGTGTGCACAGAGAAAGTGAGTGCTAGTGCTTCTGAGCAGACAGCATGAAAGAGAAACAAAGAAGTCATTATTACTGCTGGTCTTCTAAAATGCTTTCAAAATCCGTACAAAGCTCTTTCGACTTACAAATCTGCAAGGGCAACATGGCAACGCAAATCTAGCAGAGAACCTCGGAAGTGAAGTGACTTGAAAGCTGAGCACGCGTTGACCACACCCAATAAGTCAAAGCTTGATTTTCAACAGGTAACAAAAGCACTGATGAGCAGCTGCTCTTGTGGCATCGTGGCCTATATTTCTAACAAAGAATAGCTGCGGTCACAATAATGCAATAAATTTCTGTGAATTCCTCTTTCCTGTTTTCTTTGTGCTCAGACGTAAACAGAATATAGAATAGAAAGATCTCTGTCTGTCCTGTTTAGGATGCGAGTGAGTAGCTGCAGGTTTATGTTCTTAGCTGGTAATTAAGTGAAAATTCACCTCAGGCCATGTAAATAGTGTAATGCAAAGGTAATGTGATGAGTAGTCAAGCTAATTAATTTCTTCAAGGTCTAAGTAGGTAGAAAAACACTTTGCTTAGAAAATAATGCATTATTCTAAAAATGTTTTTAAGATACTCAGCATTTCAGTACTCATATACAAATTTCATTACTTTTAATAGTTCCTAAAATACTTCTTCAGGTCATTTTTTTCATATTCCATTGCTAAGCTTTATATATCTCTGCCGAACTGGACAATATGCAGCCATTTAATCTATTCTGCTAAATGTCTTAGCTAGCTAATATTAGCTTGCTAGCTAGTCGAAAATATTGTTACTTGTTGGCTTTTTGTTTCAAGGAAACTACCTTTACAGTGAGAACTATAAAAATGATGTAAACTTTGAAGTTTGAAGTTTTGAATGAATTTACTTCAGAAATTAACCAACAGCACTATAACTTTAAGTTTTAAATAATGGTGACTCGGGAGAGCAGGTCAAATCCATTAACATTAGCATTAAGTGAAAAGGTTAGCCATAAATGGCTACTTTCATTTTTTAAAAACTATGTAACTGCATTCTTTATCTTAAGAGTAAATTTGGGTTGCTTTACTAAAAACTGGCAGGTCTTAGCTTATATAAAATCCTTTAAAATATTTAATCTGTTGCAGTTTTTTTCCTGTATTTCAGAGGATAAAATAGAAACCAAACTACACACAAACTATACTACAACAGAAGGTATTTAGCACAAGCCCAAACACAGAGATTCAGAGTGCCAAATCCAAATCCCAACAGCCCTGCCATGCCCTACTAAGCTAGGACCGGGTCAATCGTCTTAGATTTGCCTAAAGATCTCAGCAACGTCCATTTGTCGCATATAAGCACACACCCAGCAGTGTAAATGCATAGACATGCGTGAACACACACAAACTTTGTTGAGTTCAAATATTATTACCTGCGCTGTAGTTGTATAATCAAAGCTGACATTTTGACACATACTCTATGCAGACTGGACAATAATTCTATACAAGCTGGAATGAGATTTTCCAGCTCATCAAATCTCAGTTTGTGTTTTTTGTTATGACATCACCAGTGAGGGAGTGGAGGCCACCATACAGTCTCAATATGGCCTGGAAATTGACAGAGAATTTGGCCAGGAGAGGTTGCATGAGAAGGGGAAAGACTTGAAGTAGCAGGGAGGGGAGGCTTGCCAAAAAGTAAAGGCTCAAGCCTGAAGGCTTTTGGCAGGTGTTTTGTCTCTGCTATCCATCCAGCTGCTGACTAAAAACATGGGAGTTGTTACAAGAAAATCTATTAGCTGTACAGACAGACTCTAATCTCAGTAATCTTCTGTTCTAGCTACTTTTACCAACTACTACAGAGTGACGGCAAAGCATATCGTACTGTAAAAAGTGGGACATTTCTCATGTCTAGGTTGTTCCAATATATAACAGGTATGAAAAGTCAGTCCAATCGGAGAGGATGCAGCTCCAAAACAACTCCATGAAGATCTGTTACCAAAAAAAGAGTTGAGTTAGTGGATAAACAGAAGAGTCAACCAGATGCAAACTTTCAGCAAATGATTAAGGTCATTTTTCTGGAAATCCTGAATCATAGTTAATTGTCTACCACAGCAGCGCCAACCTCATCAGTAACGTCTGCCAATTAGGTCAAGCCTGTTTCTACATGAATTAACCCATCTGACATTTTAATAAAGATGGTGGTCCAGTGATGGATGAACGGAGAATTGGTGTTGCGATGGCCCAATGAATTATGCACGACAATTTCCCTCCTTTCCGCCTTTTATTTTAAACCTCCTTTCATATGTTTCCAACCCCCCACTGACCTCTCTTGAACACCACTCATAGCGCTGGGTCTTGCGTGACGCGTTGACCTATTTGTAAGATGCATCCGGTTATGCAGCTATGAAATAATTCTGACTTCTGTCTATTTTTCCTCTTTACTGGGAAGCGGGAAGAAGTGCAGGGCAACAGGAGAGGTGAGGGAGTCAAGTAAGGGAAAAAAAGAAAGCGTGTGCAGCTTCAGTTACTGGGAAAAAGTGCGAGAGAGGCAGGCTGAATCCACACCAGCAGGCAGTCAGGCTGAGGTTGTCCAGGCCTCCAGGCCAAGGTGTGGTGGCACCACAATAGAGGAAGGATTAAATGGGAGATTAACAAGCCCAGCGTGAGTAAAAACAAAGACAAAAACAAAAAAAAACACCTGCCCGCATGTCTAGGATATAACTACACACAATTATAAATTAAGAAATGAAACAGTGAAAGTGAAATTTTAGGTGTAACACATGGTTTTGGTTACATTTTTTTCTATCCCTGTATAAAATAATCAGTGTTTATCTCAGGTTAATCTGCATGCCAGTAATTCAAATTGGTCTCCTAGGCAAACCTGTGTATCTGGATAAGATCAAACATGAAAGACAACAGATTCCCATATGAACAGATGGTAAGGGCGATCTGTTAGCCGCTCAAAGATCCGACAGCAGCTTCAACTCAAGTGCGACACACTGACAGACACAATCAGTATTCGCTGTTGCTGCATGTTTGTGTGTGTGCGCGCATCTATGTGTGCATGTGCGCATGAGAGCGGGTATTTATAAAACTATCACCACATTATCATGCCTAAGACATGTGAGCAGGCGCGGCATCTTCATCCTTAATTCGTTTAGGACATATTGAGGTCATTTTCCCCGGGTTTACACAACATTGCGTGAGAAGGGAAGGGTATCTGGTGGATCCAATTGCCCTCTGTGAGGGCGGCAGTGCCTCCATGAATGTGGCCTTTGAGTGGCGAGAGACCAGTAGACATGTAGACAGCCTGTACTTACTGTATGTGGGAAACAGGCCCGATGCGACTTCAAACGTCCACAATGATGTTATTATGGTGCCCCCCCCCCCCCACCACCACCACCACCACCACCCAACCCCCCCTCCTCCCTGAAGACTGTTTCCTTCTCTCTCTTCTTTCTGAGAACTTGTTGCTCATGAGTCACAAGGAAGGAGTCTCCAGTGATCTGTTGTTTATCCTCATATTACTCATGGTAGGATTTGGACGAATTCCCGCTTCAATTTCAAATAAGATGTTTTTTTGTTATCACTCCCTCTAGAGATGGAAACTGAATTATCGCTATGACAATCCCCTTTTCTCCCCCTGTCCCGTGGCCAAACTGCATTTACAGCATTTATTTCAATGAGCAAAAGAATGCGCAGAACATTGGGCATCATGGCCATGTGGTTTTCAGCAGAGGTGGGGGGGAGAAAGTCATCCCTGTTTTTAAAGGTAAACAGGGATAATTTGGTAGGGTGTAATGGAAAAACACATGAAAAAGTTCTGCTGTGATAATTTGGCTGTTTTTAAAGCGATAACCTTAACCAACCCTAGCCACAAAAAAAAGCATTTCACATCCCTTCATCCTTAAGTGGGCTGTCTATATCGTTGAGCCAAGATTATATATAACACAGCTTCTCAGTAAAGATTTGAGAGGCAATCATTTCTAAGTGGTAGCAAAATTTAACTTTATCCCCAAGCAAAACCAAACTTTTTACAATATTTTGGTTTGCCACAGTAAAAGTATGTGAAAAGAGCTTCTCTGAACTTGTATCAGACAGCTACGGACGACGAGTGGATGTGACTCAGCTTTGATTTTTGTGCTATATTTACTCGGGCTTTCAGCCTCGGTGCGGGCTGTCATATCAACATCTTCTGGGTGTCAGAATCTGTGCTGGGCCAGGCTGACTTTTGACAGCAAGAAAGTGGGTTAAACATCAGAATGGCTTTTTTTTAAGTCACATTAATTTGTCAAAATTTTGCCTTCTTGAGTGTTAGGTGCTGTAAAGCAAACAGAGGTGATGATGTCTTTCTTCTTGTCTCTTTATCTTGTGTTAAGCTTTTCTATAGTATATCATAAACATATGCATGTGTTTCATAAAGCAGAGTCATCAAACAGAGAATCTGAAAGGGGAAGTCTCTGCATTGTGGCTTTAACAGTACACAAACATGCCAACACACCACTCACTTTTCCCATTAATCTTCCAGCGCTCACACTAATTGTGATTCCACATTGCATGTATTAATTTAGACACGGAGCCAAGAAAAGCACTGAGCTCCGTTATAGTCGAAAGAATCCTGTGTAAGAAATCAAATATGATTGAAAAATTATGGGAGTGGTGTATGAAAAATAAACATGAGTGGAAGCCACTTCCAGCTCTATATTTGACAGATGACAGTGTATGAAAACACAGATCAGACAGCGTCGGGGCTCCGGCTAGATAAATGTGACCACATTTGTGTGTGGGGGGAGGTTTTATGTGTGTTGTGTGTGTGATGCATATTTAAAACGTTTGCAATTTGATGATGAAAACAAACCCTGGCACATTAGCATGGATAATTTCCCAGCTCCGCACGCAAACTTAGAGCAGGGGAGGGCCCCAGTGTGAGAGTGTGTGTCTGTGTCAGTCTGTGTGTGTGTGTTGCTGTGGGTGAAGCCAGCAGCTGTTTAAATCCACTCTAACAGTGCTCTCTCCACAACATGCCAATTTAAACAATCCTCAGGGACAGAAACAGTCCAACGCTTCTCTTCACCATCACTTTGTCATTTTCGCTCTTTTTCTCCTTCCTCTTCTTTTTTTTTCATGCTGTTGAAACTATTCGCCGTGCGCAAGTTTCACAGCGTAAATCGCCTACATTGCTGCGGTATACATGATGAGCTCATGCACCTGATTTGACTTGATCTCTTTGCTCACTGTCATGTACTGTCTTTAAGAGCTCATGCCGCCGTGCCTGATGAATAATAAGTCATGAGATCAGTCCTGCACTTATCCCTGGAAGGTCCAGAGCCTCGCTGCCTGTGGCTCCACTTCTACTAAGGTCACGAACCATGGTGACGGGAAACAGCCGTGCCCAAGTATTTATTACATAAAAAGATCCTATTTAAGTAGAAAAGCCCAGTTTTGCTCCTTGCTCAAATATTTCAATACTGCAGAAGCTTGAATGGAAAGTGGCGCTCAAGAGACAAATACTGAGAAAGGTTCAGTTAAAGTGCGAGTGATGCTGTGAAGTAAATGTGCACTACAAGGCTGAGTACAAAGTTAGATTTTAATCACTGAAAGGAGCTGAAATGTTAGCTTAAGGAGAGAAACTGACACGGACGTCGTATAAAGTGAAGGAAAACACGTATGTCGTATCAAGCACGTAGGTGAAAAGACGGCGTCAGCTGAAGCTGGCCAGAGTGCAAACAATGAAAGCAGCTGTAGTAAAAAACAAAGGAAGTTTGTGAAAAAAACCTTCAGAAAAGCTGAAGGAGGCTTGTTTTTGGTAGCAGAGATCTGACACCCGCAAGGATTCAACGCGTCAGCTGAAGCTGAAGCGTACTTTAAAGAGATGAAAGGAGTGGAGATGAAACACTAAAGAGAGTACCAGCTCCTCACTAAAAATATTTAAATCTCCTTTAATATAGCATTAACACTGACAGGCTTTAAAAAAAATGTGTGTTAAAGAATCATTAAGTGATGGGAAAAAGAGTAGCTTTTATATTTTTATTCACAGGCATGTATTTGTAGACTCCTTCTTAAAGAAATAGTTCAAATTCCTGCCTTAAAAATCAAATAGTGTAAAGACCAGAGTGAACCAAAGCAACTCCCCTCAAGATAAAACTGCAACGCAGCTGTTAAAAATAGCATCCTTCCCCTTCATTATTCAGTTATTACATCTTTTATGCTTTTATCCTTTTCTCTTCTTTATTTTCAGTTGACACTGGAAAGTTCAGAATGCCCAGAAAGCCCCAGACAGCTTTCACCATGAACTCCCACAGTGGGCCTTTGGTTTGCTCGTGATGTTAGTGAAAACCTCCAGTGGGGCCCAGTGCGTCCAGCAGCTTCCTTAACAGGAAAACTGCCCTGGTTTCAAGCTCTGCAGAGGAATTAACTACTGTGAACCCAGTTACAAATAAAGCAAACACTTGTTTGAGTTTCCTGTTTTAACAGCATCTCGCTAAAGATTTTGCAAAGTCTGTGTTAAATGTGCGGTCGTGCTACATTATAATCCCCACTTTAGCTCTTCTGAATAACTTTACGATGTCGTGTCAAGTCCAGTTAACACTCTGGGGATGCGAGATGAAACTCCCTGCCCTGCTGATAGTCTTGTTTGCGCACACATGCACACAAATGTGCACATCCCAAATAAATCCCGGTAAGCATTAGGGCCCCCGTCACAGCTCTGTTTACTGTAGAACACTTAAGATATACCTTCCTTTCTCCTGGCTAACAAATAACACCCGGAGGGCTTGAGGGCTGAGCCAAGCACAAGTCACGCAACTGCCTCTCTCTCTCTCTCTCTCACTCAGTTGCTTCTTCCCTCCCACACACACACACACACACACACACACACACACACACACACACACACACACACACACACACACACACACACACACACACAAACTTTCATCTTCCTGACTGACTGAATACCTGGCTGCCTTGGTGAGACATTTGCCCCTGCAGAGCCTTCCCCCTTTAACAATGCGCCTGGACGCTGTCAAGTCACAGACGATTCTGCAGCTGTTAACTGATGTTCAGCTTCCCTTCGTCTTTCTTTTGCTTTGGCCGTGTACAAGTGAATGCATGTGCGCATATGTGTGTGTTTGTGTCTGTGAGAGATAACGCGCCCTACCATTACCCTCGTTCCCTCTCACTGTACCCTCTGCTTGCGTCTATTTCCAAACTAAAAATATTTTGTCAGGCTCACTCATTCGATCATAATTCGGCAGAGAGCAGGAGTTCACTCAGAGTTCAGTCTGCTCTGGGTGCGCAGAGTGCAGCAACGGCCTGCCAGCCAATAAAAAAAAACACACACACAAACCCTTTTAAACACCCTCTTGCATCACATTCTCTTGTCCTCTTTGATTAGCTCTTACTATGCCCTTTCTCACTGGAATATATGCCTTTTATAGGAAGATGTTTTCGCTTAGTATTATTTCAATTTGTATGGTTGAATCTGCAACACACTATGTAATTCTGAAAAAAAATCTTCCCCCCTCTGAAAGCTTCTCCAAATAACCCTAACTTTATATGACATGATCCAAGGAACTATTTTTCTATTTTTACTCAGGCTGCTGTTTTTCCCATATCACATGCTGATGAAAGGGGACCTCATCTGGCTGACGGTAGTTAGCGTATCGAGCTGTATCGGGTCAGATGCCACCTTTGGTTAGTGATCTTTCCAACCGCATGGAAACATATCGATTTACATTAGGGAACAACAGCAGGGACCGGGTCTGGGCATTGTTGCACACTGAAGCATGCTTCAATTAAGATAAATGGAGGTGACAGACAAAACAAACGGTCTGATGTACAGTATGCTCGGGAGACCAGAGCATAGACACAGCCTGACGACATGTCGTACACGTGGTAGTCGTGCCATGCCACGATCGTTATCACTAATATTGCTTATAACGAGCATATGCTTTGGCTCCTTTGCATTTAATCCTCAACGCATTGCTTCTGGTGCTTGTAGAGCGTTACCAGGTTCAGGAGTCTGTAATGACGATGCATTTAGGCGCATCTGTGGACTACATGTGTGTTTGTTGAATTTGACCTTAATTGTGTTATTTTGATATTTATTACCAGATTTTCTTGGCATAACATTGACCACTCATTCACTAGCAACTGTAAAGAGTCTCTCAGTTTGCCATCAGGCACTCCCTGTGGTCAGTCCATGAAAGCAGGATGCTTTGATTCCTGCCTTAATATATATATATATATATATATATATATATATATATATATATATATATACATATATATATATATATATATATATATATATATATTTAAATTCTTTATTTTTTTCTTAGTTCCCTACCAGCAGTGTTGCAAAATCGATTTAGTTTCTGAAATCCAGTAATTCCACAATAAACACATGCAAGACTTTTACAGGAAGACGTTCTGTTGAAATGCTCGCATGCCACAAAAGAAAAAACCAAATAAACAAAAAAAGCTTAATGAGTTATCAAATGGGCTTTCAACATGTGGCTTTAGGAAGTAGTAAACCTGTAAGCCATATTCCATGTTTGCAGGGACATCAACATTGTCTATTTGTTTGTTTTGTGAAAGAATTAGCATAAATTGGCATTTCAAAAATATTTAATCTAATCCAAAAATGAAAAAGGGTAAAAGGTTGCAAAGCATTGCAGGAAATGCCTGCTTGTAACAATAAATAAATAAATGGCACAGTGCAAACCCAAAGAAAAAAACGCTTTTTAATGAGAAATAAGTCTGCCAACAGCGTTACCATACTGTTACTGTAGATTCACTGCACAACCAGCAATCTTTAAATACCATTGACTTCAGAGTAGCATGTTAACATTTCTAATGGCATGCAATAATATTGTAAACAATGTAAAACACCAGCTGGGCTATGTCAGCGTGTTTGTAGCTGCGCTGCTTCCTTAAAGTGCTCCCATAATATTATTATCATCTTAATCTCCAGGGGCTTTGGGTTGCTTGCTGCCTCCCTCCTTGCCCACCCGCCCCCCTCTACCCTCGCTCAGGCTGCGTATCGCACTAAGCGGTAGTTGTGACAGTGATTACACTAGACAGCTTCAAACAATAGTGTTGGGCCAACAAAGGCTGCTGCTCCCTCTGCATGAGCCCTGACTGTCTATTCACACTCACTCAAACTGAAACACACACTCTACCCGTCAGTCAGCATGCAGGCACGCACACACACACACACACACACACACACACACACACACACACACACACACACACACACACACACACACACACACACTTACACCTCCCATTGCTGAATGGTCTCCACTAGCTGTTACAGTTGGCGTCTAACGGGGCTCCTATTCTGCATTGATTTGAGCAATTCACTTATGGCCTTCAGTGATCCCAGGGGACTCTTGGGGGGCCCCCCAGGCCTACAGACTCCAACTCCACTCAAGTGAGTTCAGTGTCTCTGGCACAAGAGGCCAAGCAGAGACAAAGCCAGTGTCATGCTTTAGATTCAAGCAACTAATGAGTTAACTGTGAGGATGCTGAATGCGTACGGCGACATTTCCATTCATGGTTTTTGACATATACAAGGGATTAGCATGGCTGGCCAGTCGCACTACTTAACAGCTATTGTGTGGCTGATTACTGCAAAGGGGGGGGAAACACATGCACGAGGGTGGGAGAGAGAGCTGACATGCAACTAATGCGCTGCTGAACACAGACTCAATGGGCAGACAATACCTCTATGTTAGCCATAAAACTACTCAAAGCTAAAAATATGCACGCATCCAGGGCAATTTTTCTTTTACAAATTGCCTGGATTATGCAATAAAAATGGTATCACCCACTTAAGGTGCTTATCCCACCTAAAACTATTTGATTAGTGTGATTTTAATGGTGAGCTTAATGGCAAAAAATGTTAAAATTAGTCCAAAGATTGGGACAATAACAGACTAGTTTAAGTTGGAGCGGACACCCTGTAATCTCTTATGTTGTAAAGTAAACAGTAAAAAACACTAACAGTCAGTCAGAGCAATTCCTTATCTTGGATTAGATTTTTTGATCTACAAGTTTTCTACCAATGGGTGCTAGGGAAAGTTACATGGGTAAAAGTGCTCACATTAAAAAACAAAGACTGTCAGTAGAAGTATCTTTGTCACTATACTGTGTATAAATCCTTCTGTCAAACCCTTTCCCCATCAAACCAGCTGGATTTTTGCATGCCAAAATAAATGGAAAGAATGATAAGAACATGAGCACAGGCTCATAACAGTGAGAACACCTTAACATTTACACCGGAAATGTATTAAGGGGCCATACATCTACCTTTGTATACAGACATCGCATGCAAAGGAAAGAGGAAGAAGAAAAAAGCCTGACCACTGGCATTTAGCTCGATCACGCACTCCTCATGAAGCAAAAATGGAGACGAGAGGTGAATTTCTTCCAAAGAGGTCAGAGAAAATTACAGGAGGGCAGAACACAACAAAGGGGGAAAGAGGAGAAGACAGAGATAAAAAGAAAGAAATGTTGGGCAAAGAAAAAAGACAGGGATGGGTAGAAAAGAAGGGGTGGGGGCTCTGGTGGATGTGTACCCTCATTTGAAGATGATAATCTTGCACAAGAGCAAATTTTGTCGGCTTCAACAGCACACACGGAGATGTTTTGACCCATTATCTCCATGGATGCTCGTAATCAATACACACAAGTAGCTCTTCTGAGGATGTACTGATGTGTGCTGATCGGAAAACGATGAGTAGCTGCATGAAACGCTTTAATGAATTGTCCAGAAAAAATAATCGTGAGAATGGAAGCTGCTGGCTCGAGCTCTGGTTACTGTGTGTCACGAACGCTCAAAGGAAGCTTTTGTCCACTTTCAGAAACATGGCGTTCACACCATCACCTCTCACTCTCCTACTTTTGCTCCTACTTTTAGAAAGTCTTGGAATCCAGCAGCTCGGCATGAACTGGAGATTTCATGCAGCTGACATCAGCAGAGCAGTCAGTCTGTATCCGTCTTAAGGCTTGTTGCGACATGTGACATTTAACTGGCACGAACGGCAGATTCATGTTAACGTCCACGCTAACATTTTATTGCTTCTGATGCACTTAAACATTTAAATATACGCAAACATGGCATCTTAAATCAGCTCGTAAGACTTGCTTTAGCTACTCAAGAAGTCAAGAGTCAAAATAAATGAATTAATAAATAAAAGGGGTTTAATAGAGGGTTTAATTGGAGATAATTTATTTGAATTTTAGGAGCACGACCACACCTCCATACACTTTTTTTGGTTCTCTGACTATACAGGACCCGCCGTTCCAGCTAGTGAAGTGTTTATTTAAAACACACGCGCGCACACACACACAAAAACTATAGATAAATACAAGATGAATATCGAGCTGAGCAGCAAAACCAGTCAGTGTATATGCCCTCAAGCTAACGTGTTCAACATCTTCATGTTGACATTTCACGGGTATAATTTATAACAATGCCCAGCAGCTGAATCATTAACAGACACCAGCGTTTCAGTGACAGGAATATCTTCTTCTTCTTTTTTTTAAACCAAACAAATAAAAACATTTCCAAAAAGTTGGGATGGTGTGTAAAAATGTAAATAAAAACTGAATGAAATGACTAGCAGATGAGATGGTTTTTTACTATTTAGCACTTTCTGCGCGTCCTGAGGGGACTTACTGCTGAGAGCAAACTATTTGAGGCCTCTAGTAAAACCGCTGTTTCTTTTTCTTTTTTTCTTTTTACATCTTTTATGTGGGTGACATTCTGATGTTGTAGTATCTACAAAATGTGGTTTGGCATTGTTTTGCTAAAATAAGCAAAGCCTTCCATGAAAAAGAAACCTGCATATATTACTCCAGACTGTTATATATATATCGTTTAGCATTGATGAAGGCTTCGCAAAGGTGCAAGTTACTGAGCTTGGGCTCAGACGAGACAGTGGCTTTTCTTTGTTTCTACATGCTTTTAACTTGAATTTATAAAAACACTGTTAGTTTTCAGAACTGTTCCCAGGCTCGTGCTGGGGTTGCCACATTAGAAAAGTGTCGGTTTTTAATGCTTGTCCAAGGATCACTTCATTCAATATTGGTTCTCGGCCTTCTCCCTTGTGTACAGAGATTTATTTAGCCTCTCTGAATCTTTTAATGATATTACGTACCACCGATAATGAAATCTTTGCAATCTTATGTAAAAAAACATCAGTCTATCTGAGCACCACAGGGGTGAAAATGCCAGCCCACCTTTACTTCTGAAACACTGAGCCTGTCTGTAATGTCTTTTTATACTCGCTTATGTTCCTAAGCTGTTCTCAGTTAACCTTGTTTATTAAGAGATGTTCCATCGCAATTACAGGTTACAGTTGCTGGGGCTTTTCAAAAATATTTTCTGTATGGTAAATGGTAAATGGCCTGTATTTATATAGCGCTTTACTAGTCCCTAAGGACCCCAAAGCGCTTTACATATCCAGTCATCCACCCATTCACACACACATTCACACACTGGTGATGGCAAGCTACATTGTAGCCACAGCCACCCTGGGGCGCACTGACAGAGGCGATGATGATGATTACACAAATCTTTAGGTTTGTAGCTGCCAAGTCCGCAACATTTTTGAAATTAAAAAACAGGAATAGTCTAGACAGGATAGACAGATTAAGGCACAAATATGTGTGTTGAGTCTAGGATGCTAACATCTACAGACCCATAGATCTGTACTGCGCTGGACTAAATGGGTCAAATACAAATTGAACAAGCTATTGATACTTTCTAATAGCCTGGTTTAAAAAAGGGAACAGCTGTGAACACCGGAAATTTTTTTGGAGAAAGCTTTTTGTTTCCTAAACCGCAATAAACTGACCACATGCTGACCTTTCTGTTGCTAAACCTTTTCAGTTCATTTACAGTCTGCTCAGATCACCGATTTGTCTCGGACTCTGCCTCGCCATCTTGTCTGCCTTTGGGTTGCAAAGTATTAAGGAAGGAAAGAGTGTGGGGTCACTCCGAGTTTGGTAAACACAAAGTCCATCTGTAATGTGACCTGATACACATTTTCACCCATGGGCAAAGACTCCATTCACAAACGGCTATCACGCAGCAGCACTTCCCTCTTTGGGAAATCAAATGGTCCGCACTTTTATTACCCGGATTTGATACAGACTTGACATAAAAAGGATTAACCCAATTAGCAATGAAGACCGGGCTTACGTCCGTGAAATTCTCCAAAATTAGGAGGTGATCTAATAAGAACCTGATTGTTTTGTGCTGTTCCATCCTTCCTCATTTGCACGGCGAGTTACAAAACTGTCTCCTGTCTGCTGGTTGACGTCACAAATGGTGTGCGCCTGGCGTGAGTCTGTGGGTTCTGTGGTCTTTTTTTCTCTTCCTCTTTTATTATAGCTCAGCCAGCATTTAGAGTCAGACAACACGCATATATAAACCTGTCTGCTATTAGCAGATCTGCGCATTGATGGCTGGTAAACAAAACTCAGTATACCAGCGGGATGGTGGGCACATCCCAACTTGGCGTAAACTGGTAGACTTGCACTGAAGTCTCTCGTTACATTGTCTGGGTATGTTCTCATACGCTGTCAACACCCCGACCGGACGACAGCTATGAGGGACGGTTGGGTTTTAATTAAGGACTTCCAGAAACACACACGCACACAGATTTCTAAATATACTTCAATGCAGTGTGGATACATTTACACCGCAGGTATTTATATTTGGACTGAAATCTGTTTTTGGTGGTAACATTAGGGAGTGTTATGACATGCACTCCTAGACAGTGCTAAGTTTTCAGATCAGATGATTTAGCTTTACAGGTTGCTGAGAACTGTGTGTAGAGGCTTTTTTATTTCTAGAATTAAAGAGAAGGATCCATTCTAACTCTGCTGACTCTATCTATATTCAGTATTTATCATGTTTACGATTAAAAAAAAGATTTTGTAGTTGTAACTCCTTTAAGTACCAAGAAAGATGCAGAAAAACTATTAAAATAACTGTTGTTCTACCAAACTTTGTGATAGTTTTAGTTGTTTTTCATAAAGTTGATTGCCGGCATGAGGCACGAAGGCATGAAGCAATATATCCTTGGCAGGATTGCAGATGGATTTAAAAACAAAACAACACACACACAAATCCTATAAGCACACTGGATATCATTCGGTGATTATATTTTAAAGTGCAAACAACTTCCCTGCTGCATCGAAAGTACATATTGGCCCCAAAAAGTTCATTTTTGTCCTGTTCACACCACAGAAGAACTGTCTAACTAACTAACAACTGATACATATCTGCATTATCCATACAGATTTAATATAGGTTTGATAGTCTACGTGGTAGATCTGAGTACAGAAAAAGGCTGCAAATAATAGCACGCAGGAAACGAGTGTGGCATAATTAACTGTTTATTTCCAGAGGTTCAGTAGCAAAAGGTTTAAGATCATATTTATTCAATGCCATGTTCTCTGGTTAGGAGAACGCTTCCTGATACAGTCAGGTGTCTATTCTTGGTTACTGGGAAAGTGTGGTGGTCTTAGAGCCTTGTTTGCAGGCACAAAACACCAAGAGAAGTTTCAGGACCAACTGAAACAGTTTTTTTCTTCACACAATTCACGTTTGAAAATGTTCCGCTCGATCGGAGACACGCTGATGTGGAACGTGGCTGCAACAGTATTTCAACCACAAGCTGCACTCCAACTTGCAAACGTGTGACCACATTATAAGCAAACAAAGACCACAAACAGAGCATAATGATCCCTGACATTTTTAAAATATAAGTCGTACCAACAGCTAGTATTAGTGCATTGTTATGAATTACATCAACCGATATAAAACCCATAACAGTGCAACGCATTCAGCCCTAGTTATTAGAGAGGCAGCATGTGCATTAGCAAAGAAGATGCTGCCCAGTTTATTATTATCTCTAGCTCTGTTGACTTTCCACTCTCATTAAAGGCAGATCCAATTCATATCTTCTCAGAGGAAAGTGGGGGTGAAGAGTAATAAAGGAAAAAGAAAAGTTATTGAACACCATTAATGAAAGCGATGACTCCTCATCCAGCTTTATTTTATCAGGATCCCTTTAATGTCATTGATATAGAAAAATACAACCCCCTGCCAGCATCTCTCAAAAAGGGAATGTTCCCTTTAAGAGTTGCCTTTAATTACCTAATCCCTGAAAAAAATGCAGCAACCTTATTAAAATTTAAAAAAAAAAAAGAACAAGAATATTCTACTTTAAAATAATGAGAAACACAATCACACAAACAGGGTAAAACACATATGCACCGGAGGAGAAATACAGGCAATCGGGCCAGAAAGACAAATGAGGAGAGATAGTTAATCCTAAGGGTAAATATTTAACAAGCTCAGCAATTACAGCTAGGGCAGAGACCTAACATAGAAAAGAGCAGAATTACAACTGCTGACTGTCAGCTCTCACATACGTTCATGCGGACCTACCTGATTGGACATCTGCCTAAAAAGGCAGGAAAAAAAGCCTACTCTGGCCTTTAATCAAATTTAAATGAAAAACATGGGACAAAGAGTTCCACGCAGCTGTAGGCTACAAACTGATGACTTTCTTTCCTTTTTTAAAATTTATTTATTCTTATTATTTTTGTTATTTTTAAAGGAGAGCTTTGCCCCTCTGGGGCCATTTTCACTAGCTCGGCAAACTTTACTGCTAGAGTAATGGTTTATGGAAAGAGGAGAATATGACTTTTTGCCGCGTCCCGTCTCGACTCGGGGAAAAATGTGGCAGCAGAACTCAACTTTAACAAAGAAAATGAAACTAGGCCACCAGTTTTCAGTTTTCACATGGATGTCAGAAGACGGGTACATTTTATAAGTTTATAATAATCAATTAAGTAATATTTACTTACAATGTGCCTTTCACAGACAAGGGGTCACAAAGAGAGTAAAATAAATCAGTAAAAGTACCAACAAAACAAACCTGCTTAAAAAAAATAATTTTTAAAGGGCAAATGCTTGCACAGTGGTGGTTTCCATTAGACAGTAGCTTCAACTCTAAAGTTACATTTCTAACAGTGTCCCTTATTTTCTTATCTGTAAAAACATTTGGTTGTTAGGCCCGCTTGTGAAAACGTTCCTGTGCCATGCATCTGTCTACAAGCAGACAAAGAAAAAAAAAGTATAGAAATTGTTTATGTATGCAAAATACTTTCACTCTTTATTTATTTATTTGCTAGTTTTTCCTCTATTATAGATGCATATGAAATAGTGCATGTAGTGATCTCAGTCATGGGCCTTTAAACAAATCATCTAAATTTCCAGTGAAGTTCTGATCCCAGTGGAATATGATGATTCAGGCGAGCTTTTTATTCTCACACACACACACACACACACACACACACACACACACACACACACACACACACCCTTAGGGTATATTTGCATGAACTACGTGGCCACACACTGTTCAATGAGCTCCACCTTCGAGTTGTCACGCAACAAAGACAACCAGCATAGAATCTCAGGGAGCTTCCAGAACACCTGCTGCTGCACGGTTTCCCTCTCCTCCTGCCTGTCTGCACCTTTCAGCACACCTTGCATGACATACCTGAATAGTCTCAGATCAAGTTGATAAACTTATGCTTTTACAAAGATAAATGGTATAACTGTAGTCAAATTTCCCACCCACTGCTGTATCTGAACAAACTGAAAAGGATATCAGCCATAGCTCAGCTCAGTAGCAGCTTCACACAGTCCCTCCGGTGGAAATACAGAGTAACTGCACCTTAAAAAGTCTGTGCTTCCCCCAGAAAAAGTGGTTATAAGAACAAATGAAACTTAAGGTTGCTGGTTTCATGCTTTCATAATGTGTTTTCGTCTCAATGACTCACTTTTGAAATGAAGAAAGAAAAAAAGAAACAGACAAATATGACGGTCGCTGAAAACCACAGGGAGGATGTGGAAACTTACTTGTTCATCTCCAGATTTATCTGGAAAAGCTCTGATCAACACTCCATGTGTAAATATCAGTGGAAAGCCCGAACGAGTTTATCAAATGAAGGAGGGCAAGACATTCCACATGTATACCAACTCAAATCGCACTAATTAATCTCATTACCAGAGCATCAAAAGACAGATAAGCCGGTCACAACTGCCACTGATAACAAGGCACCCAGCAGAGGTGGGGAAAACAGACAGAAGCCTTGGCGTGAACGCATCTTCAAAGAGTTCGGAATAAAGGATCTTAAATGATCTTTTCCACATTTACCTTTTTTGTAATGCTTAAAAAAACCCTGCACAGATATATTCAAGAAAACTCCCCCTTGTGAGCGTAGTTTTCACCCTGCAGCGTTGCCACTCAAGCCAACGGCTTCTGCACACCTTTCAACACTTGCACCAGCCTCCACACATGACTGAACTGAACCGTCTCCTTCCCTTTGCAGCTCTCAGATGGCATCGACAGTCCTCGGCATCACTCTTCGTTAAAGCGGTGGTTGTGGTCTTTATCTCTGCGTGAGCCCTGATCTGGGAAATGCCCCTTTAATAACTCCATTCAGCACCTGCCTGCCAACTTTGTGTGGTGGCTAAGCTGAATAAGGCAACAAATGATCGAGGTTAAGCGTCAGAGGAGGATCAGGAGGAGGAGGAGAAGGTTAAAGACTAGCTGCAAAACTTTGAGGACACCAGAGCCTCACAAATTCATCTGCCGTCTCCTCGAAGAGAGCTTTCAGTGAGAATTTTCTTTCAGCCCCGAGGGCAGGCTAGGTAGTGAACCTCTCGGGAGCTCCGCTGCTGCTCCTTCTTCACTGCCCTGCCTTTTCCCTTTTATCCTACTAATGCTTTTTCTCCTTGCAAGAGTGCTCGTTTTTTGTAATAATAAAAAAGTGCCTCTTGTTTCTAGGCCTGTCACATCCAGCTGTGCCAGTAGCTGCTGTGTTGATAAGGCAGCTGCCAAGGCCACTGGCAACAAAATACTTTCTAAAGCAGCGCATAAATATTTGAAGCAAATCGTAGAGGAACACGAGGAGAGGACGGGAGGCATTCAATTGACAGTGGGAGGGTGGGAAAACTCAAAATGCCTTCTAATTACATGCGTTTAAAAGAGATAAAGGTCATAATAGTTATTTGCGGTTCCTTGTATCTAGAAAGCATTTTCACATCGTAAATCACTGTAATCTGAAGTGTAATGGCAACATGCACAGATCTTCTTATCTATGTTTTTGCTACGGAGCCTTGGGGAATCTCACTCCTGAGGCCGACAGAAAGAGTGCACAGATTATTCCAACACACTTTTTTTTAGCTCAGTATTCTGACATTTAAAGCCTTTGAAATTACAATTTACATGTCAAAGTGTTGCAAAACACTATGCATTCTTTCCATCTGCTGAAAGGAAGACATTACTACCTATAGTTCTGTTACCACTATTTCTGTGTTTGCATAGTAAAAGTGAATAGGTCACAACCCTCCGCTTTGCTCCAATAATGTCCAGGTAACTGAATCAGAAGTGGACAACAGAGGCCTCTATGTTCATATGCAAAAAAAACAAAACAAAACAAAACAAAGAAGAAAATTTAAAGCTATTTATTGGCCTGACCCACATCCACTCAGGAGCTTCCAGCTAACTCAAAGCCACACACTTCCACATAAGCAAAATACCTAAACCACTACTGCAACAATGCCGCCTTTTGTACCTCCTTTACCTTGGAAGAAACTCTTGACGCGGAGGTAGGAAACAGCAAGACGGAGCACTGACAGCTTGTCCAGCTTGGAGATGACATCTGGGGGGAATGGCAGCAGGCTGGCCAGGCGGTCCAGTTCAGCATTCAGCCTGTCCCGGTGCCGCTTGGATGGGTTGGTTTTCTCATTGGCAGAGGATGGCTTCCTGATGATGAGACGGATATAAGGTAAAGACAGATCCCAGGTCTGAGAGGACATCGGAGTGTGTGTGTGTGTGTGTGTGTGTGTGTGTGTGTGTGTGTGTGTGTGTACGTGCGCAACACTCCCCAAAAGCGACAGCAGCAGCACGAAGAAGAGGATTAAGTTTGTTTAACTTCACTTGTTGGAGCTACGCTACTGGTGAAAGCAAAGACGGTGGAAACGACATGATGCAGGCCTTTTTTACAGGGCGCACACACACACTTGTTGATTGTATCAGTAATATATGAAGTATGAAGTGTGGCACCAAGCCAGTTTTTAACACACTATACCGCAAAAACGCCAAAACACACTCATATCAACACAGTGTCAGACTCTCTGAGGTTACAGTAAAGTGATTACTGACTCACTGTTTGAAGACTTTTTTGAAATAGATACCTATTGTTTTTTTTTTTGCTAAATAGCTGTTCCTCATTTTGATGACACAAACAATAGGATGGTGTTTTGCCTTGTTTACGTATGGCAAGCATGGCAACTTGCAAACCAAGGACAGACACATGACCAGATAAACCACACAGTGTACGAGTCCGTTTTTCTTTAAAACCATAGTTCCTTTTGACTCAGCCTTCAACAACACAGCATGCACATCAATCATCTCTGCTTCCCTTTAAAAAAAAGAAGAAAAAAAAAGATGTGTGCATTCACCACCAGATAAAAGGAAGCGATTTGGGCATTTTTCTGATATCAAGCGTTTCTGTAGCTTTGTAGAGATTAAAGAGATTAAAGAGTAGCATTAAAGAGATGTGACATTAGAGGTACCGCACAGACGGCCCGATCTTTCCCTGAGAGCATAAAACTCTCCTAGTTATTTGTGAACGTTAGTATGGTGTACCACGGCTTTACCTTAACACGATCCACATATGCAACGGTCAGCTCTGATTTCCACAGCTGAGAGTTTAAACTTTTCAGCTCACGCTGCGCCGAGACGTTTACATTAACGGTCGAATATATTTTCCACTTGTTGCCAGTGAAAAAGTGCGTAAAGAAATATGTTTAAATGTCACGGTGTGGTCTAGACTACAGTTTAAATCGCCTGTTACTTACACAAACTTTGAGTTGCGCAAATTCAGTATTAAATAATAATTACAACTTCCCTTTAACTATAACTCTAAATCCTCAAGACTCTAATGGCAGAATTAGCAGGCTCGGTTTGACGTGGCAAAGATTTCCCCCTTGTATTAGCAGCACTGTCAAAAACGCTACCGGCCTCGTTAAATTACCACTTCCCTCTTCAAAATCTTATACAACTTGCCAACCACTGCTCATGACGTCAGCTGACATAACTGTCCAACAAAAAGTATCCTGGCATTAAAAGCCTTGGACATTTAAAACAGTGAACGAATGATACCGTGACTCCTGTGACTGCATTAAAACTATTTTGAAAAGGACATGCAAGGGTTAAAAAAAAAGAACCTGAAAAAATTCAATTAATTTTAATCATTGATCAATCAGCCCCATTTGTGCGTATTTGGAAACAAGTCCGTAGGAAACTTTGGACAGCTCACAGAGGGCAGTCAAATTCTAATTAATTAACTTTAAAGCAGGGTCTGCACCAGATCTGCTGACAGCAGTGTTAAATGAAAGTTGTGATAGATGTGAAGTCTTCTATTAAAACCCATACCAACTTGTGCTATAATTTTCACACCTTCATGCGAGAACCTCAATTACTTCCTGTCATTCATTATAACCTAGAATCACAGGGCAGAGAGAAGAAGTTTATTTTGAACCAACAAAAGTGTGCAGCCTCAGGAAACAATGACTGAACAGATGTGAACACATAAACAATAAATACTGAAGAGCGCTCCTTAACTGTTTCTGGATGGGCTTCCTCCTCTTTCTGCCCGCATACATGCAGTCTCCAGGAGGGATCATGATCTCGCGCTCCGTGGAGGTAACAGGTGCGCTGCGGAGGACACAGAATAACTTTACGTGAGGCTGGAGAAAGTACCCTGACCCACGCTGGAAGGGAGAGTGCATTCAAATATATACACACTCGCAGTTATATGTCACTGAAAAGTCCTCAGTTTGGAATAAATACGCAGGAAATTCCAGCATCCCTAAAAGTAAATACAACAATCCACTTAAAACAGCCTAAAGTGCTTTAAAGAAAAAAATATTAGGGAAATTGCAAAATAGGTTTAATATTTTTATTATTACTCGATAGTGATATAAAAAAATAGCAAACATCTAATTGAATAAAACAAATTAACCAATAATAAAATACAAAAAAAGTAAAATAAATAAGTAGAGCACGCCGGTGCAACTTGGATAGCCTGTATGCAAAACTGCAGAAGACATGCTGAATGCTTAAAATCAGAAGAAAATTAAATAAAGAAACTGGAAATTTAAAATGACAAAAAAGCGCCACAAATGCGAGCACTGACCTGAGATATGTGCGGCTTTCTGTTAATTCCAGTATAGTGTTGGCTGTGGAGTCACATTCACTTTAAGTGCTGAAAAGAGATGCGTCTCCCAGGGTGCACCGACTCCCAGCGATAAATCCAGGGGAAATCAAATAAATCTGAGTGGTCCTGTATGAGCTCCGAGCTGATGTTTTCATCAGCTTTGCACTGCTCGGGGCAGATGTTGGCTGATGCTTTATACCCAATTGAGTCGCCTTCACTTCCTCGCGTTTCAGGTGGCGGATTCCTCTGAATGACATGTCGAGCTCTTCGCACGCAACTCTCTGCCTCACAAACACGGCGCGAGCGCACACACACTAGGCTTATGTTGCATTCAGGCCCTGTCTGAATTTGGCAAACAACTTGTTTTGTTTATGTATTTTAACATGGCGGTTTTTTTCGTAATTGAGTAAATAATTATGGATGAATAATAGCTGAATATTATTCATTTTTTAGTTATACATGCGGGCTACTTTCAAGACTTGAAAGGAGCATGAAAAGTTACGTGTCGATAGGATTTTTTTCTGTATTCTGCAGAGCAGAGCTTCTGTTCGGTTTCATAAAATCACTAGAGATAAAAGCTAATGTCTACATTGTGGTGGTGCTATATTTGTTTAAATGTATGTGGTTTTTAGCACAGTTATTCGAAACTCGTGATATATTAGCAAATTTACGAAGAGTACTCAAATGCACCATTAGCCCAACCCGACCTGAGAGTAGTAGAGAGGGGAGGGGTCGCACGCGAAGGGCAGAGGAGGCACAAATCTGCCCCTTAAAACCGAGGCTGATGGTGGGTCAGGGCGCTCGCAGATCGGAGGGATTTAGCTAACTAAGGGCTAAAGGAGACGTACACATTTTGCAAAGAAACCCCAAAATATCAAAGTGTAATGTGCGCTGGACTGGACTAAGCCTTTTCTTACTAAATTAGCGGATGCAGCTTCCAGAAACGGGCTCTGCGGGACCGGTTTGGCCGCTGCGTCAAGTTTTGTACAGACCGACAGACGCCATGCTTACGCCGGAAATTAGGCGAATGCGTTGTCAAAATAAAAGTAACGACTGATCCGCTGGATTTCGCTTGTACAATCTCTGGAATTAAAGCCGAAACTAGTGAGAGGATTTTAAGCAAGATCGTTGATTCATATTCAGTCTGTTTTAATTAATGGAAAATTTCGAGTAAATGTGGTCTTTGTTTTAAACCGGAAACGCTTAAATCTGGACAACCTATCGGATTTATGATCCGCGTTTATATGTCAATTGGATATAATTATTGTTTATTTTTAAGTTAAAAAGAAATACATACGAAAGCAAGGCTTGCAGTGAAAGGTGGTTTCCAGGTTTTATTTTTGCTTGAACGAATCGTCCTTAAAAATAAAGAAAATCAGATTTTTCATTTGAGCTATATTATTTGTGGGCTATAAAACTATCACTACCCGCACAATGCTTACAAAACGAGGCAGCAAAGCAGAGTTTGCAAGGATTTGTTGCTGCAGAATCCCCCTCTCGGTCATATTTTGCATTACTGACGATGTCCTGTCAAATATCGCAATGAACATGTTTTAAACGTACTTGATGAATGTAGTAATGTATTCACTGATTAATCGTTGTTTGTGAAACTGTACCCTAATAAGTATACTGCCTCAATCTACTGTCACTGAAACGCATCACACTCACTAAACACACACACGTAGGTGGTCTACTCTGCCGCACCCTAGTGTACAAAGCATGCACAGCAAACTGAAAAGCACAGTAGCTCACTGTGTATTAGTGTGTAGTAAACCATGCAAGCCAAATTCCACCACAACACAGTTCTTTTAAGAAAGATGACATAGTGCAAGGGAAAAACCTTCAGCTGTGATGTGCCACATACCCCAGACATTATGTGAAGTCACTTTCCTCCAGTGTTGATGGGACAGCTCCCATTGGAAAACTCAATTTAGCAATAAGAAGAGAGAAAAAAGAAAAGGGACACGTGGCATTTAAACAGAAATATATTAACTGCATTATAAACATACCAAGATACTCTGGAGCCACATAGACAAGATGTGATGATGTGGTGTGGCCCAACCTACCAGGGTTTATGTCACCCAATAGGATTACTTCTGAAAGGCTTTGAGTAATGTTTGTCTAACTAAAGCTTTAATCTGAGCTAATGAAGCCGTCTGACAGCGTACAGCAGCCCAGTGAGCGTTTTGGCAACAGGATGAGAGCAGAGTAAATCACTGTTTAATCACCACTGGTCCTCGGTAATGTCACAACTAATGTATGCAGTGTGTAAAACAGCAACCAAGGACAGTGGTGGCCTCGGGCTTGAGGGCTGACATGACAAGATACATTTGTCAGTCGTTTTCCTAGTCTCCAGATTGCTGTGGAATATATGAGATGGGTAACAAAAGTTAAAAAGAAAAACAATCCTTGTATCCTACAGTGAAGGAGACACAGTTACCCTTTTTTCTTATCCTATAATGAACCATAAAGGGCAAAGACATGAGGGCTCACTGAATGGTTTGATCACTATGAAAATGATGTTTCTCAACCCAGATGAACACCTGTAGGAGACTGTGGACTCCCTGCCCTCTTCAACACCATCATCAAAACACCCACTTAAGGAATATCTGATAGGAAACTGCTCCCCCATCCTTCTGGTGGAGTTCAAGACACTTGGAGACTCAATGCTAAGCTGCATTTAAGCTATTCAGGTGACAACTGGTTGCCAAACGGCGTATTGACACACTTTGTTGCTATGTCTTTGTCTGCTATAATTCAAAGTACACATAGAGTCAGACTGCACGACAGACAGAGCAAATGCTTGTTTAGCGTGCTGTTGCATGAAAGTGTCCATCAGGGGAGGCGTTTTATTTGTTGTGACAGTTGTAGTTGGGGATCTAAAGAGATCTTAAGGTGCTGTAAACATTGTCGGTGGCTACCATTAAAGCTACAGGGAGCTTTGATATCAATGCAAATCCGCTGGCACCACTATCCAAGCTGCCTTCCAGATTAGCCCAGGCTTAGAGCTCTGGCAGCGCTGCTGGGGCAGACCTTTGCACGCAACTGTTTACTGTGTGCGTGGGTGCACGCCTCTGCGAGCAAGCTATTGTGTGCATACATTAAGAAGTGCATGTGTATGTGGCTAAATAGTTTTCAGAATGACTGGCAAGCCAAATAGGACTTACTAAAAGCCATCTGCCAGGTGCAATAGTGTGGCTTTCATTGATTAAGATGTCTCTGTTGACATCAGTGTGGGATTTCAGGAGACATGGGGAGCTGTGACACGACAAGTCTGATTCTAATGGACATGTATAATTGATGGGAAGGTCGATATCGGAAAGTACCAAACATACACTCATTTCTCCTCGCTGTCACTGTCATTTAGACAAGGCTCGTTGTCCATTATGTGCTACATGAGTGCTCATTGTTAGGAATAACAAAAAGCACAACTTAAAAAAACACACATTTTATCCAGCAGATTGATCGGCACACCGGATAGCGTGCACATTAGGATTTTATTTGTTGTGCAATGTTTCAAGCACAAAGCTTCATCCCGGACATCATTTTACCCAATCCCTATAAAAAGTGATGTCAACAGAGGTGCTGACTCCACTTGCAGTGGAGCCTTGAACCACAGAGTACTAGCAGAGTTCATGGCCTGACAAGTGCAGCTGAAAAGCACAATTGTATTGTCAGGATTTGTGGAGTCTGAGTATAAGCCATGACAACCAAAAGACCAGCTCAAGAGGTTGAGAAGTTAGGACCTGTGGGAAATACTGCCCAGGCACAAAAGTGAGCATGCACGCGCACAAGAACAATAGCGAGGTTTCATCTACTCATTTTCTTTTTTTTTCTAGATGTGCAGAAAAGCTGCAAGAATCACACACTGACCCTGAAGTGTTTAATACCACATTTGAACAGACTCGTGTTTATTTGGAGACAATGAACAGATCACCTTTGAACTTATAAAACCATGGATCACAAATCTGGGACAAAATCTGACAATAAAATGCAAAAGACACAGATTGAAAAAGACGATGACGCAGAAAAAAACACTCTGACAACGTACAACCACAAAACTTATACAACAACAACAACAACCTTTATTTATAGAGCACATTAAAAGCCTAGGCATACCAAAGTGCTTTACAAAAAAACAATAAAATAATACAGTTAAGAGCATTAATATCAAATATAATAAGAACAGCAGACAATGTTCACAGTAGAAAGCCACTAATAAAATGGACTGCAGCACATAGATTATAGCAGACCCAGTGCCGCATGATAGAGAACACCAAAAATGAAGGAATAGTAAAAAGTTAATGCAATAGGTCGCAGTTAACAGTCAGCATTTAACGGGTAGAAAAGGCAAGTTCAAAAAGATAAGTTTTAAGGCGTGCTTTAAAAGAAAAAATAGAATCAGACTCCCGAATGCCAATCGGGAGGCTGTTCCATAACTCAGGTGCAGCAAAGGCAAACGATCGATTGCCTCTAGATTTCAACCGAGATCTGGGCTGAACTAACAATAACTGCGAGGATGACCTTAAAGCCCTGGCAGGGACATAAGGGTTTAAAAGTTCCTTAAGATAGGTTGGTGCAGTATTATTGATAATTTTAAAAGTAAGCAGCAAAATTTTAAATTGAATACGGTATTTGATAGGCAGCCAATGCAGCTCAGCAAGAACCGGAGTAATATGGTCAAACTTCTTGGTTTTAGTTAGAATACGTGCCGCAGCATTCTGAACTGTCTGTAATCTATGTAGAAGGGTAACATGGAGACCAGAATAGAGTGAGTTACAGTAATCTAGTCTTGACGTTACAAAAGCATGAATGAGCTTTTCTAAGTCATTATACGGGATATAGTGTCTGGCCCTGGAGATGAGACGAAGCTGATAAAAACTAGATCTGACAACAGCAGACACCTGTTTATCAAGTTTAAAGGAGCTGTCAAACAAGACACCCAGATTCCTGACAGTATCAGAGAAAGAACTAGTAAGAAAGCCAAAGGCATCTTGAAGTTTGGCGCGAAGGGCATTACTGCCAAAAATCATGATTTCAGTCTTTTTTTCATTGAGAATAAGAGTATCCACTGAAAATATGTGAGGGGTTGGTATCAAGCCCTGGTGACCATTTGAAGATGTTCCAAACACATGCTTTTGTGTACTAAAATCAATATTGCATTCATTTCCTTATCAAATTCCAGCTCACAGTAACATACATTATGGTGCAGCTCAGCATCAGGACAGACATCATGCTGCTGGTTACACACACAACAACAAAATAAAAAATCAGCCTGTGAATACATCTTCAAACTCATGCGTTGCTGTCACGTTTCTGTCTCTCCCTGTATTGAGATCTGTGTCAATTGGTTTGAGAGGGAAAACTGTGTATTGGAACTGATGGGGATAATCTTTTGTTGATGTTTGGATTTGTTTGGGTTTTTTTCCAGAGGTCATTTTATAGCCAAAGCAAGGGTTAGATGGAGGTTGACTCCTTTTTCTGCTCCCATCAATCCCTCTGTAATCTGCTCCATCCCACAGCTGCGGTTCTGCTTCTATCTGAGTGAAGTGCACGAAAAAAAAAAGGGCACGGAGAGGCCGACAGAGAGGGCCGTGGTGTTGTGTAACACCCAAGATGCTGGGAAACCCTGCAAGCAAATGAGTCACTTTTGCAGTGATAAATGTTGACAGTGGAGCACAAATGTGAACTCAAGCAGCAACTGTTTACTTGCACATCGTTTGCACAACAATACACAAGGCTATGATATTTATGGACGCTGGTTTTTGGATGTACTGCAGTTTTTCTAAACAAACTGACAGGTGGGCAAGTGAGCTAATTAAAAAACAGAGACTGTTAAGTAGAGAAAGCTCCAGAAGCTTTAAACCTGCAATCATTGCAATATATAACACAACAGAGGAATCAAAAGATGCACATGAGGACACACACACACACACAGTAAAGATGCATTGCCTTAGGTGATGCGCTTCTGAAAACCGCACTGGCTTGTACAGCCAGAGGCCGATGGCCACAAAGTAAATTTCATGGTAAAGGAACAAAGCTTTTTGGGAAGACATCCAAACGCTGGGAAAATTCTATTATGCCTGTCATATTAAGCAAACTGTGTCACCACTGACTGAGGCTAGGTCACTTGCAATACCAAATCTCTCTCACTAACAGATGCACACACACACACACACACACACACACACACACACACACACACACACACACACACACACACACACACACACACACACACACACACACACACACAGAACCATCATAAGATCATAAGTCATTAAGTTTAGGACTTTAGCTTTAAAAAAATATGTATGTCCTTTATGGGTTATGGGATGGGAAAGAGGTGGAAGGATTTTTAAGTCTTAGTTTATCATTTGAGTCGCCTTTTTCTAAAACTCTGAGAAACGGTTGGGGCAGCTTTGAGACGTTTCTTAAGATGTTTTTGAGATGATCCTTGGTAATCAATCGAAAGCAAGTTACTTGTCAAGATTTTGCAACACATTTTTTGACTCTGTCTTTGTTTGTCCTCGGCATCTCTGTTTAAGGGGAATACACAAAAGAGTACAGTTATGTGAAAAAAAAGTGTCCACAGCATTTTGTGCAATGCTGTGGAAAAAATAAGTACACCCTAACTGCTTTCACAGGAATTCGAATGGTTAGTAGCAAACAGGTGCTGCTAGTGTGAGAACCACTATAAAAGCAGAAGTTTTGGCAGTATTCAGCTGTATGCTAACACGATGCCATAATCTTTCCAAGTGTGGACATACATGCCAATTTGCCAAAAGGTCAGATCATGCAATGCTCAGAAAAATTGCAAACAACCGCAAAAGGCCTCTGTTAGTGTGTTAAATGTTACAGTTACAGCACTATTAGAAAAAAACTGAACTAGTATGGCATGTTAGCAAGTGTTAACAGCAGAAAGCCTTAGATGCAACTTTGCATCTAAACAAACTACAAAGACTTCTAGAACACAAACCTTTGTACAGGTGAGACCAAAGTGAAGATGATTGGCCACATTTGAAGAAAACCGAGCACGAAATATTAGCACAAACATCTCACACCAACTATCAAGCCCAGTGGTGGAGGCGTGCTGATTTTGGCTTGTTTTGCAGTCGCAGGATGTGGGTACTTTGCATGTGAGGGGTCAACCATGAATTCTTTTGTATACCAAAATATTCTAGAGTCAAATCTGAGACTGTCTGTTGACAGCTAAAGCTTGGCCCAACTTGCATTTTGCACCAGACAATGATCCCAAGCACAGCACTGAATCTAACCCAGAATGCTTAAAAAAGAAACAAATGAAGGTTTTACAATGAGCCAGTCAAAGTCCCTACCTCAAAATGGCTGAAATGCTGTGATGGGAGCTTACAAATCCTGCAAACCTAAATTAACTGAAGCATATTGTAACAAATAGTGGGCCAAAATTCCTCCACAATAATGTGAGATACTGATAAAGTCATACAGAAAACAATTACGTCATGTTATTGCTGCTAAAGGTGGTTCTTCAAACTACTTCAAACTACAAGAGTCAATAAAGCCTTTATTTGTCACATGTAAGTTGCCCTGCAGCGAAGACAGCAGGGGAGACAGGTTGGAGACGGTAGCATTATGGAAAAACACTGAAATGTACAAAACAATAGGCAAGTCGAGGAGGGGAAAAAAGAGACCTCTACTCATGCTGGGCTCCTATGGGAGGACAGCATGAGAACAGAAAACAAAACAAAAAAACAAAAGGGCAGGATTTAGTTTTCCAAAGTATAGCACAGTGCTGTGAAAACTTTCTTTTTCACATGAGGCCTTCTAAAGCAAAGCGCAGGGAACAGAAATCAGAAAACTGCCACTTAACTGAAACCGATCTCGACTGAGGATCTTCTTTTAAATCTAGGATTTAAAACAGACACTATGCTAAAACCTGGCTAAGATAGCCAGAATAGTAAGATATAAAGATTTAAAACTCAGTTTCTAATTTATTTTCTATCAAATAATAAAAGGTTTCTGTTGTGTTAATCATTTAAGCAACATTATTAGATCTATGTCTGTCGTTTATCACTACTGCATGACTACTATATTGACAGCTACAAACAATATTATTAAATGTTATTCAATCCAATTGAAACCTTATGTGAGTGAAAACAATTGGGAGGAAATTGAATGAGTCACTCCATTTGCTGCCCGCATGCCACAGCGATGTTAATATATTCCAAATGTACTTCTCTCCCCACCAGTTTCTTACAGCTCACACATGACTGCGCACTCAATCTGCCACAGTCCTGGAGAGGACTGCTTTCCTCTACTGAGTGATGCTTTTCATTAAACTCTGCAGGAACCTTGTCGCCTGCCTGTCGGGCCAGTCTATATCCAGGTCATCAATAATGATTTCCACAATGCCAGTGCGTTGCTATTTGGTCATGTTTGAGGATCGTCTGTGTTGCTGAACCTCAGGGAATGTGGTTTGAAATGCTCGTCGTTTTAACACATCTTTCCACTGATCATTCTCACATGCTCACAGCAGTTTCATATCACAAAAATATCTGGCTTTGCATCTTATTACGTTTGATTGTTGAAGCAATGGCGACAGAGACCAGTTTTTGTCAGTATGAACATGGGGTAGTTATAGTTGCATACCCATAACCACACAATTGTTATAACAATTTGGTAACATTTATCTACTGCATGCAATCAGACTTCCAGATTTAAAGTTTCACTCTTGTGCATCATTCCAGCTTTTAGTTTTAAACACCAAGCTTTTAATTTTAATACCAAATATGATTCAACATTGCATTCAGACAGATGCCAGCTTATGCATGTAAATATGAAGTGCTCGTCTTAAATGAAAGTTAGCCATGGAGTTCCACAGGGCTCTATGCTGGTACCACTATTTTTTGCATTATATATCCTAAGGGAATTAGGCAACATTATTAGAAAATAATGCATAGATTTTCATTGCATTGATGACTATACCTAGTTGAAGCCAGATGACACAAAAAATAGTTAAACTATTGGCATTTCTTGAAGACATAAAGACCTGGATGACCTGTAATTTCCTGCTTCTAAATTCAAGTAAAACTGAGGTTAATGGACTCAGCCCTAAAAATCTTGAAACCATGGATTTTGAACCAGATACTTACTGAGATGGCACTCCAATCTTGGAGGTTCTTTTGCCCAAGATATATCTTTCAATGTGCACATTAAACGAATATGTATGACTGCTTTCTTTCATCTGGGCAGTACTGCTGAGATTAGAAACATCCTTTCTCAGAGTGATGCTAAAAGCTAGTTCATGCATTATTACTTCTATCCCAAAAGTTGATTCTGTTCATCTGAACGTAACGTTTTCAGTGGGGGAAACGTTCTGTCACTGATCCAAGTGACTTCTTCAGTCTCAGCTGACTGCATGTTTCCCCAACCTTACAAACAATACACTTGCATAATGACTGAAACTAGCTCGACTGATGAACAATGGGCCGTGAGGTCAATTTAGGGCCTCTGAGCAACAAGAATCCTCCAGGAGGCACAGAGCCAGATGCTCAATGAATGGGTGAAACAAACAAATTTCACCATTGATGTGCTAAAATCAAAAGAGGAGATTCTAGATGAGAATACTCTTCAAAAGGTGTTTGAATTCACTGAGAAGGCTCAACGAGGACAGCATGAAAATTCTAAGACCAGGCAAAAAAAGAACTTTGACCTACTTGTTTTGCATTGGAAACATCAGCAAAATATGTACAGTGTCCTCAGTGGCCAGAAGAGGAACGGATTCCACACAAGTGGGACAAGTGGGTGAAAAATCTGTCTGACAGACAACTTACCCAAACAGTGAAAAACATCCTTGCAAAAGGGTTGAAATTTGCTGTGATGCCGAGACATATCCCGCTAGTGGAACTCATCATAGCACAACATTGCAGATGTGGAAGCAGAGCATCTGCGGAGAAAGCTTTAGCCTGTCTCAGCATTGCAAAGGATATGAAAAGTGGCAGGTTACCATTCTTAGACTGAGATTTCCAGCAGTAATGGGGGACAGTGATCAGTTGATGTGTACCGTAAACCAACGCATACAGATCCGATGTCTCTCATCATCCACTGGAGCACAAACAGGGTGTCATCAGGATGCTACAAGACAGATTGAACACCATCCCTACAGATACAGCAGCCAGGGAAGCAGAGGAACATCACATCAAGAAGGCGCTGAGTAAATGTGATTATCTCACCTGAACATTTGTCAAAACTGGGAAGGCACTTAAAGAAAGCTCCAGCCGATCCAGAAGAGAAGGACAACTGCTGCCTAAAAGAAAAACTGTAGTGATCCCGTATGTGTCAGGAGTTTCGGAACAGTTGCATTTTTGACGCAGTGTATTTTTTAAACCCCAAAATACACTGCGTCAAAAATTGGTCCACCCCAAGGATTGGGTCCCCCAACATGTGCCAGGAGGATTGCCATGATTTATACATCAGGGCAACCAAACAACCAGATGGCACAACACAGACAAGATACCTCGTCAGGCCAGGACTCTGCAGTCTATTTAAACCTACAGGCCAGTGGGCACTCTTCAGTGATGAGCATGTACACATCCTGGACAGGGAGGAACGCTGGTTTGAGTGGGGAGTCAAGGAGGCCATTTATGTGAAAAGAGGAAGACCATCTCTGAATCGAGGAGGGGGCCTAAGGGTCCATCTTTCATCATCCTACAATGCTGTGATTGCAGCCACTCCCTGATTCTCTGTGAATGGTAATTGATCAGTGGTCATCAATCAGTTGTTCTTGATAAATGGTTATTACAACTTCCATATTAATGATCAAGAAACTGACCTCACATCCCTGTTCGTCAGTGGTGCTAGTTTCAGTCACTGTGCAAATGTACTGTTTATAAGGTTGGCGAAACCTGTAGTCAGCTGAGACCGAAGAAGTCACTTGGATGAGTCACATTTTTCCCATTAAAAACACTACGTCCAGATGAACAGAATCAAGCTCACCTGGGTGTTTGAGCATGCCTGAAGACATACAAAGAAAGAGCATATTCTCCCATATTAACTTCTTTCTTTGGCTCCCTCATAAATACAGAATTTAATTTACATTTTTTCTCCTCACAGACAATGTTTTGAATAATTGGGCCCCATCGTTTTTTAAAGGCCTCATTGTTATTAACCTAATAGAGCACAGCGCCCTTAGGCTGGAGGATGACTTGTAGTATTTAAAAGTAATTCAGGAGACAGACTTCCTTTCTACTTTTAAGATGACTTAAATCTTTCCTTTTTTGATAATGCTAATAGTTAGGGCTTGACCAGGTTTCCCGAAGCACCTTTACTTGCTTTAATTAAATTGCTTTTAACCTTTAATACTGCTATAGGCTCAAGCTGCTGGGGAACCTCATGTGATACACTGACCATTTCTTCTCTATTTGCCTTCACTGAACCGTCTCTGGTGACAGCATGGGAAGCGAGGTGCCTTTTTATTAACTTTAGTTATATTCTCGGTAGTTTTCCCCAAGTTGCATTTAAATCATTTCCTTTACTAGTATAAAGTTTCAGTACTCTTATTAAGTTGGATCAGTTTGGTGAATTACTTTGTTTTGTTAAGCTGTGTTTTTAAAAAAATCCTTTTAGCAGACTTGTGTTCAGATGACGTCATCTATGTGCCCACTTATTTCTTACAATAGCATATTTTCTTCTGTAATTTTTATATTTTTGTCATTTTGGATACAATGTGCCTGTGAAAAAGAAGTTATTATTTACATTAGTACTTTTATAGATTTAAATCAATCCTGAAAGTTTCATTTTTTGACTCAGGTACCGACTTGGCTTCTTGGCCACTTTTTATGACCATTGATCGGATTAAATTTTACTTTAATGCATCTCATTTAAAAAGCAGAAGACACGATCACACACCTAAATCAGTGCAGAACAACATTACATGCTATTATACCGAGTATAATTTATTGCATCAACTGCACATCGCTGCCATCTTGTGGATGGGAGACTGTTTTTACATCATTTGTTTTCATATGAAGTTCTTAAACAAGCAAAGTTAGACCTTAAACCTGGTTTCCAGCTATAAAACCAAGGCCCCGCTGAATGCACTTTGTATTCTGTGTTTACTTCATTTTGTTGCATTTAATTATGGACACCCAGTTGCATTCAGTTTGTTTAGTGATTCATCCTCTAATTTATGTTTAATTTATGACTAAACAGGATATTGCATCAGCGTCATTTCACATTAACTGACCAATCCCGAACAGTACCACAGGCCATCATTTGGATTAAGACTTGGAACAAGAATACCTGATATTTAGGAATGATATAGCAGTTCGTCTGTCTCTCCGTGTTTCACGGCGGGGCCAGAGGGATGAACGGAGTGAGCTGAGTGGAAACTGTTGCTCAACTGTTGCTTCTTTTAAACTAAATTTATACTCCTCATAAAATGTTCCCAAAATGTTTTTGCCAAAGTTTTCTCATCACAAATCCAATAAAGTATTAAACAGAAAAGAAAAAAAAAAGAACATGTTGTTACATCATCGTAATGTTTTATTTACTCATGACAGCACAGTCTTTAATAAGGTCATCTGTGTACATTAGTGGTTTAAAAATTCAACACATAAACTGGTATAAAGCAGTCCCGGGGACTGGCTGACTAAAAATAGTTCACTTTCCCTTCTCCATCGGCTCTCCTCATCGGTGCACCTTCTCAGTTGTAGCACAGCCTATAAATCTCAGTCACAGTCTTACTAGCTAACAGCTAGTTCTTTCCTCTCGACTTCACCTGCCGCTTTTACAATACATCTGCTGCATTTCTCACATTCGTCGAGATAAAATAAATATCTCTCATGGCTCGCGCTCACTCTGCTGTGTGTAACATTCTTGTCTTTCACTATCCCGACTCCCTGCGTTACCCAGCTGCTGTTAGCTGCTGCATTATTCAAAGTATATTTTGCAGCTAAGGTGGCAGTGGGGTTCCTGTTTTTCACGGTATACAATGTATGAAAATTGACAGTGATCACACTGTTTACTCATCCACACTACTGAAAGAAGCAGCACGACAGAGGATCTTCTTTCTTACTGAACTATCTGCCAGACTCGTCAGCTTCAGCCACACACACAAGCTATTATTTATTTTATCTATTTATTTCTAAAGAAGATTAGTTTTACTTATAACTTCTTTAGCATTTAAAAATATTTTTTACTTTCAATAAAGCCTTTGGTCAACCAAAGAAATAAAAAAAAATCTCTTTTATTACCTTTAAGGTTCCTTGTACCTGACTTTAACATCTGCGTAACACACTTTCCTGACACTGTCACTGTACCATGAAAGCCTCATACCGTGGTAACATCATGTGCTTGTTCAAAGCAGCAGGGCACTAAACCCATACACTGAACCCCTGCTTTATAATCCATGACAGAGACACTTTGGTCCAGGAGGGTCCGACACAGGCAGTTTATTACAACCTGATTGGTCTTTTTGACGCATGGTCCTCTTGCACTGAGATCTCTACTGGTCAAGAACACGCCAAGTCTCCATGTCGTTCGCATCTTGGCAGGGTGTCAGCAGCACTTTACTCTTACTCTAAGTACCTTTGGTTTTCTTCCACGTGTGCATCAAGTCGATGGGGTTACCTTTTGCTAGAGGAACGAACCTGGTGTCTCATCCAGCTTGTTGGAGCTAAAGAATGACAGCAGGTAGACAGATAAACAGATCAAGATGCTGTCTTTATGAAGTCTTTCAACAGGCCCCCAAACTTGTTTTCACTACTTACAGCGTGATTGTCCTGGTTGCCTGGGGTTACTGGCACTACTACCAAAAGAAGACTGGAAGTTATGGATGGTCTCTTGAAGAATCTGCCTCTCTCTACCCTGATGACAGACAACAGTGATCATTATGCATTAGGAACAGATTACAGAAAGATGCTGTAAATGTTCTTTAAAAGCAGCCATATCTGGCATGAATCCACTGTAACACTATATATGTTACATTCCCTCTATATGTCTCTTGTGGCTCAGGCAGTTTATTATTAAGACATAATGTTAGGATATACATTAGAAAGATACAGCACAAAATAGATTGCTGGAAGCAACTTTGAAATGCATAACCACGCTAAACCGAACATACCTTTCCAGCATTGAGCTCTGATATGGCAGCCAAGATCTGTTGTCTGGGTCCGTCTGTTTTGATGCCCAGCTCCTTCAGGTCTCCATCGGTTAAAGTCAGGAATGCTTCCATATCCACCTAAAAGACAAGAAAAGAAAAGAAAAGAAAAGAAAAGAAAAGAAAAGAGATGCATTTTTGGGCTTTAAGAGTGAAAATGTATGGTTAGAAGGCTAAGAAAGAAAAGACGGAGTACCTCTTGTTCCTCAAATATAGGCTGGTATTTCTCAAGGGACAGTTTCTTCAAAATACTGGACAGCTCATCTGAAAAAGTAAAAAAAACTATAAGGGAAACTGATACCACTCATACTTATTTCACATCAAAGCACATGGTGTACATAAAAGAACACAATCCATGCATGATGATGATTTGGGTTAATGCTGAATAAAATGCGCCGACACCTTCATCTGTGATGGTTCCGCTGCTGGATCCTCCGCTGCTCTTGGAGCGTGGATGAGAAGAGGCTGAGGACAGAGAGTCTCCTGGCACGGGGGGAATCTTGGGTGTTGGGGAAGGAGACGGTGTGAGAGTGGGCGATGTGCTCTTGGAAGTCGAGGAATTCCCAGACTGAGGTCTCTTTTTCAACTCCATTTTCTACAAAGGAGGACAGTGAGGGTGGACGGTGGTATTTGTTCAGCTCTGGCTGTTTTTACACAGCTTTACAAGACATTAAGAGTTACTGTCAAAGAAAACCTGTGAAAGAAAGTTGAGACCTTTCTGGAATGGATGTCTGAGGCAACAAGGCTGGGATGGGTGTGAATGTCAGGAAGGCTGATGTCAGGCAGGGGCAAACCAGGTGCTGAAACTGGTGGTGGTAGTGGGGCTTGACTCGGCGTCTGGTTGTGCTGTTTTTCCGGAGGTTGGCTCTTTACCTCTATAAGGCCGGCTGCTCTTTTCCGTTGGGCTGCTATCTGGGAGAGCACGCTGTCTGCACTGCCCCCTGGCGTAAGGAGAAAGCAAGATTGCGATGTGTTTTGCAGCCCCTGTGTCATGCAATCACTTTTTGCTTTTAATGTTTTTACTTGCGAACCTGAACGGTTGTGGGAGTCCCGGTTGAGTCCCGCCACTCCATTTGAGCCTCCAGAGGAGTGGGGGGAGTGATAGTGACCAGAGTTGGAAGGAGAGGATGAAGATGGTCCCTTGGGGATACTGGGAAACTTAATGGACCTGCTGACCACACGGCTGATGGATGTCTGTCCAATAAAGGAGAGAGAAGGAGCAGCATAAGGACAAATTTCGTCTTCTCTGACCTGAACTAAAACCCTCTCTGTCTAACACCCAAAAGGACTCACAATATCTGAGTTTCCACTGCTGTTCAGCTTCCTCTGTGGTGGCATGGGCAGGCGGGGCACTTCGCTCTTGCCCTCCCTGAGGACGCGTGAGCGGTCCGAGTTCCACGGCTCAAAGTTGGAGGGTGGCAAGAAGGGAGGAATCACTGCTTTCAGCTTGTCATTTGGCAGCCGAGTCAAGGGGGCCCCGCTTCTCAACTAAATTAGACAGACACATATTAAGAGTCACAAACACGTCTTAAAACTAAAAGAACCCTAATCCAGGATAGTGCTCCTACCATCGTGGTTATTAGAAAGTCGTCTTTCTCTGAGGATGCTCTGCAGTGACCTGCTGAAAGGAGAATACATCACATTTATACATTACTTTGCTCACATAAAGATGGACATATGCTCAGCTACATTTACCCTAAACATCTCATGGACATGTGATGTCATTCATGGTTTTAAGGAAAAAGACTCACCACCATCTTTGGTCTTCACTGCCCAGGCGGTGCTCATGTCATTCCCTGCTACAGCAGGAGTAGGTGCCACCGCCCCGTTGGAAACAGCAGCGGGCTTCCTGTTCGCCTTCATCGTGGCATCCAGTGAACTCTCGGCATCGTCTGGAAATGGAGCCAGGCGATTGGCTGAAAGGCCATGCCTGAGAGTGTGAGTTAACTTGAGCCGACGGAAGCGGTTCGACATCCTACTCCACCAGGACTGGAAGAGGGTGGACACAAAGGAGCGTTATAACCAAAACTATTATGATATCCTTGATAGAAAGCAACTTTGCAAATTACATTTTTACCTTAAGGCCTCCTTTGTCATCGGGCGGCACGGGGACATTGTTGAGGGACTGTCGACTCTTGGAGCGCGTCATTAAAGTTCTGGCGCGGTGTTTCGACTTATCTTTGTCTACCTGCATGCACACGGATGCTAACAGACGCACCAGCTCAGTGTCTGACAGAAAACACAGGGAAACAATTATGAGTATATGCAGTTAATAACTTGCAAAACGCGAGGGATTTAAGTCGACCTGTTTCATGATCGTTATCATAGATTATTCTACTGATTATTTTCTCTATTAATAGATGAATTGTTTGATTAGACAAACTGATAAACACCCATCACATTCAAACAGCTCGTTTCACACAGCTAATACTTCAAAAAACAACCTCCTCACTTACTGCTAAAACCAAAGTCCAGGGATGAGCTTTTCTAAAAGCAAATATAACTGAAAAAAGATTCAGTTCTTTTTATTCCAATTCACGCTTCTAAATTTTGATTGGTTGATATTATGAAATCACTACGTGTGTCCTGTATCCTCATCTTAAGTACACTACTTTATTTAAAAGGTTTAAATAAGGGATTTCACAAATGGTGGATGCCTTTTGGTTGGTTGGTTTTTTTAGCTGATTATGAATGAATTATAGTCTTTAGCTGAGGTTTTCCCAGTGTTATTAGACGGAGCAATGACAGGAAGAACTACCTGGATCATTGAGCAGCATAACCAAATCAAACGCTGTGTATCCATTCTTAGCTCGGAGGTTGACATCAGCACCTTGATTCAACAAGTACTTGACAATGTCTTTATTGCTGAATGGAGGGCGGAGGAGAAAACAAAAGACAGTGTAAGAAATGATACTTGCTCTGTGTATGACTTTGGAAGTCAGACATCCTGATATTAAATATGGTATTGACTTTTTGTCACTCTGTAGTAGAAACCTGTTCTAATTTACATTCAAAATCAGCAGGACAGCAACAACAGTGTTTAACACCTGAGCCAAACTTCTTAACCTCAAATTGATCTAAATCATTCTAATAAAAAAGCAATTTTCTGGTTGAAACAAACCAGCAGCTTCTCCTCACCCGTGGTAGGTGGCCTGCATTAAAGCGGTCCACCCATGGACACCATCTTGTTTATCTATGTCGGCATTCTTCTCCACCATCAGCTGAACCACCTCTAACTGGCCGCTTACTGCTGCCATCATGAGAGGCGTTGCTCCCTCCTGATTGGACAAATTCACCTGAGCAGGATCCTCCTCCAGGATTTCTTTGACCAGCTGTGAATTTCCTGAGAAGAAAACATATTTACAGATGTGTAGAGGCATGTAAAGTCATTCGTTTCCCAAAAACTTTTCCTCCAGGTTTATCTGTTCGATTCAGCGTACCTAATTTCAGAGCGCTGAGCACATCTGGCCTTCTTCTCTCATCATCTGCGAAGAAACAAGTGAGAATGAGAAGAGGAAAGAGATCTGGAAAAAACACAGCCCACATAGCTCAGCAAAAATCAGGCAGCGTGGGGGGCGGGGCTGGGGTGATAAGTACACAACTGTTACATGCTACAGAGTTCAACACACACATAAATCACATCAACTATAATTTATGTGCGAGACTGCTTAGAAAAAAAAGAAAAAAGGCAGAAAAGTAGAGCGGTGAAAGACGCATTCACTAGCAAGAACTAAAGCTCCAAATGTGATTTACCAGAATGTACTGCTAATGAAGATGACACGTTAATGAGAAGCAAAGAGCTAAGCCAGAGGCTGACGCTGTGGTTTGGGGAAGGCAGTGGCTTCGAATCCTGATAAATCCCTCTCAGTTCCCACAAACAGTTGCATAGGGCAGGTGGGCATTTGCAGCAGTAAACCAGCGATGTCTGAAAGGTGGGCCCACTCCTGAACTTCAGATAAGAGTAATAAGAACCTCACCAGAACTTGTACATCGTTAGAAACTAAAACTTGTAGGTTTCGCTAACAAATCTGCCTGATTTGTCTTTTCACACTTTTCCTTGTTTGCATGCTGCAATTAAAACCTTTGAAATATACACTGCGTGTGGCTACGTTGGTCATTTGAGCTAAAAACCTGAACTACCTGTGAGAAGAGCCATGAAACAAAGAGGCTGAGCTCCTCTGGCGCCTCTCACGTTAATGTTAACTGAAGTGCATTTGCATCCTGCAGGGGGTCGGGAGTGGGGGATGGATTCTCTTGTCGACATGGTGCTACCAAAATAAAATTCAAAAGCTTTCAAAGCACCACACACTCTCAGAAAACACTAAAAAGTTGAGTATTTACTTTATTTTGTCTTTTTGCAAACACTTTTTGCACTATTACGTCACTCTGCTATTCTCTGATAATAACATAAAACATAAAAACATTCAACTGACTCCTTCATTATACTATACAGTGAAGTGTATTAACACAAGGCCTACTGTGGAAACCACTGTTGCCTTTATATGTTCTTTTTATGTTCTATATGGATTGAAGATACATGTGAAGTTGAAGTTCTATACTGATGTTATCCATGTTATTTGTGTCTGCTTTGGCTGATTTAATTTTAGTATTAATAATAATAATAAACCCCAACAATCAGATGACCCACTATGAAAACCACTTGGCAACGGTGGAGAGGAAAAAACTCCCTTCTAACAGGAAGAAACCTTCAACAGAACCAGGAGGGGCAGTCATGCTGCGCCCGCTAAGGGGTGAGGGAAGGAAGACAGGACAGCCAGTATTTGTTCTTTTTAGGAAACATGTAACAATGTGTGTGCAGGCTCGGCCGCTCAGCTCCTTCAGTTTGCTTCAAAAGTTTTTCAGACTGGAAGATGTAAGTAAGTAAATTTTTATTTATATAACACCTTTCAAGATAAAATCACAAAGTGCTTCAAGCTAAAACATAAGAACAAAAATCAACCAAAAGCAAGTTTAAAAAGATGAGTTTTTAACTGTTCTTTTACAAGGGCGTGTATAATATGCGATGGCACTACTGTACTTTATCATCAGGCCAAGACAGCAAAGTCTGAATGAGTAACTGAGGGAAGGCCGTACCTGTCTGTGGTCTGACAGTAGTGATGGAGTCCAAATAAGCCTTGATGTCTCTCTGTTTCAGCTGCATGGCCAGTTCAAAGGCTGTCTTGGACAGAACGTTGATTCGGTCTGGGTCAGCTCCACGTTCCACCAGCTGCTGAGCCACAGCCACCTTTGCAAAACACACACACACAGCTTTAATCATCAGGTCCTACAGAAAATTAGCCCAGGTCCATTTTAAACAATTTATAAAAACCCATTAATAAATGCCACCAACATACCCACAATGTGCTAAATATATATATCTTTTTTTATCCATCCAACCGTCAATGTTTTAAACCCTACCTTCCCACTTAGAGTGGACAGCATCAGCGGTCCCCATCCAGTGGTCTTCTGAGAGAAGTTTACATCAGAGCCCCACTCCAGCAGCAGGCACACAACGGCCTCATGACCGTGCTGAGACGCCACCATCAACGCTGTGATGTCCATGAATTCTCTGCCACCTCCTCCTCCCAGACAGCCTTCACCGGGTCCAAAACTGGCTCCGCTGTGAAAAAAAAACACAAAACACAAAACAGTGGAGGATGTTAGTTAGATATCACACTGGGCTACAAATTTACTTGAAAAAGAGAAAAAACCTGCAGCTGTTGTTATTGTTGCCATTGGAGACCGCCTCTGCGGCAACAGCCAGGTGATCAAAGTCATCCACGTACGCACCGCTCTCCAGAAGCAGCTTGACTACATGAGTGTGTCCCCCGCGAGCCGCCATGGTCAGGACGCTTGCTCCAAGCCTGTTGCGCCCATTAATCTCTGCCCCGTTCTCCAAAAGAATGTGGGCGACAGTCAAGTGGCCAAACCTGGGAGGAGAAATAGGACAGAGGAAGAACTTTGCATGTAGAAGTTGTTCTAGGTGAATTAGGATGCTCTTTTTAAGCCAGCTATCACAGGCTCCAAAAGAGATGCCAGTGCACTTTAAGCAAGGACTGTGTAGAAAACTACAGGTATGTTCAAAATTAGAAAAAGAAAATGGATAAAAGTGAACAGTAATTTGCTACAAAGCACTTGAATTTTCTCTATAAATAAGGTTGAAGGCTCATTGAAATCTCTAGATAACAATGGTATTACTTTATAATACGGCCTGCACATAAGGGCATAAATTAAGGTTTTGTTTCTTTTAAGATCAATTTAGCTAGGCTTGGCTCCATCATTATAAATTCTCACTGGCCTGCAAATTTTGATGATATCTTTGTTTCCTGTAAAAACCTGACTTGTTACCCCGTTATTATAATGTGCCTTCTTGTAATTAACTGTTGGTAAAATATAATTACATTTGAATTTCAAGTAAAATAATTTAAATACAATTTAACTACAGTGGAATTTGTCGCTGGCTGTATTATAAAGTGTTACCCACGAAACTCCACTAAGTTCCGCAAATGTTAAACCCCCGATCGGCCTGTGATATTAAAGGAAACAAGACTAAACACAATCTGCTCCCTCTCATGTCACTAAAATGTGTGTTTTTATGCGACGAATTGGGGAGGGGCATCGGAAGATTCCTTCCCTTTAATATTAATTACTTTATGATTAACAACACACGGTGGCAAATAAAAAAGGCACATTTTTAGAAGGAGTATGGTGCCACCCTCTTACATGAGCTACATGAGTTACATGAGCTCCAGCAAGCTGCCCCACCTCGCAGCCTGCATCAGTGGGGTCCAGCCGTAGTTGTTGCGACTGTCCACTGAGGCCCCCTTTCTCAGCAAGAACCGGACCAGGTTCTCGTGTCCGCTGGCCGAGGCGAACTGCAGGCCGGTGTTTCCCTCTTCGTCGGTGCAGTCCACAGGTATCAGAGACAACATGTCCGCAGCGTCACACTCCGAACCCGCTTCTGACCGCAGCCTGCTCTGCCGCCCGGACTCCTTCGGGGCTCCGGGCTCCAGGATGCTCCGGGCCGTTTCATAGTCCCCCTCATCGCAGGCACGTAGAAGTAGCCGCGAATTCACGGGGACCCCGAAATTCATGTCTTTATTCGCCGCGCTGTTTCGTCTCCATTCAGTTTCCAGTTGTTTTATCGACGCTAACCGTGAAAAAGTTCTCCTCTGTCACTTGGCGGCGGCCTGTGTTTGGAAATCATGATGCACAGCAAAATGAAGTTCAGATTTGTTGTTAATGTTCTTCCTTTCAAACAATACGCCAAGGAGCTCCTCTCCAGTCTCTACATTTAGTCTAATGTTCTTCACAAAACAACTTTGTGGCCATCAGCCGGCGATGCCCGGTTCCGTTACTTGTTTAGGAATCTGACCACGGTGAAGTTAGTGGCTACACGGCGCAACTTCTGCTTTTCAAAACAAAAGCATACTCAGGTACGATCAGCTTTTAAGGTACTTTGGTCAAACCCACTTATAGCTCGGCTGCGTAGTATATTTCATTACATTGTGTTTGTATATCCTCACTCCACATTCGTATATGACTAGTGTCCGATACATTATTAGCCAAGATAATATTTTAAAATATACAGTGTCACAAACCTTAATATATACTTTGTGACACAAAGCAAATGACACATCTTATAATTTAAAAATGTAAATATCAAAAGGGTAGTGTTCCACAGAATAGTATTGATATTGATATTATTCACTCGGCTATCACCATATTTCTGAACTTTTTGTTCGCCTCAACATGATTGTATTATTCTGAAACGTTTTTTACCGGAAGTGTTCTCTGGTTTTTATGTCTCTGTTTGCTGTTGTTGTCCGAGGTTTCTGCGTTACATACTTAGAGGTTATTTAGTTGTTGTAGATATACAGAGGTTAACAGTGCTAAAAACACGAGGTTTCTGGTTTATTTTTAATGTTGTCATGATTGTTATTGTTATTTATGTCCTGCCAACGCGCAGCTGATCAGATGTGCGAAAAACGTGTTTCCACTGCCCTCCAGTGGTGGAAAAATGCAACAATTCACTTTATTCCTTTTTTTTTTTAAACCACAGACACCAAATAGCAGTATCTACAGTGAGCATTATTATTTGCACAATATACACAAATATAGTTTTAATGTAAACTTTGAAATAAGGTTTACTTTAAATAAATAAATATATTTGAAAAAATATTTTTAAAAATCTGGGAGATTTTTTTTTCTCTCAGTAGAAAAAACAAGCAGTATGTTATGTCTGTGAAGGTTCTCAGTCATCCAGGTCATCGTAGTCAAAGGAGCTTGCAAAGAAAAGCGTCTGGACTTCTTTAAGTTGCTTGAAGACGTTTCACCTCTCATCCGAGAAGCTTCTTCAGTTCTAAGGTCAAATGGTGGAGAGTCCCAGATTTAAACCTAGTGGGAGTGACCCCCCACAGAGGGACAAAAGGACCCCCTGATGATCCTCTAATCGCCTGAGCCAAGGTGGGAAACTGGGTGTGGGTCCCAATCAGCCAGAGTTTCAGGTGTGTTCATTGTGAAACCTGGCCCCACCTTATCATGCGAATTCCTGAGGTCAGATGGCCCAGGATGTGAGTGGGCGTTAAGGCGTCTGGGAAGGGATCTCAAAACTGGATTATAGATGGCAGAGAGTTGGTGTCGTAAACCACCGCCTCTGTTCAAAGATGGTCGCTCACAGTGGACATAGATCTCTGTCCAAAATGTGAACATTGGCATCCTCGAAAGAGTGTCCTTTATCCTTAAGATGCAGATGGACTTCTAAGTCAGCAAAGAGGCACAGAAAAGAAGACCAGACACCAGCGAGGGAGGATAAGAAGGACAGACGCAACAACATTGTCATCCCCTATGTAGCCGGTGTATCAGAGAAACTCAGGAGAGTTTTCTCCAAGCATGACATCCCAGTGTATTTCAGACCCAGCAACACGCTCAGACAGAAACTGGTTCACCCGAAAGACAAAACGCCAAAACACAAACTTAACAATGTGGTGTATGCGGTACAGTGCAGCGAGGAATGCTCAGACCTCTACATCGGCGAGACCAAACAGCCACTTCACAAGCGCATGGCACAACACAGAGGAGCCACCTCCACAGGACAAGACTCAGCAGTCCATCTGCATCTTAAGGATAAAGGACACTCTTTCGAGGATGCCAATGTTCACATTTTGGACAGAGAGGACAGATGGTTTGAAAGAGGAGTGAAAGAAGCCATCTATGTCCACTGTGAGCGACCATCTTTGAACAGAGGCGGGGGTTTACGACACCAACTGTCTGCCATCTATAATCCAGTTTTGAGATCCCTCCCCAGACGCCTTAACGCCCACTCACATCCTGGGCCATCTGACCTCAGGAATTCGCATGAGAAGGTGGGGCCAGGTTTCACAATGAACACACCCGAAACTCTGGCTGATTGGGACCCACGCCCAGTTTCCCACCTTGGCTCAGGCGATTAGAGGATCATCAGGGGGTCCTTTTGTCCCTCTGTGGGGGGTCACTCCCACTAGGTTTATATCTGGGACTCTCCACCATTTGACCTTAGAACTGAAGAAGCTTCTCGGATGAGAGGTGAAACGTCTTCAAGTAACTTAAAGAAGTCCAGACGCTTTTCTTTGCAAGCTCCTTTGACGAAGCAGTATGTTAATGAAAAAAAAATTGTTTGTTGCAGGATTCGATTTGTTTTCATAGCTTGTTTTCACAGCCAGTACAGTCAGAGCAAGCAAACAAACAAAAACACAAAAACAAAAAGGAAATGATTTTAAATGTATCTAATTAAATTACATATACAATTTGTACATTGTAAAATGTTAGAATTAATAGAATCTGGTCAAATGAAATTTACTTGATTGGCATAGATTTAGTTTATACCAAGTATATTTTCCGTGATGATTGCTAATTTAAATAAATAAATCTTTGATTTTATATATTTCATTTACATTTTACTCAAAATTCTTGCTTCATGTTTACTGGAGGTTAAGCTTTATTTACTGTGTACCCTGGGGGTTGGAATAACAGTTTCTTTTGTTTAATATGACGATAGGGGCTTCTCAGTGTCAACTTTATATTTCAATTTTGTGGGATATATTTTGCGGAAATTTGTGTAATTAAACCATTTATATCATTAGAACTATTTTGTAAAATATTGTATTATTTAATATTGATACTTTAACTTGCTTGTTACTGTTCTTACTGTGTTGGAGCAACTGTGACCTTTTAATTTCCTCTGGGATTAAAAAATATTCTGATTTTGATTCTTGCTTCTAAATGCACATTTTGGAATGAAGAATTTGCCATAGATTACGAGTAACAACACAATAACTACTGTAACAAATTTGTGGCATTATCAGTTTGTACAAATCACTATTACTGGAATAATAGTAAAGGTAACAGTTGCAGTCTTATCTAAAACGCACATACGTGATCACACTGCAATTTCAAACTCACGTTAATAGATGTCGCTATTAGTTACGGAGCTGCTTGAAACACCAACGAAGAAGTAGAAGACTTCCGGATGAGCAGTACATATGAGGAAACTGGCCTGTGCTCGGTCTTTTCACCGAGAGCTGACCACGTTGGTGGCGTGCTTTCCTGGCTCACCGCTGTTCGCTTGAATTTTTTTCCGAATAAGTCGGTCAGGAATATTCACAATGGTATGTGCTGTTTGATTATGTCAACCAACAAGTTGTATGCAGCTGGTTTTTGCTAACTGCTTGATAATTTGTAGAGTAATTTGAACTCAAGAGTTCTACGGAGTGTCGCTGCTAATGCCGACAGCTAATGGCGCTCGCAGCCCCTTCATAAACACCGTCCAAACGGACTGTAGATAGTTACTAACGTTAGCAAGCTGTAGATTCATGCGGCTGTGGATGTTAAATGCACAGTTAACGTTTCGGCGCATTTCTAAGCGAGGCAGAAGACTCTTATATAAAGTTCAAGCTTCCTCTTGACTCGCGCGTTTTGTGGGGGCCGGTTGTTGCTGAAAGTAAATCATCTGGGTGTCGTTATTCATCGGGGTGTCCCAAATTATAGTTCTCTGCCGCTGCGTTCAGGTGCTTTTGCCCGGGCTTCCGAATCAGTGTAAAAGGAATCAAACCTAAACTAGTTCGCTGCGCGTGTTCTTGAGATCTCCCCCTTTTTTTTTTTTTTTTTTTTTGGGGGGGGGCGGCTTGTTTAATTGTAAGCCATGCTGTGTAATAGTCTGCGGACCCCTTTTTTTTTTTTTTTTAAATACATCGTCCTGCAATATCAAGGATGGGCCTGAGTAACTGCTTTTTCCTCCTCACATCCAGGCTTTTAAGGACACCGGCAAGGCACCAGTTGACACTGAGGTTGCCATCCACCGCATCCGCATCACCCTCACCAGCCGCAACGTCAAATCTCTGGAGAAGGGTAATTAAGCTCAGATTTAGTTAATGTTGTGAGTTTAACCTGACCTGAGCTATGAGGACAAAAATTTGACTGATAAACCCTGATTTATGTATACGCTATTCTGAGCCACGGCTTGGAAAGCAAATCAAGGCAAAGTGATGACTGGCCGTGTTTTCAAGTTTTTGTGCATTTCTGCTCTGCAGTCTGCGCAGACCTGATCCGTGGGGCTAAGGAAAAGAACCTGAAGGTGAAGGGACCTGTCCGCATGCCAACCAAGGTACTGAAGACCATGGCTCAGAACTCTTATCTAACACCACATTGGAATAAATTGCTTTTTCTTGATTGCGTATCCTGAATGCTTGATCATTTTATTAAAGTAAAATGCATTTCTCTTCCTCCCTCCAGACTCTGCGCATCACCACCAGAAAGACTCCCTGTGGTGAAGGGTCCAAAACCTGGGATCGCTTCCAGATGAGGATCCATAAGCGCCTGATTGATCTGCACAGCCCATCTGAAATTGTCAAGCAGATCACCTCCATCAGCATCGAACCTGGTGTAGAGGTCGAAGTCACTATCGCTGATGCATAAATGACCCAGATTTTTCAATAAAGCAATGAATGAGGAAACTATGACGTGGTGGTGTTTGGGTTTGTGATGGTGGGAAACCTCAAAAGGCCGAGTTTGCGATGAGTGTCTAGATGTTAATTGTAAACTTAAGCAAAATCTGCCTACAGGTACAAATAAAGGAACCTGAAAAAGCAGTCTTAGACGCTCACTGAATGGCTGTAGTTTTCAAAAGCAATAGATATAAATTTGCCTTTTATTAATATGTCTTAAAGGAAAGAATGTGCCAAAGGTTTTACTAAGTTAAAATGAGTGTAAACATTTGTCAGTTGAAGAATTATTAGGGAAACCTTGAACTAAGGGGGCTAGTGAAATATGACAACTGTAAACCAGAGTTGGATGTCTCGAGACCGGTCTTCACTTTTACGTGGTCTTGGTCTTGCTTTCTCAGATCGACAAAGTGTTCAGGAGATTTGGAGTCAACCATGGGGGGTGGCTTACTGGGCTTAAGCCCGGGTCATTTTTTCAGAAGCCCGGGGTCTTTTGGAGTGTAATTTGTTTCATAGTAAGATGCCTGACTGACAACTATAAAACAAAAACTACACACCATATTCCAAGCACATAGCACACAGTACTAAATTCCCTTTAATTTTGGTATGATCCGAGCTCAGGCACTAGTAGACTGAGCACAACGCTTGCGCATGTGAGCAAGGGGGGAGAAGCTGCTCCCTGCGAGTTTACTGCAGACAGAGGAGAGCTTAAGTTTGACCAGGTACCAAAGCAAATCATTGGCACTGTTCTAATAATGTAAATATGACAATGTTTCACAAAAGATTGATATTAAACTGATCACTTGACCCATATTACGTTACTTGCTCTTCGAGTGAATCAACAAATGGCGAAATGAAAAGCCGAACAACAATAATGCTTTCTTTTTAGAGAGTCTTAGCTTACATGTGTGTTTATTTCATATTTTCAGTTGTTACCCTCCACGGCTAAACAAACTCTAAATCGGTTTCAGATATGTACTGATGAACACAACAATGGCCATAAGGAGCTTCTTTCAAAGAAAAAACTCAGGTAGATGTTATTTTATGTATTATGCTTTGGATGTTGTTCAGTATATTTCTATGCAAAACAAGAGGAATTTCAATTCACAGCAGTATATTCACAGTTGAAACCAGATCTTTACATAAACTTTAGAGAGAAAACATAGAAACATTTTTTTACTGTTAAACATCAATTTAGAGTAAACTTGTTTTGTTTTAGATAAATAAATATTGAAATATCTTTTGAATTAGTTAAATGTCAGAATAAAAAGAGGAAGCTGTCTATTTTTCATTACTTTCATCAAATTTAGGAGTACATATACACTAAGTTTATTGTTAATTAATAAGAAAACTCCAGACGATTCCATTCTGAGCTGAAGAAGCTTCTGACAGGTTCGTAGAGTCCATGTGAGTAAATTGGTGGCACAGCTGTGGATGCATATAAGGCAAAACACAGAGCCTGTTTCTTTGACATGGGAAAATCAAGAGATGTCAACCAAAACACCAGGAAAAGAATTGTGGAGCTCCATGAGTGTGGCTCAATTTTGAATACAATTTGGTGCCATTTACAATTAAGAAATACAGACAATTTACTCTTAAATTTAACAAATATGTTTTTATATTTATTAATCTAAAAAATAAACATTTAGTCTGATTCGATGTTACAATTAAAAACGTTTTTGTGTTTTTATCTGAAGAGTGTGTAAATGTCTGGTTTCAACTGTATATTTGATGATGTTGGTGTTTGGCTTGATTGTCAGCACAAAGAGGGAGAGAGAGGAACAGAGAGGGAGAGAGAGGAGCAGAGAGGGAGAGAGAGGACAGAACAGAGATGGAACAAGAGCAGGTGACACACATGTTAGTCAAACGGTTGTTTGCCAAAACTCATCAGAACATGTATCTCGTACCTTGTGTGACTTCTGAGATACCATTTGTTACTTTTCAAATTCTATATTTATTAAGTTATGCAGGCTTGTTTGCACAATAAGGCTAAATAATTATATAAGCTGCTCTGAATCTAAATAGTGGACTTTGGTAGAATTAAAAAATAAGTGTAGTGCAGGTCTATGATGATTTTTAGTGCTACTATCATCTAGTTTTGATTCTGGTTCTGTTTTGGTTAAGTCCTCAGTAGTCCTGATTTTGAACTCTTGTAGTCCTGTTTTGATTCCCGATCAGTTCTGGGTCTGTTTGAATTGGGGTTTAGTCCTCGTGTCTTGATACAGTTTAAGGTGTCCTGCATATGTGATATTTATTTTTTCCTATATGAAGTCATTCTTTTTTGAACAAAACTCAAAACAGAGCCTATTAATCTATCAGTCATTTCTACCCTCGCTTTATTTTCTTTCGCTGCTCAGCTCTCACACAGTGCCTCAGCTGTGCTCCAATCCCTCCATATTGTGGCCAATCACATGCGAGGATATAGGATAATATCACTGTGTGAAAAACAGAGAGGGTGAGAGACGTGACAGTCAAGTGCGTCAAGTCAAGTGAGGATGGCTGTGCTAAAGCAAAAACACATAAATATGCCTGACACCCGTAAACGAAGCAGCATCTGGCTGCAGTTTAAAGACTTTTTTGTCTGTCTCTGTCTCGTCTCGACTTGGTCTCGACTTGTTCTTAGTCTTGTCTTGGTCTCGATACCCTCTGGTCTTGGTCTTGGTTTAGGCGGTCTTGACTGCAAGTCTAGTTGCACCAGTGGTGCCATGAGCAGTATCTATCTGCTGCTCATCAGCTGCTATGCCGTGGTTATTGTCACAATGTGGTGTATTTGGATCACTCGATCCTAAGTGGATATGGATATGATCCAGGATTGGATGTTTTGTAAAAAATTTGAAAGGAACAATTGTTCCTTTCCCCTTTGCTGTGTACTCTGCTGATGCTGTTTTCAAAACCTACCACACTCATGTACAGTATCAGTGTCACACTGAGATATTTCAAAGATAATAATAATACATTTTATTTGAAAGCGCCTTTCAAAACACTCAAGGTCACTGTACACATTAGAATAAAAAGCAACATAAAAACAAGCAGTTTACACAATCGTAAAAGCATAAGACATAAACTAATTTAAAAGAGCAGAGTGGAGAGGTTATGTGGGATAAGCTATTTTGAACAAGTGAGTTTTGAGTTGGGACTTAAAGAGAGAGAAGGAAGAGATATTTCTTAAATCAGGAGGTAGGGGATTCCAGAGTCGTGGAGCAGAGCAGCTGAAAGCCCTGCTCCCCATGGTGGCAAGACGGGGGGAGGGGACGGAGAGTGAAAGGGAAGAAGTAGATCGACGTAGTAGTAGTACAATGAGATGGGGCGGCGATCTTAACCAGATCAGAAAGATATGGAGGGCAGAGATGATGAATAGCCTTAAATGTGTACAAGAGTATTTTGAAATTGATACGATATTTGACCGGGAGCCAGTGAAGCTGCTGCAGAACAGGAGTAATGTGGTGGATAGAAGGGGTCCTGGTGATGATACGGGCAGCAGAGTTCTGGACGCGTTGAAGCTTGTGGATGGATTTTTGAGTATAAAAATAACCTGAATAAATACAAATAAAGGGAAAGAGCTGTCCAGACCTCTGTCTCTGACCATCTGTGTTAACACTTGAAATCGGAAACATGTAAATGTAACAAACATGTTAAAACATAAGAAATCAGGAAGGGGCAAAAAAAGCATTTTGCTAAAAAAAGATTTAGAGCAGAAGTTTTTAAAATGAAGATATATTGCATTTATTTACAATTAAAAACACACAGAGCAGAAAGTGTGTTACTGTTTTACATCCACAGACACACAAGAAAAGAAGCCGGCAACATGAGGTCAAGTTATGGCAATTTTATTTGTGTATTTCAGTACATGTATTCAGAATAGAGTTTTTAAAAACAAACAAACGTCCCAAGTCAAGTTTGGGGGGATTTTTGTGAAAGAAAGGTTGAGAGAGGGGGAAGGAGGAAGAAACTATTGCTCTCCTAAAACTTGATGCTGCTGGGTCAGTTTTTTCTCAGCAGTCTGCTCCAGAATCCACTCCTGTCCTCGGCTTTCTTTTCTTTTTCTTTTGCCTTCAGCTCTTTTAAGGTTTTGTTTAGCTGCTCCTCGGCGTCTTTAAATGCTTCTTTCAGCTGCTGTTTGGCCAGTTTGACTTTCTGTTTCAGGAGCTCTTTAGCTTCCTTTTTGTGCTTTTGTATTTCTTTAAGTGCATCTTTGCAGCCTTTCTTGGTCACCTCAGAGGCTGTCGTTTCTTTCTTGAATACCTTCAACTCAATTTTCTCTTCTGCAAGTTCTTCTTGCACTTTCATCAGTTTCTTCTTCAGAGTTTCACTTTCCTGTTTTGCCTCCCATTTTCCATGTGTCTCTTTTTCTATTTCTTCCTCTGTTTCCAGCAACTTCTTCCTCATGTTTTGAGTGAAACTCTTTGTATTTTCCATTTCTTTCTTTGCTTCCTGTATTTTAAATTTCTCTTCCTCCAACACTTTTTGAGCTTCCAACAATTCTTTCTTCATATTTTCAATCTCATTTTCTGCCTCATGTTTACGTTTTTTCTCCTCTTGAAGTTGTTGCTTTACATGCAGTAATTCCTTCCTGAGTATTTCAGCTTCAGCCATTACATTTTCAGCTTCTTGTGCTGCCAACTGCATTTTCCTTTTCTCCCCTTCAAAAGCTTCCTGCACCTCCTGTAATTCCTGCATCACATTTTCTGCCTCCTTCTTTGCAGTTTGATATTTATTTTTAGCTTCTTGTGCTGTGCTTTTCTCTTCCTGCAATGCTTTTTGAGCTTCCAACAGTTCTTTCTTGATGTTTTCATTCTCATTTTCTGCTTGTTGTTTTCCCATCTTCTCTCCTTTAAGCTTTAGACCCACATGCAGTAATTCCTTCAATACTACTTCGGTTTCAAACTTTGAATTTTTAGCTTCTCCTCTTGATTCTTCTGCCACTTCTTTTAATTTGACATTTTCAGCCTGTATTATTTGAAATTCTTCTCGTAGTTTAATCAGCTCAGACTGTTCTGTACTGTATGGTGACGCACTCACCAATCCTCTTCTCGATCTCCCTTGATTCATTTTGGCCTTTTAAACAAAGGAACCAAAGTTTTGTAGAGAAGTGAAGTTTTCGATGTGTTTTTTTCTTCAACCGTCGTCTGTCCTGCACAGAGATGCTGCTGTAGATGTGTCTCTAGCTGTGTCTGGATAAAATGAAAAATGCTGTAACTAAGTGCTTGTGTTGCACAGTTCTACAAAACATTCCATTCCATGCATGCTCCGCCCACATGGTCAGGAATGTCAGGTGCTGCATCACCAAATGCTGCTCCCGTTGCCTAGCAATAACAGCTGTTTACTTTTTGGGGTCTGGTTCATTATTTAATAAAGAAAACATGTCCAAGTATTGCAACCATGGTGCTGAGGCTCAGTGCATATTCTAGCCTGCTGTGTGGGTGGGCAGCTAGAAATCACTGGTGGGCAACATGAGAGAGGAGAAAACTGGAGCAGCCAAGCAGGGAGCTGCAGGTTGCTGGTTTGAGTCTCTGTTCAGATGCTGGTGTCTCCTCTCTCTGAGATGTTTGCAAACAGTCCCAGATAAAACAATAAGGATAATAAACAAACACGTGACTAAACTAACATTTATGACACTGATATGTTTCATGTGATGGCCTCTATACAGCAGTCACTGCAAGCATCCACATCAGCACACTTACGTTTCTTTAAGCAGGCGTGCTGGGGTCCTCCTAAGGAAAGTTTGAGAACTTCATTTCCTTCATGCTGGTGAACTTTTTACCAAATATTTTCATCAAAGCTTCTCCATCACTGACAGCGATTGTTTGGATCTTCACACTCATCTCCATGAACCCTAAAAATTGAGTTTCACTTTGCTCATATAATGCCAGGAGTGTCTCCATATTCCACAAACGTCTATGCAAACATGTAACAGTATCCCATATTCATATAAATATTATTGATATTATAACAAAAGCTGTCTCCACCACAATTGTCCCAAGTGCTTTTTTTAAAACAGGATTTTAAACCAGAGGATTTCCCTAAAGCTTAATTTTTTAAATATTTTGTAGACAACAACAGAATCATTTCAGAAAAACTCAAAATGACTGGTGTCAATATTATTTGCCCCACAAAAAAGGTCAAATATAAAAAAATATTGCAAATATTGCACAGTGAAAAGGCACTACAGCTCAGTTGTTCCCACTCGCCTTTGTCCTCCTGTTTCCCCTCCCTCTCCCCTCCAACGAAGAGTTAAACAGTTTGATGGCGTGTGGGACAAAGGAGTTTTTAAGCCTGTTGGTTCTTGACTTTGAGAGAAGCAACCTGTCGCTGAATAGGCTCCTCTGATTATTTACGAGCATGTGCAGAGGATGCCCAGCATTTTCCATAATGTCCAGCAGTTTCTTTAATGTCCTTTTCTCTCCCACTATCACCAAAGTGTCCAGCTTCATGCCGACCACAGAGCTAGCCTTCCTGATTCGTTTTTCCAGCCTGGATGAGTCCTTTGCTGTGCTGCTCCCCCAGCTGTTTCTGGTTCTGTTTTGGTTAAGTCCTAAGAAGTCCTGATTTTGAACTGTTGTAGTCCTGTTTTGAGGGGAGAGATGATGAATGGCCTTAAATGTGTACAAGAGTATTTTGAAATTGATACGATATTTGACCGGGAGCCAATGAAGCTGCTGCAGAACAGGAGTAATGTGGTGGATAGAAGGGGTCCTGGTGATGATACGGGCAGCAGAGTTCTGGACGCGTTGAAGCTTGTGGATGGATTTTTGAGTATAAAAATAACCTGAATAAATACAAATAAAGGGAAAGAGCTGTCCAGACCTCTGTCTCTGACCATCTGTGTTAACACTTGAAATCGGAAACATGTAAATGTAACAAACATGTTAAAACATAAGAAATCAGGAAGGGGCAAAAAAAGCATTTTGCTAAAAAAAGATTTAGAGCAGAAGTTTTTAAAATGAAGATATATTGCATTTATTTACAATTAAAAACACACAGAGCAGAAAGTGTGTTACTGTTTTACATCCACAGACACACAAGAAAAGAAGCCGGCAACATGAGGTCAAGTTATGGCAATTTTATTTGTGTATTTCAGTACATGTATTCAGAATAGAGTTTTTAAAAACAAACAAACGTCCCAAGTCAAGTTTGGGGGGATTTTTGTGAAAGAAAGGTTGAGAGAGGGGGAAGGAGGAAGAAACTATTGCTCTCCTTAAACTTGATGCTGCTGGGTCAGTTTTTTCTCAGCAGTCTGCTCCAGAATCCACTCCTGTCCTCGGCTTTCTTTTCTTTTTCTTTTGCCTTCAGCTCTTTTAAGGTTTTGTTTAGCTGCTCCTCGGCGTCTTTAAATGCTTCTTTCAGCTGCTGTTTGGCCAGTTTGACTTTCTGTTTCAGGAGCTCTTTAGCTTCCTTTTTGTGCTTTTGTATTTCTTTAAGTGCATCTTTGCAGCTTTTCTTGGTCACCTCAGAGGCTGTCGTTTCTTTCTTGAATACCTTCACCTCAATTTTCTCTTCTGCAAGTTCTTCTTGCACTTTCATCAGTTTCTTCTTCAGAGTTTCACTTTCCTGTTTTGCCTCCCATTTTCCATGTGTCTCTTTTTCTATTTCTTCCTCTGTTTCCAGCAACTTCTTCCTCATGTTTTGAGTGAAACTCTTTGTATTTTCCATTTCTTTCTTTGCTTCCTGTATTTTAAATTTCTCTTCCTCCAACACTTTTTGAGCTTCCAACAATTCTTTCTTCATATTTTCAATCTCATTTTCTGCCTCGTGTTTACGTTTTTTCTGCTCTTCAAGTTGTTGCTTTACATGCAGTAATTCCTTCCTGAGTATTTCAGCTTCAGCCGTTACATTTTCAGCTTCTTGTGCTGCCAACTGCATTTTCCTTTTCTCCCCTTCAAAAGCTTCCTGCACCTCCTGTAATTCCTGCATCACATTTTCTGCCTCCTTCTTTGCAGTTTGATATTTATTTTTAGCTTCTTGTGCTGTGCTTTTCTCTTCCTGCAATGCTTTTTGAGCTTCCAACAGTTCTTTCTTGATGTTTTCATTCTCATTTTCTGCTTGTTGTTTTCCCATCTTCTCTCCTTTAAGCTTTAGACCCACATGCAGTAATTCCTTCAATACTATTTCGGTTTCAAACTTTGAATTTTTAGCTTCTCCTCTTGATTCTTCTGCCACTTCTTTTAATTTGACATTTTCAGCCTGTATTATTTGAAATTCTTCTCGTAGTTTAATCAGCTCAGACTGTTCTGTACTGTATGGTGACGCACTCACCAATCCTCTTCTCGATCTCCCTTGATTCATTTTGGCCTTTTAAACAAAGGAACCAAAGTTTTGTAGAGAAGTGAAGTTTTCGATGTGTTTTTTTTCTTCAACCGTCGTCTGTCCTGCACAGAGATGCTGCTGTAGATGTGTCTCTAGCTGTGTCTGGATAAAATGAAAAATGCTGTAACTAAGTGCTTGTGTTGCACAGTTCTACGAAACATTCCATTCCATGCATGCTCCGCCCACATGGTCAGGAATGTCAGGTGCTGCATCACCAAATGCTGCTCCCGTTGCCTAGCAATAACAGCTGTTTACTTTTTGGGGTCTGGTTCATTATTTAACAAAGAAAACATGTCCAAGTATTGCAACCATGGTGCTGAGGCTCAGTGCATATTCTAGCCTGCTGTGTGGGTGGGCAGCTAGAAATCACTGGTGGGCAACATGAGAGAGGAGAAAACTGGAGCAGCCAAGCAGGGAGCTGCAGGTTGCTGGTTTGAGTCTCTGTTCAGATGCTGGTGTCTCCTCTCTCTGAGATGTTTGCAAACAGTCCCAGATAAAACAATAAGGATAATAAACAAACACGTGACTAAACTAACATTTATGACACTGATATGTTTCATGTGATGGCCTCTATACAGCAGTCACTGCAAGCATCCACATCAGCACACTTACGTTTCTTTAAGCAGGCGTGCTGGGGTCCTCCTAAGGAAAGTTTGAGAACTTCATTTCCTTCATGCTGGTGAACTTTTTACCAAATATTTTCATCAAAGCTTCTCCATCACTGACAGCGATTGTTTGGATCTTCACACTCATCTCCATGAACCCTAAAAATTGAGTTTCACTTTGCTCATATAATGCCAGGAGTGTCTCCATATTCCACAAACGTCTATGCAAACATGTAACAGTATCCCATATTCATATAAATATTATTGATATTATAACAAAAGCTGTCTCCACCACAATTGTCCCAAGTGCTTTTTTTAAAACAGGATTTTAAACCAGAGGATTTCCCTAAAGCTTAATTTTTTAAATATTTTGTAGACAACAACAGAATCATTTCAGAAAAACTCAAAATGACTGGTGTCAATATTATTTGCCCCACAAAAAAGGTCAAATATAAAAAAATATTGCAAATATTGCACAGTGAAAAGGCACTACAGCTCAGTTGTTCCCACTCGCCTTTGTCCTCCTGTTTCCCCTCCCTCTCCCCTCCAACGAAGAGTTAAACAGTTTGATGGCGTGTGGGACAAAGGAGTTTTTAAGCCTGTTGGTTCTTGACTTTGAGAGAAGCAACCTGTCGCTGAATAGACTCCTCTGATTATTTACGAGCATGTGCAGAGGATGCCCAGCATTTTCCATAATGTCCAGCAGTTTCTTTAATGTCCTTTTCTCTCCCACTATCACCAAAGTATCCAGCTTCATGCCGACCACAGAGCTAGCCTTCCTGATTCGTTTTTCCAGCCTGGATGAGTCCTTTGCTGTGCTGCTCCCCCAGCTGTTTCTGGTTCTGTTTTGGTTAAGTCCTAAGAAGTCCTGATTTTGAACTGTTGTAGTCCTGTTTTGAGGGGAGAGATGATGAATGGCCTTAAATGTGTACAAGAGTATTTTGAAATTGATACGATATTTGACCGGGAGCCAATGAAGCTGCTGCAGAACAGGAGTAATGTGGTGGATAGAAGGGGTCCTGGTGATGATACGGGCAGCAGAGTTCTGGACGCGTTGAAGCTTGTGGATGGATTTTTGAGTATAAAAATCAGAAATCCTGGGAAATGCTTGAATTCTAATGTCGTCTTTTCGAGGTTTGAAAAGTGTTTGAATTTCAGATGTGGTGCTTGAAAGTTCTTGAAAATGTAACTGTATTTCAAAAGCAAAATTTCCCCGCCTGGGCTGCCTTGCATCTGTTTCAAAGTGTGACCCCGCCCCTCCCTCGGACAGTCGGGGATGAGTGCGCTAACATACCTGCAGGTTGCTGTTTTAATGAGTGTTTGATGGAAAACAACAATGGCGAAGTTTGCTCTGTCCGGTCACATGATAGGTGAGTCCTAGTAAATAATTTTCCAGTATGTGTACGTTACACACGCTATTTTTTTTTTTTAAATTATGATTATTATTTTGCTATCAAACTCGCTGGAGAAATGATTGAAATGCACTGAGTGTGATGCAGTATGGCAGCGCTATTATGGAATATGCTGTGAAAAGCAAAGTTGTCACCAAGTACTGTTTATATTTGTGTGTATTGCTGCAGCTCTTTTGAGTATTAATTTGTGCCTTTGGGTGAAATAATGGTAATATGAGGGACTGATCTATATGGTCACAAAGAATAGCCACTTGTTTCTGTGCTACCAAAGTTCCCCGGCTTTCATTCAAAATGTGTTTATCACCAGCACCTACACATTAAACTACTTAAACAGTCAGTGCTGTTCTCCATGCCTGTCTGACTTGATGTTATTAGCACAAACACTTTAAAGATGATCATTTAGGACTTCAGCAATAATACAGACAGCAATGTAGTTAGCAATGAAACAGTTTTATTGGGAATTAACTTAAAAAACAAACAAACAAACAAACATCTGTCTCCTATTTTTTGTCACACAGGAAAGAAGCATCAATATCTGATGAGAAGACTTATTTCTTTATTTTTCATTTTTTTTTCAAGAGGAGAAGAATATCTCTAACAAGTTGATTTGTTCACATTTTCACATCTTAATTTTTAAGTGAAATGTGTATTTTGAGTTTATACACTATGTATTAGGGCTGGGCGATATGGCCTAAAATCCATATCGCGGTATAATTTGAAGCACGTGCGTAACGATATATATCGCGATATATTCTTTTCTTCTGTATAACGTATTTTCTACACTATAAGGCACACTTAAAATCCTTTAATTTTCTCAAAAATCAAGAGTGTGCCTTATGTATGAATTCTGGTTGTGCTTACTGACCTCGAACCAATTTTGGTGTGCAGAAATCTGTTAGAAAATGTTTTGATGGATCGTCAGAGCATTACGGCTGCCGTGGTGAGGAGCTTCGCGGAGCAATCTGGGTCCAAAACTCCGTCTGCTTCAAGTCCCAAAGTCAAACGAACACTGAGAGTTAAAAACGGTCTAAATTCTTTCATCTTTAATAAAATCATCAGCGTTGCTGCTTTACCAGGTGTAACAATTAAGTTTAACATCCAGGCATCCATGAAAACAGAAGTTATTGAATTTAACGGAGTTACAAGTTAGCAGGAAGTTAGCTCGCTAGTTTCCACCTAAACATTTCATACCATGTTCTGACTGAGAGATTAATGAAACTAATTAAAACGTACAGCTCTGCTACCACTACCAACATAAATGAAGACAGAAAACTAAACAGCAGTGGCGTTTGCAGGGTTACTGAAGTTGGACTACCTGGTATATAATGTTGTGCTACGTGATTGCTAGCAACACAGCTATGTTAGCATAACATTAGCACAGTGAAGCTGGAGGATGAACGCCAACTTTTTTTCCACTCGATAAAAGTTAACGTGAGGGATTCTGGTGGTCAGGGACAAATGCAATCGCATAGCAGGATGCTATACATGGGGCAAACTTAGGGTTGCCAACCATCCCTTAAAAAACGGAATCGTCCCGTATTTAGAAACAAAAGTACACGTCCCGTATTGAGCTAATAAGGGACGCACTTTGTCCCGTAATACAGTGAGAATCAAAAGTAGTCTATAAATGTTAATGGAATTAACGCTTTGTTTGAAAACATAATTCCCAGCCCCTCTCCTGCTTTGTGACCAATGAGCTGACAGCACACTTATGACAATTCGAGTATGACAATTCAGATTATCTCATTGGTCGAGGAAAGGTCGCTTGCGGAGAAAATACCGGAAGACAACAGATGACCACAACAACAAGCATGGCCAACAGGGAAACAAACGCCGACACTGCGGTGCACGTCTCGGATGACAGTACACCTAAAGCTGGGCAGACACTGCGATTTTTTTCAGTCACGTTATTCAGCTCTTGCTCAAACTGCACGATTGACTCGCAGGGATTAGAAGTTTGCAGGTCACGATGCAGGTCTCACACTATACGGCCCGATGCTCTGATGCAACCTGAGAGCTCACACTGTGCCAACATAACATGAAGGTTATAACAGAAAATCTGTCGCTCGCTCTCTCTGTCTTTCACTCACACAGACACACCACCACCATCAACTTTGCTAAATTGCTAATGAAAAACATGATCAGGCAGCTATGATTGAGCAGCAGTGTAAATCCAACTATTTTCACGGTTGTTGTGGTCGTGATAATTTTGTGATGCTACATCGAAAAGGCTCGGATGAGCTTTCCAAAGTTCTACAAGTGCCTCCATCACTTGTGTCCAGATCACACGCTGCACAGCCGTGCTGCGCCGTCTTTTTCACCGATGTTTACGTGTTTGCGCATGAGCAGTGTGAGCGGCTGTGGTGACACCCTCACGAGCGATTGATGATCGGGAGCTGGTCGTGAGGTGTTAATCGCTTCTCGTTACCCCACGTATACTACACGATGCACGATGAAGGCCAAAATCGGGCCGATCACCAAATCGGTCGCACGACTCAAAAATCGGCTCAAAATGGGCCAAAAATCGCACAGTGTAAGCCCAGCGTTAGAGCAGCAATGTTTGTTCCCCTCAGAGAAAGAAAAGAAAAAAGGCTGCAAAAGTACAGGGAGGACTGGGAAAAGGAAAACACCTGGCTGGGAAAGTGCACGATAACACCTATAAAGCGCACTGCACTGTGTGCCGGCGCACTTTTTCCATAGGCATGCTTCTAGTGGTGGGCACAAGAAGAACATGAGGGGCGTGAAAGCTCGGGGAACCCTTTACCAATTTTTTGTCCACCAGGCCACGGCAGAAGCAGATATGGTATGTAAACACTGGTTTGTTGTTTAAACCCTCTGGTTAAGGTTAATATGGGCATGTGCGGTGAATATCAGCGCTATGTGGCCAGAAGTGTGATAATATCATTTATTTTGTGTAATAAACAACTGCAAGGATGGATGATTACAACAAATAGATGAATAATACATAAAAGTAATACATAGATGAATAATGATGATGAGTTATGATGCGTAATCATGGGAACAAGTGGGTTTACAAACAGGAGCAGCTGATTAGCATTAGAAAAGCTGAAATAATACCTCAACTGAAGCCAATTGTACTAAATGCACTATATGTGCACTGTTACAAGAATATTTTTCGTTCTATTGCTTTCTATTAATTTATATAATTTTAAGTTAAGCAGGACAGAGTTCTTTTAAAGAAAGATTTACTTATATTCTCAAAAGTTAAGCATGACAGGCTTCTGTTTAAGAAAGAGACCTGTTTTACTGTGTTAATGTTGTCATTTTGAGCTAAAAATAAATGGCTAAATGATCATTTGTTTCCCATATGGTCATATCACAAAGAATATGCATCTGCTTAAATCAAATTCAAGTCAAATGGTTAAAAAATAATTTCACACACACAAAAAAAGAGCTACCACACTGGGAAGGGTGAAGACAACTGGGTTGCCCGGCCCTGGCCACGAGGTGTCCCTTATTTATTTTTCAGGGAGTTGGCAACCCTAGGCAAACTTCAGTCAGGAGAACAACTGAGATTATTCATCCACAATACGAGGTTAGTCATTAATATACTGCAACAATATGGGAATAGAACAGATGTGAGAGAATTCAACATTAATGATTCAATGTTAGGAAGTGGAGGAAGCGCAGTTTTTGGCTTTCCCCATATTTAAAAAGTGCTTCATCTCTTTGCTATGACTGCCGCCTGCCATAATTTGCAGATGATAATGGTTGTAGCCGCTGCGATGCTTTCGACCAAAACAGCCGCAGCTTGATGACATCATCAACTTGCGCTGTCGCGATAGAGCGGTATAGTCAAAATCTCTATCGTTGGCCAAATTTATATCATCGTATATCGTTTATATCGCCCACCCCTACTATGTGTATAAGGTGTGTTTTTCTATGTCCTAACAAAAGGGGAGCTAAGGTGTCTTTTCACATGGTCTTACTGAGGTGATGCTAATTGAAACATGCATTCTTTTCTTTTTTTGGCACGGGGGCTGGAAAAGCTTGAAAAGGGACCTTGAAAGTGCTTAAAAAGTGCTTGAATTTGACCCTGAAAAAGGCGTATGAACCCTGTAACTGTTAGATTTGATTTATTATTATTGAATATATTAGACAATTATAGAAATATATAATAGGAAACAGCAACAGGAAATATAAAAAAGTGCAGACCTGGTAAACATTTATTACTATTCAGGGCTCGCAAAATCGCTAGCCCGACGTCCCGGAGTTTGCAATATCTGCGGTCGGGCGACAAAAATCTATCTCAGCCTCGCCCGTCGGGCTATATGATAACCCGACAGGCGGGGCTGAGATAGATAGGGTTGGGCGATATATCGAGTTTTTAAAAAATATCGATATATTTTTATACGAGATGTAACATGTGACAATATCCTTTATATCAATATAGTTGTGGAGCCATAAGTTTGTCGCTCTTTCGTCCACTTTTGTCTTTATGCAACTTTACTCGACCTCGCCTCTCTCCTTCACTGAACACAACTCCCCCTCCTCCCCCATCGCTTCACCTGCAGGCAACGACAAGATGAACACAGCAAATCTCTGTTAACGAGTTACTGCGCATCGCCCTGTGCGTGGGGCTGGACAGCGTCAACGTGTTAACGAGCTAACCATGCTAACGGATTTTAGGCTGCCTAAAATCCTTTCATTCTCTCAAAACTTGACAGCGCGCCTTTTGTATGAATTCTGGTTGTGCTTGATCACCGCGAACCGATTTTATGTGGTACACAGCGCTCAGCAATCTGTCAAAAAATGTTTTAGTACGACTTTGGTGAGCTACGGAGCTGCACCGCTTGATGCATTGTCGGAGCATTACGGCTACCGAGGAGCCTCGCGTAGTAATACGTACTGTGCTTCAACGTAATATTACCGTATTGTGTGTGTATAAGGACCATAAATGGCACCTGTTAAGAGAAATGGTTACGAAATGGATTTCAATTATTTCAGGCGACTTCCAGGATAAAAGTGTTGAAGGACTGACTTACACTGTCTTTGTGTCTTTGTTTAGAAGCAGAGCGACACAGATGGATCCACTTCTCAACCCTGTCATCGCTGTGGTGGTGGGAAAGACTTTCGTTGTGACATCTGTGGAAAAACTTTCAGTTAGCAAGCCGGCCTAAAAATACATCAACGTAAACACACTGGAGACAAACTGAAATACTGCAAAGAATGTGGGAGAAGCTTCCCCACATCAGGTGACTTAAAACGACATGAACTCTTTCACAGTGGGGTCAAAAAGCACCTCTGTGATCAGTGTGGGTCATCTGCAGGTGACCTTAAAACACACAAACGAGTCCACACAGGAGAGAAACCATACAAGTGCAGACACTGTGACAAAAGCTTCTCACGTTCAGGTCATCGTAACGAGCATGAACGTACACACATGGAAGGAAACTACAGCTGTGAGCAGTGTGACAAGAGCTTCAGTAATCTCAGTTCATACTCTGCACACAAACGATCCCACGTTACTAATAAACTGTTTCACTGTTACCACTGTGCCAAAACATTCACTTCATCATCTGCTCTGTGCAAACATCAGCGCGATCACGCAGGGCTGAAATCTAGTGATGGGCAGATGAAGCTTCATGAAGCACTGAAGCTTTTCATCCAATTGGTTCACCCCAGCGCAAAGCTTCTTGAAGCTTCATTTGCTCTAGTAGGACATCTACTGGACGTAAAAATATTAGTTGGCATGAATTTGAAGAGTGTGGCCTTTTGCACACAGCCTGTAAATGTCAACAACAAAAGGAGTGTGTAAAACATCTATATTGTAGTGATCCAGTATACTGTGTATATTTATACTGGCAGTATGGAAAATGATTATTTGGAAATGCTTAAAATGGAAATGATCATTTACTGTGAGGTGAGGTGTGGTTGGGGTGTGGACAGTGGTTGTGCTTTTGTAACGTTGAGGTATGGACAGCTACACACTGAGGCTTTGAGCCTCAGTCCTGCCCACATTTTATTCTGTAAAAACTAAATTTTCACTGCTTTTATGACCTTTTTAGTGGGGAGAACATAGCTAGGATTTAATGATTTAACAAATCTTTTAAATCCTTTGTCCTCCACAATGCTAAATGGCTGGGAGTCCTCAATCACCATGCTAACCAGGTCTTCATCTATTTGAGATTGTTCTCCTGAGGAAAGACAACAAAAACAAAGCACAAATATAAATATCACACACGTAACTTATTACAGTTGTATAATATTGTTATATCATTTAGTAACATTACTGCATCCTATATTATCATTGCATTTGATGGCTCACCTGGTCTTGCTCCACAGTCGGTGTTCCTCTTATTCTCATGCAAAGCTCTGTAGTGCCTAAGCATGGATGAGGTGTTGTTGTTATATCCCAGCTCCCTGGCACATAGTAAACACTTCACCTTGTACAAAAGTCAAGACAGCTTAACATAAATTGTATTGCACCATCAGTATCATGAAAATACATCTTCTGTGGAAATTTACATACCTTGTTGGGAGGAATAAGATCAAAATGTTCCCACACAGGGGAGGACATCCTCCTCTTAGCTGGCTCCATTCTCTCTTGTTATGCAACAACCTCTGGTGATTAATATAAAAAAACAAGATTACCTTTCATGTGTTTCTGTTTAAGCTCAAATTGATTTGATGGTTGGAGGTTTTCTCAGTGTTCATCAGTCACTCTTGACCTGGTGTTATCATATGGTTTATCTGTTTTATATTTGGAAATGTGGGATTCAGTGTTCTCTCATCACAAACCTGTTTCTCTTGTGCATGAGTTTAAAGCTCGCGCTCCACCCCGCCGCTGCTCTCTTCTCCTCCACTTTTATAAAGAAGATCCACCCGAACAGTCAGGCGTCAGTGTAGGAGAGCAGAGTGAAAGTGGAAGAAAGACAAATTGCAGGTTTCTTTTGAAATGTTAAAAGAATGTTTCTCAGATCATTGTGTTAAATTGTCATAATCGCCGTGTTCTTTAAGACTATCAGCTCTACTCTAAACAACCCTGAAAGCCTCTGCTGACACATGTCATCAGTTCCTTTCTTTCTTTGTAAACAAGGTCGAGTCTGTCAGGTCAGCAATAGTACTTCCTACAGATGACCCATCAGTGTTTATTCCATGACTGTAAACATGTTTCCATTTGTCACTTCAGTCTTTACTCTGAAATACAGGAAATGACATCATGGCTCAAAATCTTTGTCGTTCAAACAATTCTTTATTTAACATCATTTTAACTTCATTTAAGAACTTTAATAAAATACATTCAATAAAAACTTGAGAACAGGAAACTGATTTTAACTCCAACCACTGAAAAAAAAGGTAACAACTGAACACAAACAGAAGAAGAACAATTTATAAAGATTAACATTGAACTACAGGAACAGTTTGATTCACAGCCTCATTTGAACTTTAACTTAAACTTAAGGAGAGCCGACCTGAACTCTGTGGAGCCTGATCTCCAGGGTTTTAAGTTGGACTCTGAAACCAGAGGATGTCTCTCTCTCTTCAGATTCACTCTGATCCTGTGATGGGAACGACTTCAGCCCTGCGTGATCGCGCTGATGTTTGCACAGAGCAGATGATGAAGTGAATGTTTTGGCACATTGGTAACAGTGAAACAGTTTATTAGTAACGTGGGATCGTTTGTGTGCAGAGTATGAACTGAGATTACTGAAGCTCTTGTCACACTGCTCACAGCTGTAGTTTCCTTCCATGTGTGTACGTTCATGCTCGTTACGACTACCTGACTGTGAGAAGCTTTTGTCACAGTGTCTGCACTTGTATGGTTTCGCTCCTGTGTGGACTCGTTTGTGTCTTTTAAGGTGACCTGCAGTGGTGAAGGATGACCCACACTGATCACAGAGGTGCTTTTTGACCCCACTGTGAAAGAGTTCATGTCGTTTTAAATCACCTGATGTGGGGAAGCTTCTCCCACATTCTTTGCAGTATTTCAGTTTGTCTCCAGTGTGTTTACGTTGATGTATTTTTAGGCCGGCTTGCAGACTGAAAGTTTTTCCACAGATGTCACAACGAAAGTCTTTCCCACCACCACAGCGATGACAGGGTTGAGAAGTGGATCCATCTGTGTCGCTCTGCTTCTAAACAAAGACACAAAGACAGTGTAAGTCAGTCCTTCAACACTTTTATCCTGAAAGTTGCCTGAAATAAAGAGCATCTCTGCAGACGTCCAATTACATTTTACTGTTTCAATTAACACACTCAGTTTACTGGGCTACAATAACTACAATACTACCACCATAATACTACAGCAATACTTATTTAATATTACAGTAACATCTGACTTACACTTAAGTACTACCATACTACTGTTTTTAGGGTACCCATGGTAAACTACTGTAACACTGCAATAATACTGATTTAATACTGCATTAATAACACTGTAATTGTGCAGTTATAACACTGAGCTGACCGGGATACAAGAAAAACACTATTACCCCCAATGACACTGCAATTATAACATTAAATGGGTATTTTAACACTAATGTTTAAAAGTACTAAAGCTATAAGGAAGCAATGATACTACAGCTACAATACTACAATACCATTACGTAGAGCAGGGCGATATGACCAAAAATATTTATCACAATATAGATTTGAAAATTGCGATAACGATATAACTGACGATATAATTGACACTAGAGAAAATACTTTACAACTCCACAATTTTATTAGTGCAAAAAACCCCATCAATGTATTTTCACTTAAACAAGCAGCTGTTTTTTACATTAAAGTTATATAAAAATGTAACAGTGCAAATTCCTCGCTGACAGTTTAACCAAAAGGCATTTCCAGTGGAAATTGGCCGACATATCCTCAGCATAACCATGTATAATATCCACAAAACTTTAAAAGAGCTTATACACACACAATACGGTAATATTATGTTGAAGCACCGTACGTATCACTCCGCGAGGCTCCTGCCTACGACAGCCGTAATGCTCCGACAATCAGTGTTGCTAACTTAGCGACTTTGTTGCTATATTTAGCGAGTTTTCAGACCCCCTTAGCGACTTTTTTTCCTAAAACGCGACTAGCAACAAATCTGGCAACTTTTTCTGGCGTTATTAGAGACTTATTTATGACAACTTTTTAACGTGAAAGCGCGTATCGCTCTTACTCTCAATGAGCAGCGGGTGCTGCGGTGGGCACCTCGCCCGTGCAAAAGCGTTCACAGGCGGAGGATAGTCCTCCCCCAGCTGGTTTCAGGGCAGGGCTCCCGCACTGACTGTCAGTCAGTTCTTCTTTTACTGTTATGTTGTTTTGTGGACCACAAAGTTTAAAACTACTTATGAACACACAAAAACACAAAGTAACTCCACCAGAGTGCCTGTTTCGGGTCACTTTTGCCGTCCAAGCCAAGGACGGATAAAGGGTTGGAATTGTGACATTAAAAAAACAATAATTGCTAGAAGAAATTTAATTTGTAGTTCTAAATAAATTCTAAATGCATTTAAGACGTTTTTTACTGACTTTATGTCTCTTCCACAATGTTATTTCTCTCTCCAACAGCGTAGGTTAGAATTACATTAGCATGACCAATTATGCAAATTAGGCGATGACATCATTTAGCGACTTCTAGCGACAACCAATAGCGATTTTCCTTACTGAGGAGTTGGCAACACTGCTGACAATCCATCAAGTGGTGCGGGTTCGTAGCTTAGCAAAGTCGTACTAAAACATTTGACAGATTTTCGAGCGCCGTGTACCACATAAAATTGTTTCGAAGTCAGTAAACACAAACCAGAATCCAAACATAAGGCACACGGGATTATAAGGGGCACTGTCGATTTTCAGAAAAATCAAAGGTTTGATTTTAAGTGTGCTGTATTTACCAAAAAAAACGGTAATAACGACGGTCTGCTGGCATGCTCTACCAAAAATAGTGCTTTGTTGTGTATCTGACGGACGAAAGCTAAACCAGTTCCACACCACTGTCGTTGCAGCATTTTTACAAACCAATTCTGGTTCATCCGTTTCATTCAACGATTCGCTTTCGCCCTTGTCATTCTCCGTCGCCGCCGTGCCTTTTTCGCCATGTGCGTATGAAAACAAAGGCACTGTTGCATGCGCGTTTTACCCATATTCTATCGCGATATTTCATTTTCTTGTCGTTGCCCAACATTATACCGGTATTACAGTGAACGGTATGATATGGCCCAGCCCTACCATTACGTAACGATACAACTTTGTTAACCATAAGAGAAGATTACTGAATGGTTTGGTTTTGTACTTAATTTGTTTTATTTTATTCCATTTACACCTGACAGAGGAATGAGGCCATTTATGCAGAAATAATAACACCATGATATACCACGAAGGTGCCTGAAGATTAAATAACAGCAACATTGCAATTTTCAGCATTTTTAGTTTTTCATGATCGTGTAAACGAAACTTATAACTGAAATGAAAACCTGAATAATGGCTCAGAGCTACTCTTCGGTGCAGTAGAAGTGCTAACATGCTAACACCATTTAATGAGCACACTTGTTCCAAACAGTCAGACTGAACTTACAAGATAAAAATAAAAATACAAACCTCACAGTAACTGCACTTGTAGAGTCTCTTTCTGGTGTGGATCTGTTGGTGTTGTCTCAGGTACTGTGGAGTTTTAAAAGTCTTCTCACACAGGTCACATTGATAAGGTCTCTCCTCAGTGTGGGTAAACATGTGGCTTTGTAAGTGTGCGTCTGTTGTAAAGTATTTGCCACACTGATCACACCAGTACACATCTTCTCCGGAGTGAATGCGTAGGTGTATATTTCGGTACCCTAGCCGGCTGAAGGTTTTTCCACAGATGTCACAGCTGTATGCCTTAACTCCAGAGTGGGTAACTAGATGACTCTGTAAACTGCTACTGTGAGTAAAAGCTCTGCCACACTGATCACAGCTGTAAGCTTTAACTCCACTGTGGACGACTTGGTGTCTTTTCAGGGCTTTCTTCCAGGCAAACGACTTTCCACACAAGTCACAGCTGAACGGTCTCTCTCCAGTGTGGATGAGCTGATGTTGTTTTAGTTTAGACTTCAAAGTAAAATCCTTCCCACACTCGTCACAGGTGTTTTTTTTCTCTCTTTTTCTTCTGTGAGGTTTGTCGGCCTCCTGAGAGCGCTGACTTCTCGGTCCACGTTGGTCCTGCAGTGACAGAGATACAAACAGAGGCAGTGAGTGAAATGCAGTCATTAAACAAACTGAAGCTTCAAACTCCCTCCATTAACACTAGTTTTAAACCTGAAGGTGGAGTGTGGCACCAAACACCTTAAAGGTCTCTTATCCCCACCTACTGGTAGTAGTAACACATTACATCCAACCTGGTGTTAAAGATAATTAATCATTGTTCAAACACTCTAAAATCATGCCCATCTCTCCTGCTTGTACACAAATATTAATGCTAACACACTCATAGTAATAAATGTTTACCAGGTCTGTACTTTTTTACATTTCCTGTTTGTTTCCTATTATATATTTCTATAATTGTCTAATTTATTCGATAATAATAAATCAAATGTAACAGTTACTAGCTTGGTTCAGTGAAGGATGATGTCAGAGTCTGACTGTAACCTGACGTTTTTTTTTACTTTTACTCGCTACATTAAAAAAAAAAAAAAAATCTGTATTTTCTACTCCTTACATTTTCAACACAGGCTTGTTACTTTTGGTTTAAGTCATTTGAGGGGAGTTATTTCATCACTGCGGGCTTCAAAGATCAAATTGATTTGAGCCTAAACAGTAACACATGAAATCCAATCCTGCATCATACACCAGGCTGTGTGGTAAAGTCCTATAAATGGAGCATGTAACAATCACTGTAACACAAACCGTAAATTTTATCTGAGTTTAAAGGTTTAAATCACCATCAATTTCATCCTTCTATGATTCAGAGTTTGGTGACATCCTTATCATACAGAGTTCCGTTGGCTGAGTTGGGAAAAAGTTCTCAATAGTTTTTGAGCTCAGCAAGGAAATCTGTCAGTTCATGGTGTGAGATTATTATATTATCTTATGCCACGTTATACCCCTAATTAAAGATAGTGAAATTATTACGTAGTTTTAGTTTGCATTATTCTCCTGACTTCGAAGAAGGTGACAACTATTACAGTTATTAAACTGATTTGTATTACATTAGACTGCTGATTTATTGTGAATGAGTGATATTGTTTTAGATTAGATTAGATAGAACTTTATTAATCCCTCGGGTGGGTTCCTCTGGGAAATTCGATTTCCAAAAAAGCACAGCACCGACAGAAGTTACAGAGTTACAGAATATTATATATATATATATATATATACACACACACACACACACACACACACACACACACACACACACACACATATATATAAATACAGAGACAATATAAATAAAATATACGAAGGGGATAAATAGAATAAATAGGAACAAAAAATAAAAATACAAGTGAATTGCACATTTCAAGTATTGAGGTCTATTGCACTGTTGACTATTTACAAAAGTATTGCACAAAAGGTATTGCACAGTGAAGTGAAGAGGCACTACAGCTTAGTTGTTCCCCCCTCCTTTGTCCTCCTGTTTCCCCTCCCTCTCCCCTCCAGAGAGGAGTTAAACAGTCTGATGGCGTGTGGGACAAAGGAGTTTTTAAGTCTGTTAGTTCTTGTCTTTGGGAGAAGCAACCTGTCACTGAACAGACTCTTCTGGTTGTTTATGGCCGTGTGCAGAGGATGCTCAGCATTGTTCATAATGTCCATCAGTTTCTTTAATGTCCTTTTCTCTGCCACTGTCACCAGAGTGTCCATTTATGATGCATTATACTGCTGAGGTATAAAAATACTGTTTTCAGAGAGTCATGGCCTTATTTGTCTGATTAGAAGAGAACAGAGCATACCGGAGAGGTTTTCTGCCCCATCTCATCAGGAGGAGATAAAACAGGGAGCCAAGGCCGTCACTTAGGCGCCGTAAGAGAGAAAGAATGTGAATGTTTAGGTTTTATGACTAGGTGGAGGGAGGCTGAAGCTATAAGAATGTGAGAAACACTCAGACGCTTCGAGATCAGGCGGACACCCTCCCGCGCTCATCTCCCCTCCGGATGGTTTATGCTCAAAAGTGTTGAATTGTATGGAATAAAAGATTGTTGATTGAGCATTTATACACCGAGTATTGTCCTTCCTTCAGCCCAAAGATCAAAAGAATTGGGAGATTTAACAATGGACATGACATGTATGATGCAGTGAAGGCATTTCAAGTGAAGCTGTCACAAATGCACCAGTGCAACCTGTCTCACTTTCCCTGTTGCCAAGTAATGTTGAACCAAGTCGGCGCACTTTGCTGATAAACTGAGCGCACTGAGTTCGCGGCGCTTTGGTGACTGTGAAGCACAAAAAGAGAATTTCAAGCTTCTTCTTTACGTGGAAACTGCACCTGTGCAGATTCAGATGGAGCTGCAGTGTAATGGTACACTCAAGGCAAAGTACGACACTGAATGGCCTGCACAGTTTATTAGTTCCATTCCTGCAGCAATGCCCCAGCTCCGTCTACATGCAGCTCCAACCTTGTGTATGTTTTCATTTATTTTTCTGGGGTTTTTTGCAGCATGTTCATATTTCTAACTTGCATAATTTTGACAGGATATATTTTTATGAAGATCAAAACATTTAAAGTTAAAGTTGATTTTTTAAGTTTATTTATTCTGGAATAATATTCTTGTCTGTTTTTATTCATATTTCTATTTAAAAACATGGTTTTAGTGTGTTCAATAAATGTTTATCTTGTTTGGCCCGCGACCTAAAGTGTGCCTTGAGTTTTGCTCCCTGTGCAGTTGAGTTTGACACCCCTGGTGTAGAGGATGGAAATCAGCCAGGACAACTCATGAAACATCTGCAGACATCTGGTTGAATTCAGTTGTGTACATCCACAGAGAGCAGCAGGTCAGCTGATCACAGCCTGTACATTAAGAACATCGACTGGAGCTCTCAACAGAAATGATTGTGAGCTGTGACTCTTTTCCCCACACTGAGCCACTACAGCTGATTTTAGGGTTGAATCCTGCTGAATCCCACTTTAACCTCTTCCCTGCCCATTTTCCTCTTTAGAGGCAAAGTCACCCTCTACAATGTAGGCATTGTATTATTACATGAATATTACATTACATTAATATAGCACAAGGTTCAGTTAGTTTTGCATAAAATATATATCAGTACTTCATCTTTTACCCCTTTAAGACCTACCATAGAACCAAGTTTGTCAGAGCTTATGTTTATATTTTTACTAGAGATGGCACGATACCACTTTTTTATGTCCGATACCGATACCATAAATTTGGATATCTGCCGATATCGATATGAATCCGATATAGTGTATTTTTTAATCAACAGAACTGTTTTTTTTAAAATATCTTGCTGCTTTTGTATAAGTTCATACTCAAGTTAAAAAACAAAACACTAAAGCTATTCTGTTATACCTGTATGCAAAAAATACACAGCACCCAAATATTTCATAGTTCACTAATAGTGATCAATCTAATACACTTAATCCTACTCCATCCTCCCTATTCTGGTATTTTAAAGAGTAAGTAACCTAAATAATAGGGCTCTAAAACTCTAAAAAAAAAATAGATAGGGAATCACCCACCCTCCACCTCATGATGCTTAATCAACATAATCAACTTTAATTTGATGCAGTGTGAAAAAAGATTCACAGAAATCAATTATTTTTCAAGAATAATTAAATAGATTCAACATCTTTCTTCAACAGAACTGCAGACTGCACAGATGGTGCCTTCCCAAAGGAAAAGTACTATAGCTTACTAGGGTATATTAGACTTAATAATTACTATATACAGTCATGGACTTCTATGCATTTTACATCAGATTAAAACTTTGGGTGTAAGATTCAGATAATTATTTAATAAAAGCTAGACATTTTAAATGAGAATAAGAAAGAAAAGTATGTCTTGGTGCCCACCTTTTCCCTGTTAAGGACGCCTCTGTCAGTGCGCCCCAGGGCAGCTGTGGCTACAATGTAGCTTGCTATCGTCAGTGTGTGAATGGGTGAATGACTGAATGTAGTGTAAAGCGCTTTGGGGTCCTTAAGGACTAGAAAAGCGCTATACAAATGCAGGCCATTTACCATTTACCATTTTTAATGCCCTATCGGCCCCCCTGGCTAAACTTTGCTAGATCCGCCCCTGCACAGTTACCAGCCGTCAGCTAGAAAAGGATCCTGGTGTAGAAAGTAATATTAAATAAATTCTAACAACAGCTTATCAAGGTTAAACGTGCTGCTGTTGTTCAGCTGCTGGTTTCCTCTTTCTGGCGCAAAGTGGGCAATAAACAAACAAGAGAGACGGACTCGCGACAGAAAAGCCGATCAGCTGATCATTAATCAGTTTCATGACTGAAGTAGCAGCAGGAGAGGGAGGGGGAGAGAAGAGGCAGTCGCTCCATATATGTTCCATCGTGGGAATGCTTTACAAACATTCAGAGATGAACTTACACACTTGCAAAACGGAGCATTCCTGCTCCAATAGGCCTTAAAGGGTTAATGGAGTATTTCTTAACACTAGTATCTGTCACCTTCTTTGTCGAACTCATTGTTTTCTCTGCAGTGGCTGAGCTGAGTCCACGTAGCTTAAATGTTCCCCTGCTGCTCCGTCAGACTCTTCTCCTCCTGCTGATCAGCTGGGACACAAAACAGAACTTTGTTAGGCTCCACACTGCACTGAAGAGTCAAAGTGTCTCATATGTTCATCTGAGAGCACAAACAACAAATTTTAGCTCTCCTGGGTGGGCAACTTGTTTAAAACATACAAAGGTTTGAGCACCGATACCAAATTCAGCAGTATGGCACACCAGTACCAGGAGAGCAATTCCTCTTTAAAAAAGGCCCTGGCAAAGAACGAAAACAGAACAATCAATGGATTACAATGGAGAGTACAGTGTTTCCCAACCACTGTGCCGCGGCATATATACGTGTGCCGTGAGAAATGATCAGGTGTGCCGTAGTGCCACTGCACTACTTTCAAGCATTCTGCAACCTGTTCTCTAATGTGTGCCTTCCTCCTCTTTGTATATACTCCTCTTATATGTTATTTATTCTTACTGTCTTACTATTTATATTGTTTTCCATGCACAGTTGGTGTGGAGCACCCACAATTTAGTTGAATATGTACAAAGACAATAAAAGACTATTCTATTCTATTTTAAAAACTCTGGAGTACTTTTAAAACACAGATCCCCTCTTAGGGTTCGAGGCTGTATTTGTTTTAAAAATGAATCTCTGGTATCTCTGGTCTATCATTATTATTTTGCTAACAGTTAATCAGGCTCATTTACTGAATACTGATCAGAATTTATCAAATTATCTTTGAAATGATTCTAACAACAGGCCTCTCAGAGTGAGGCCAGTTTTTACAATCACATGCCCTGTGGGCTGACACAACTTTGCGCTGATAAGACAAAGGCAGCTGTGTTTTAGCCAGGAATACATTTATTTTTACCTTTCTTTTAAATTGATTTCATTATAGCACTTTTACCGCCAACATATTTGGATTTTTTGGCGCTGGAAGTGACCTTATATTGATGATGGCTGGCATTAGCTAGCTAGCTAGCTTGGATAGCACGCTGCATTCAAAAACTATGCAGGTGCCACACAGTGACAGAGATGCTAACTAGCGCTTAGTAACAGACTAATAAAATAATAGAAACTCTGATTACACTTAGCTAATTTAAAAGCTTTCTTCTAATAATAACACTGTTTTCTTCTCTGTGTTTCATTAGCATTTGTTAATATTTTCTTGTAAATTAGTTTATAGCAGCTTGACTTGATGTAGAGGCTTTTTCTTTCAACTGGTTCACAAATAACTGACAACAGAGACCGAGGAGAGCAACAGAAAACTTCACTCAGGAGCTAAATTCAAGATTGACTGAACTCAGATCAAAGTTACCTTAGTGCTTCACTTTAGATGAGGAAGAAAAATAAACTAAAACACAAACGCAATAAAGCGGGAACTCCGCGGCTTCTTCTTCTTTTGGGGTTTTTCTTTGGCGGTTAGAGCTTTAAGGTGCATTACCGCCACCTGCTGGACTAGATGGTTCTTAAACGAAACTAGAGATTTAAAAGTAATTTAACAAACAATAAAAACAAAGTCAAAATGTGTCAGTGTGTTATATTCATGAACATAAACATCAGATGGCTTCAGCTTACCCTTACTCCCATTTATTTAAGAGGTTTTGCTCTCTGCAGGGCGCCACAGTAAGTAAGTATGTGTAGTTTTGCCTGATTTAATAAAGGTTACACTGACTCACTTCTCTATCAGCAGATCCAAGTGTAGCCATAATTTCCCAGGAGGGTACTTGGGTTTGGAGTCTCAGCACAGTTTTCAGATTTAATTAATGGGCTTGAGTACAGCCTGATAATTACAGGCATTCAAACTGCCTGTAATTCTATGGCATTCTGTCTCTATGAAGACATTAGATCTTACATATTTCTTGGTTAAAACCACATTCAACTACTTAACAATAAGCCTGCAGCTGCAATGTGGAGGCAACTAAGAGTTTTGATAAATTTTCCAAAAATCTCATCCAATTAATTCTCCTTTACAGATTGTATAACTTTCACTTTTTACAATAAGAATTCTCCAACAAATGTTTAGAAGAAAATGATTTTTCTTTCATTTGTTTTGATACTAACTGAAACCACAAAGTTCCAGTTTCACACCCCAAACTAACCAACTGTAATGATTATTTTCATCAGCACAATAGTTTTCAGTTTTCAATTTCACATTGGTCTATATTCCCCACATCCTGTCATGTCCTTATCCTTGTTAGGAATCAGAGAAATGAATATAATCAATTCATTAATTGAATTCCACGCTTGTGTTCATCCACAGCAGCTGGACAATAAAGTTTATTGTGACCCTGATACTGCAGCAGAAAAGACTTTTCTGCTCCAACTTTCTGCGAGCAAACGCTCAACTTCTCCCAGCGTGTTGAGCTAATGATTAGTTGGTGTTTTTCTCCAAACACTCTTCTCTCAATGTGTTCACAATAAACTGTGAACAAATACCGAGGAGAGCAGCAGAAGACCTCATTCAGGAGCTAAACTCAAGATTAACTGAACTCACATTAAAGTTTGCTCGGTGCTTACCTTTAGATGAGCCCACAAACCACGAGACACTCTACTGTGGCAACACCACCAGTTTATAAAGAAAAAGAGACGACAGAGAAAAGTTGTTTTGAATGACTAGCCTGTGTGTGATCGTGCATGGCCTGGGTCCTGCGGGACATGGTCATGGAGGCAGGTGTTCTTGGGCGCCTGGGACAGGCTCGTACAAAGGGATGGTCGGCCACTAGTGGAGTCAGCTGCCCCTGGCCTGTGGTTCTCCGTGATTCTCAGCCTTCGTCTGGGGGAGCCCCATCTGGGCTCCTGGGGGCCATTATTGCAGCTTCCCGCCCTCATCATCAAATACAATTGTGACAAAGACACACACTCATACTCTCTCTCTCTAACAGACAGGCCACAAGATGCTTGATGATTTATGTATCTGTGGATTTATCTCACATGTGCAGCGGTTGTCGATACATTGAGTTTTTCTATTTGTAAAACATATTCGGAAAAAATAAATCAAGAAACACAGTGAGACGTAGACTGTGACAACACGAGCTTGACACGGTGTCTCATATTTTGACTGTGAGTATAGAGGATTGTAGCTCAAGTTAACATGGAAAGATAAGAGGTCTAAAGTCTCTAAAACTTTTGGACGTTCAGTCTCTGACAGAAGGTTTGGAGACAAAGTGTCATGGTCCTGGGTCGTTGACCCAGCGTTTTGTGTTTTGTGATTATTTCCCTCTGTTCTAGTTATTCTGTGTCCTCCCCCCTTGTGTCCGGTTCGGGTTCTAGATTTCCTGGTTTGTTCTGAAAGTCTGTGTCTGTTGTCATTGTGTTCAGCTTGTGTCCTCCAGTCATCATGTGTATTCAGATCAGCTGTTCTTCCCTCCTGTGTGCGATTACCTGATTACCTTGTGTGTGTGTATATATAGTGGGTGTCGGTCTGTGTTCGTTGTCGGCTCGTCTGCGTTCTATGGTGTTCCTGTCTCTGCGTCTCTCTGCCCCGCACCCCTTTTGTATGGTCCCAGGTTTGTCACTTAGTTTCTCCCAGTTTAGGTTTCCGTTTGTAATTACTCATGCTTCATTGCCTGTTTTTGCCACTACCACCCTGTAAATAAACGTCACTCGTATCATCAGTTTGCTGCATTTTGGGTCCTCCTTTTCCTCCACACCACACGGCTCCCTCCGCCAGCCGTGACACAAAGTTAGTTTTGAATTTGTGAAACAAATATTTTATTTACAGTTTCTCATACACAAGGCAGATAATATTCTTCATGTACATTATTTTTTACAAATACTGGAAGTACAACAAACTGAAACAAAACACATTTTCATGAATTCATCTCTTAATGTTTTATACAAAACTTCTGAATGTGTTCTCTCTGATTTCCCAGTATGTGTTTTGGATCGACTAAAATGTATTTACAATAGCCAGAGTCGACTGAATCCAAATATTTCTTAAATCCAAATTCACCCCCCATTTACTGGAAGAGATCAGGGTAATTTGAATTCTCCAACCTTATAAACCTTTTCTCGAATTTCAAATCTAGTTTGTAAATTTGCCGGTAAAAGTTTAGTAAAAGCTTTATACAAAATTATGGATGTATTGTAATTAACCAGATCCTGGAATTTAAGTAACTTTGCCTGAAGAAAGAATTTGTGAGTATGATCTAGATAACCAGCCTTGTGAATAATACGCAGTGCTCGTTTCTGTACTGTGACTAATGGATTAGTTGTATTTTTATATGTATTTCCCCACAATTCCACACAATATGTAAGATATGGAAGAACCAGGGTACAGTACAGAGTACGAAGTGCTTACCCTTACTCCCATTTAAGAGGTTTTGCTCTCTGCAGGGCGCCACAGTAAGTAAGTATGTGTAGTGCTTTATCAAGGAATTGTTTCACTTTGTTCAAAACTGCGAGGCTTCTGGAAATTTTGGTTTTTATGTGTCTGACGTTGTCACGGTCTGGCTGGCAGACCGTGGGGATGTGGGGAAAGGAGGACCCAAAACGCAGACTTTGCGATGCAAACAGTGCTCTTTATTTACAGTGAAAAGGCTGTAAATACAATAACTCCCCGTTGCTCCCTCGAACCCCGTGTGCGTGCTTCCCTCCGATATCTGTGCTTGTGCTCCCCGCTGTTGTGTTTCCGCACCCCCGTGCGTGCTGCCTCTCCGGACCACTCCTCCTGTAGGGAAACCAGAGACGCAGCCGTCAACACTAACCCTCGGCGGGCATATACGCACAGCACAGACCTAAGCTAACACACACTGACTTGGTAAGATAACTCAATGATCCCGCGTCGGTGGGAGCTCCAAGACTCTCCTAAGTAGCTCCCCCGACGAGCCCTGATCAGCGGCAGGTGTGTGGCTTCGGGTGTGGCCAGTCCCTCCGCAGGGCCATACCCCTCAGGCCTGCAGGTGGCCGAGCTCCATCCTCCAGGCACACCCGCAGACATACACACCCATACCCATCGAGAGCAAGCAGAAACAGGAGCCTGCAGTGCTCCGGGCTCCACCTCCTGCAATTTCATAACCATTTAATTTATACATTTAAAAGCTGAATTTAATTTCTACATTAAGAAACAAAGCATGCTACGTTTGTGCTGATTTGAACAGCCAGCAGGCCACAGCCAGCAGACCCAGCCAGGCTCCACCATCAGCCAGTAGGCCACATCCAGCAGACCCAGCCAGGCTCCACCATCAGCCAGCAGGCCACAGCCAGCAGACCCAGCCAGGCTCCACCATCAGCCAGCAGGCCACAGCCAGCAGACCCAGCCAGGCTCCACCATCAGCCAGTAGGCCACAGCCAGCAGACCCAGCCAGGCTCCACCATCAGCCAGCAGGCCACAGCCAGGCTCCACCATCAGCCAGCAGGCCACAGCCAGCAGACCCAGCCAGGCTCCACCATCAGCCAGCAGGCCACAGCCAGCAGGCCACAGCCAGGCTCCACCATCAGCCAGCAGGCCACAGCCAGGCTCCACCATCAGCCAGTAGGCCACAGCCAGGCTCCACCATCAGCCAGCAGGCCACAGCCAGCAGGCCACAGCCAGGCTCCACCATCAGCCAGCAGGCCTAGCCAGGCGCCATCATCAGAAATTCCGCTTCCGGGTCCCTCGTGGTGGCCGCCTCGTGCTCTCGCTTCAGTATGCCACCCAAGAAAGGCCCAACACCAGAGGAGGTTGAGGACATTAAAACCTCCCTCGGAGCGCTGTGCGGAGACGTGGCCGCAGTCAGGGCACAGCAGGAGCTGCTTCTGGGGCTTCTGGAGGAGGTAAAACAGCTACGCCTCCAAAATGCCGAGAAGGACAGACGGATCATGGATCTCGAGCGGCGGGTGGATGAGCTGGAGCAGTACACCCGTACGAACGACGTGGTCATCAGCGGTATTAAAATCAAGCCGCGCTCGTACGCGCGCGCGGTGGCCGGGAACGTCGGGGAGCCCAGCGACGAGGAGACCCGCTCGGTAGAGCAACATGTGGCGTCCTTCCTCCAAAGCAAGGGGATAGAGATGGACCTGGAGCACATAGAAGCATGTCACTCACTGCCCAGGAGGAGTGACAGACTGCCGGCCATCATTATGAGATTTGTCAATCGGAAGAACAAGGTCGCACTGCTGAAACAAGGACGCAAACTGAAAGGCACGGACGTTTTCATTAATGAGCATCTGACACGAAAAAACGCAGACATCGCGAGGAAGGCAAGGCAACTGAAGAAGAACAGTAAAATACAACATACATGGGTAACAAACTGTAAGATTTTCATTAAGCTAAACGGGACACCAGAAGAGGCAAAAGTACTGATAGTGAGGAACATGGAGGATCTGGACAAGTATAACTGACACCAATGTATCAATTACACCAGGAAATGACATGGACACGTTGAAATTAGTTCTTCAACAGAAAGTAATTGATCTAGATTGTGAATATAAGGAGCATAATATAATAGATCCAGAAATAGATTCTGAAAGTAACTTTCTCTCTTCTTTTGTTAAAAATTGTAATTATTTCACTCAGGAACAATATGAAAAAGAAATTAACCTAGACGGGAAGCTCTCATTAATTCACTTTAACAGCAGAAGTATGTACTCTAATTTTGATTTCATTAAGGACTATTTGCAACAATTTTCTCGCCCCTTTAGTGTTATAGCCATCACTGAAACTTGGTTCAATGTCGATAAAGGAATAGATTTTTGTTTGAATGGATATGATTTAAAATACATGAATAGATTAAATAAGGCGGGCGGCGGGGTTGCTATATATGTTCATAACTCTATAAAATATAATGTTGTAACAACTATGTCTATGGCTATTGATGGAATTTTGGAATGTTTGACTATTGAGATTATGAATGAAAAAAAGAGAAATGTTATAATAAGTTGCATATATCGGACACCCAGTTCAAGTATTGACACTTTTAATGAATGGATAGAAAAAACGTTTGCTTCGGTGAACCAAAAATTACTATTTATCTGTGGTGATTTTAACATTGATTTGCTAAATCCAACAAGGTTAAAAGCCATTGATGACTTTACTGACACGATGTACAGCTTATCACTATATCCAACAATAACAAAGCCAAGCAGAATAACTTCACATAGCGCCACTATTATTGACAACATTTTTACTAATGTCATGGATTTCCAAATTAATAGTGGTCTGCTTGTCTGTGATATAACTGACCACTTACCAGTTTTTACTTTGTGTGACTGTGATTTAAAAAAAATAGATACCAAGATCATGATAGCAAAGCGAACAATAAATGAAGAAGCAATTCATGCCTTCAATTTCGATTTAGCACAACAAGATTGGAGTTCGGTGTATGAAGAGTCAGATGTGGACAAGGCTTATGATAATTTTCTAGATATTTTTACTATGTGGTACAATAAACATTGTCCTGTAAACGAACACATGACAAAGAAAAAAAAGATAAAAAGTCCTTGGCTCACAAAAGGAATTATTAATGCTTGCAAAAAGAAAAACAATCTGTATAAACAGTTTATCAAAGTAAAAACAAAAGAAGTGGAACAAAGATATAAAGCATATAGAAATAAATTGACTGATATTATAAGAACGAGCAAACAACTTTATTATAGAAGAAGATTATATGAAAATAAAAACAATATAAAAGGAACTTAGGATGTGTTAAACAACTTAATTAAACAAGGATCTTCTGGAACATCATATCCTGAATATTTTACTGATGCAAATGGTGAAAATCACAACATGAGTAATATTGTCGATGGGTTCAATAAATTCTTCATAAATGTTGGCCCTGAACTAGCAGCGGACATCCCGTGTCATAAAAATGAAAATATCAGTAATATAAAATCAAATCCCTTTTCACTGTTCCTCTCAGCTACAAATGAGCAAGAAGTAATAAATATCACATTAAAATGTAAAAGTAAGTCTTCAATGGATTATCATGACATAAATATGTCTGTAGTTAAACAGGTTATTCTGAATATTGCTAGTCCCTTAACATATATCTGTAATTTATCATTTCAGTCCGGTTGTTTTCCAAAAAAAATGAAAATTGCGAAAGTAATACCACTATATAAAAGTAATGACAAACACAGTTTTACCAATTATAGGCCTATTTCTCTACTGCCTCAATTCTCAAAAATTCTAGAAAAACTTTTTAATTCAAGATTAGAAAAATTCCTTGAAAAACATCAAATAATAAATGTTGGTCAGTATGGTTTCAGAACGCAAAGAACCACTTCAATGGCGATAATTGAGGCAGTAGAAGAAATTACTGATGCACTGGATAAAAATAAATATGCAGTTGGTATTTTTGTTGACCTCAAAAAGGCCTTCGACACAATCAATCACTCAATTTTACTGGATAAATTGGAAAGATATGGTATTCGAGGGAAAGCTGGTAACTGGTTAAAAAGTTACCTAACAGGTTGGGAACAATATGTTAGCATAAGGCATTACCATTCAGAGAAACTTGGTATTACATGTGGTGTTCCCCAAGGGTCAGTGTTGGGACCAAAACTTTTCAATGTATACATAAATGATATTTTTGATGTTTCTCAAGTACTTAAACTCATACTGTTCGCAGATGACACCAACATATTTTTCAGTAGCGATGATTATACTGATCTTGTAATGACTGTAAACAGGGAGCTAAAATTAATAAAAAAATGGATGGACATAAATAAATTATCATTAAATATAAATAAAACTAAAGCAATGTTTTTTGGTAATTTAAAATATAATATAGAATTACCAATTATCATTGAAGGTGTACCAATTGATAATGTGAGTGAAAACAAATTTTTGGGAGTTATAATTGATAACAAAATTTCATTTTCAGGGTTCCCAGGCGTGATTGGCTGTATAGATGGCACTCACATTCCAATCATTGCCCCTTCAGTAAATGAAGGAGACTATGTGAACAGGAAGTCTTTCCACAGCATTAATGTACAGGTACATAGTTCCCTGTAGCATTTGGCCAGGCTCTGTCCATGACTCACAAATATTCCGTGAATGTACACTGAGCACAAAATTTGGACATGGTGAGTTGAGAATACTTTAAAATATATAAAGACCAATTGCTTCAGGGACATTTGAACTGAAGTGTATCCTTCTGTCTTAGGAGAGTTCACTGGCTACTTGCTTGGTGATAGGGGGTATCCATGTTTACCCTATTTGCTTACCCCTTACCCTGACCCTGAACCGGGCCCACAGCAGCGATATAATCTGGCTCATTGCAGGACAAGAGCCAGAATTGAAATGACTATCGGAATGCTTAAGGCCCGGTTCCAGTGCCTGCAAGGACTCAGGGTCACCCCAGAAAGGGCATGTGACATTATTGTGGCATGTGTGATTCTTCACAACATTGCCACAATTAGAGGAGAACACTGTCCTTCTGAACCAAACATCAGCAGTGATCCAAACCATGAACATCCTGACCCTCCCACGGACATACAAGATGGAAGCGCAGTCAGAGACACCATATGTCACAATCATTTCTTTTGACCCATCACCTCAACATGTTGAAAGAAGAATAAACAGATGTTTTGTTCAACTGGCTTTATTGGTCACCTGTGTTTCCTGTACACAAAGTATTAAAAGATGTACACCTCATAAAGTGTCTCTGTTGCTTCCTCCTCTGTAACAGCTGTCAATGTTTCTTCATTATTTTCCTGCAGTAAAGAAATAAACAACATTGCTGTTCTACTGTAAACTCATATAATCTGTGGAGTATTAAGAGTACTCACAACTGCATGTTGGTCTGGCTCAACAGGAGGCTGCACCAGATGCAGTACACCATCACCATCAACTGATAGAATATGAGGTTTATACAGGTCACTTATAACTTACAAGGGACCAAATGGCAATTAACAAACATACCAATCACCTTACACTTCATTGTCATTATGCTCTCAAAGACAACCAAGACTGAGGGAAGGCAAAATCAGTCGGAAAATAACTTCACTACAAAATAATCCATTATGGTAAAGAGTTTATCAAATGAATGTGTCGCACTGCAAAGGTGACTGTGAAGAAAGGATGTATGCACATCATGTATTATTTTGAATTTACCCCTTATGTAGGCACTTGTGTCTTGCGGGGTTATTGCCTCAGAGGATGTCCCCGCAGAGATGCCTTCGGCCACAGGGCGCCCACTGTTTTGGCTGAGGGCCAACTGCTCAGCCTCTGTGAGTGGTGGTGGTGGAGGACCCCCACCTGTTTTTCGGGCCTCCGCTTTTTTTCTGTTGGCTATAACGGGCCACATTTGAGCATACAGAGTAAGCAAATATGTACTTGTAATGTGCTCAGATAATTTCAATAAGTGCTTACAGAAAGAAAATTAATGTAGCCTCTAACTGCAATTGATTTACATGGGACAAACAGATCAAGCACTATGGCTCATAATACAATTACACCTTACCTGTTTGGACTATATTTTTATATTTCATTTTTACTTGCTGCCAGGCACGTTTGGGGCCTGTTGGGTTGCACCTGCGCTCACATCACAAAATAAAATGTATAAAATAACAAATAAAATAACATATGATAAAATAACGTGTTAAATGGGTGGAAATCCCTAGATCAATGTTTAAATTAACACTCACGCATTGACTCTGTCGGCTATGTTTTGCCATGCATGCTCCCTTTCTTTTGCAGCTGAGGCTGTGTTACTTTTTCCGCAAAATTTGCATGTTATCGGCATATGCTGCCATCAGAATTTCGGCCTCAAGCGCTGTGAAATACATTGACCGCGCCTTCTTTCCCTCCGTCTCCATGGTGACTCGCTTAATCTGTGCTCCGCTTATCAGGGCTTTATGTATCCTCGTCCGCGCGCTTCACTTGGGGTTAAAGCAACTCCGCGTTGACTGAACTACTTGTTATCAGCCTTTCTGAAACCGAATATTCCGAGTTGGACAGTTCGGGGTTACTCAACCCTGAGTGTCGTTTTTCACTCTGAGTTTTCTAAACCGGCTTCCTGAAATAGGGCCCTGGGCCGGTTTAGTGCAAACTCTGAGTAAGTATACCCTGAGTTAACGAAAACTCTGGGTTTTCGGTTTCACAAAGCGAGTTTAGATTAATTCTGAGTGAGTCACTATGACGACACACTCCGTGAAGTTAACCTGCCCTCTAGCAGGTTTACTACAACTAACCCTGACTGTCTCCGCCCCTTTGTCGGAAACCTGACAGTAGGAAGTGTCAGACATGGCGTGCCCCGTCCTTGAAGAGCCAGTAGATCGTGAAGCCCAAATTCTCCGCAGAGCTCTCCGCCGGGAGAGAGTGATCAGAGTGCGTTTGGACATTTTATCATTTCCTGATGATTTTCTGTGCGAACGTTACCGTTTCTCAGCACAATCTATAATTTATTTGGATAACCTCCTCAGGCCATATATTACGCATGTGACACATCGCGGACATCCTCTCAGTTCATTACATATTATTTGTATTGCACTTCGGTTTTTTGCAAACGGGAGCTTTCTGTATAATATTGGTGACGCTGAGCACGTTTCCAAGGCTACCGTCTGTCGGGCAGTCAGGAATGTTACAGTTGCACTGAAACGTCTCCTGTACTCGTTTGTGGTGTTCCCCGGTCATAGACCCACAAGATTTATCAAAGAGGGATGCCACAAAGTTGTAGGTATCAGGATGAACAAAACTTAATTTATGATGTGGTGATACTTGAACTGCTACTTAAATTTTACATTTATTCTCACGGTTCCCAGGCGTGATTGGCTGTATAGATGGCACTCACATTCCAATCATTGCTCCTTCAGTAAATGAAGGAGACTATGTGAACAGGAAGTCTTTCCACAGCATTAATGTACAGGTACATAGTTCCCTGTAGCATTTCAAACTAACAAATTATTTCATTATAGTAATGGATGCTAATTTGTGTTCTCTGCACTGTGAAGATCATATGTGATGCTGCCAACATTATCACAAATGTGGAAGCCAACTGCTCAGCCTCTGTGAGTGATGGTGGTGGAGGACCCCCACCTGTTTTTCGGGCCTCCGCTTTTTTTCTGTTGGCTATAACGGGTCACATTTGAGCATACAGAGTAAGCAAATATGTACTTGTAATGTGCTCAGATAATTTCAATAAGTGCTTACAGAAAGAAAACTAATGTAGCCTCTAACTGCAATTGATTTACATGGGACAAACAGACCAAGCACTATGGCTCATAATACAATTACACCTTACCTGTTTGGACTATATTTTTATATTTCATTTTTACTTGCTGCCAGGAACGTTTGGGGCCTGTTGGGTTGCACCTGCGGTCAAATCACATCACGAAATAAAATGTATAAAATAAAAAATAAAATAAAATATAATAAAATAACGTGTTAAATGGGTGGAAATCCCTAGATCAATGTTTAAATTAACACTCACGCATTGACTCTGTCGGCTATGTTTTGCCATGCATGCTCCCTTTCTTTTGCAGCTGAGGCTGTGTTACTTTTTTTCCGCAAAATTTGCATGTTATCGGCATATGCTGCCATCAGAATTTCGGCCTCAAGCGCTGTAAGATACGTTGACCGCGCCTTCTTTCCCTCCGTCTCCATGGTGACTCGCTTAATCTGTGCTCCACTAATTAGGGCTTTACGTATCCTCGTCCGTGCGCTTCACTTGGGGTTAAAGCAACTCCGCGTTGATTGAACTAATTGTTATCAGCCTTTCTGAAACCGAATATTCCGAGTTGGACAGTTCGGGGTTACTCAACCCTGAGTATCGTTTTTCACTCTGAGTTTTCTAAACTGGCTTCCTGAAATAGGGCCCTGGCCGTTTGCTTTTGTTTTGTGCGTGTTTATTATATCTGAAAACGGGAAAAAAGTAAAATGTCAAAAATCTGCTTCCATAATATAAATATCATTAAATAACTTTAGAAAAACTTCCACTTGACTCTTTACATGTGATGTTGTAAAAATATATATTTTATTGTTTAATTAATCTGAAAATGTTAGTCTGCCAAATGTGCAGCAATTGAATTTATTTATTCTCTTTATCTGATAGTTTGTGGGGCCCAGGTAGACTGTATAACTGCATCTCTACCAGTTTCTCTGCACTCCAGCCTCTTCTGTGCCATGTGAAGGGATTTTCCTTAAGGCAAGAGAAATTATCTCTACGAAGAGGAACAGGTTTGGCCAACGCACACTAGAACAAATTTTCTTCTTAAATAAAAATGAAAAAAGGGCAACTTTAAATGCATCATGTTTTTAATTTGCAAGTTCATAAGCATTTTCCCTTTCCATTTCACAATCAATTCTACCCACAGGTCAAAAATGTGTCTGGGAAAATTTCCCTAATATATTATTTATAAATATACCCGTCTAGCGGTTAATTGCATAAGTGCATGGAGGCAGGACCTCACAGCAGAAGCATACTCCATAATGTGTTGTACATTATTATATGTAATGTGGTATTTTTCAATTATTGTATTTACCAACATCAAGAAGTCACAAGCAAAGAAAGACCAAACCATGGTGCATGTTTAAACAAGGAGAGTTTACTGGTCAAAATTTATTAAACAAATAAACCACGTTTTTTTTAACCACCAAAAAAAAAAAAAAAAAATACAGGTTCAAAGCAACACAACGGCAAACCAATATCAGACAGAATTCCACTCTGTAGAGTGGGCAATCTTAATGAAGCAGTTGGTTTTATTTTGTGGATTCAAGCTGCTTTTCATATTTTTGGCCACCAGATGTCACCAGAGAGGACTGTGTTGAAAAGCTTCGAGTAATGAACAGTTTTTCAATACAAGCTTTAGTGTTTCCGAAAGCTTCATTTGGCCATCACTAGCTTTTACCAGTTTATCCCATACCACACAGTAGCCCTATCCTTCAGGCCAGGTAAAAAAACGAAGAAGCAAAAAACAGAAACAAAAAACAAAAAAAATCATTGCAAATACAACAGGACAAAACAATATAAAACAAACACACAAATAACTTAAAAAAAAAAGACAAAAAAAAAAAAGGGGGGGGGGGGGGGGGAGATTTACTGAGTAATGCTGGAAGTCAGGTTCTCAACCTGAAGGCTGAAAAAGTATTTCAGGAATTGCCCCCACGCCTTGTAAGAGAGATTAATGAGGTAGACCACAGAGAAGAGAATTACAGTAATCTAAAACAGATGTGACAAGATCATTGACAAGTATGCTGGTACTGTTTGGAGTGAGTTAAGGACGAAGGCGGTTAATATTACGGAGATGAAAATAGGAAGAGCGAGTGATATTATTTATATGTGCTGTGAAGGAAAGTGCTATCGAGGATGTCACCAAGACTCTTAACCTGGGGGGAGGTTTTGACAACAGAGTTATCAATGGATAATGAAAGACTTCTGGTTGGGACTTTGGTCAGTTTTGATTTGGTACCTATCAGAATGAATTCTGTTACTTACTGCCATTAAGTTTAAGAAAGTTGTGAGAAAACCAGACCTTAATTTCACCTGAACAGTCAGAAATTGAAGTGGGTGGGAGAGTCGCCGTGGGTTTGGAGGCTATGTAGAGCTGGGTGTTATCTGCGTAGCAGTGAAACTGGATGTTGGCTTCCTGAAAATATTACCTAGGGGTAGGAGATAAATGATAAAAAGCAAAGGACTCGGGACAGAGCCTTGGGGTACATTGGAATTAATCTCCGTTACATTACTTATATAATTAGAATAAATTGAGTTTTGGCTTCGGTTCCTCCCAAAGAACAAACTACCAACCACAAATTTAACAACGTAGTGTATGCTTTACAGTGTAGTAAGGAATGCTCAGACCTCTACATTAGAGAGACCAAACAGCCACTTCACAAGCGCATGGCACAACATAGGAGAGCCACCTCCATGGGACAAGACTCTGTGGTCCATCTGCATCTAAAGGACAAAGGTCACTCTTTCGAGGATGCCAATGTTCACATTTTGGACAGTGAGGACAGATAGTTTGAAAGAGGAGTCAAAGAAGCCATCTGTGTCTACTGTGAATGACCATTTTTGAACAGAGGCAGTGGTTTACGACACCAACTGTCTACCATCCAGAATCCAGTTTTGAGATCCTTCACAGACGCCTTAACACCCACTCACATCCTGGGCTATTCGACCTCAGGAAATCACATGATGGGGTGGGGCTAGGTTTCACAATGGGTTCACTCAAAACGTTGCCTGATTGTGACCCACACCCATTTTCACACCTTGGCCTGATTAGATAGAGGATCAATAGGGGGTCCATAACCCTCATGACCCCATAGGGCTAAAAAATCTGGGACTCTCCACCAATTGCTCTTAGAACTGAAGAAGTGTCTTGAAGAAACTTAAAGAAGTCCAGATGCTTTTCTTTCCAAGCTCCTTAGACTAAGAACTTTCACAGACAATCATATTCTTTAGAACACCAACTTATATTTGCTTTCTTAAAACAATTTTTTCTGCATTTGCACTGTAACAGACCTCAAGTTAGACAATCTAGCTGCATTATTACAATATCTTTTTAAACTTCTGGTTGCGCCGTAAGATGGCCGCATCGACGAGAGCTCTGAGTCATCTCAGCAACACTTTTATTATTTATTTCGTACTACTTGCTATTTCTGTGTGCACAGTGCAATCATATACTCTGTATGACAGACAAACACTTTGGAGTTATGTTCGTCAGCCAGTTTGGACTTTACGCCAGGTTTCAACATCGTGGATGCTCTGCTGCCTGGGATCTTTTGTCTACCTTTGTCTATTCGACACCGAGGGAAGACAAAGAGGTGGAAAAGTCCTGGAGTTTTGAGCTGAACCTGACAGAAACAACAAACCACCTCTGCGCAACATCCTACTTGCGAATGTTCAGTCTCTCGATGAGCTGCGTGTACATTTAAACATCTAAAAGACATCAGGAACTGCTGTGTTTTGGCATTCACAGAGACATGGCTGAGGTCCAGCATCCCCGACTGCGCCGTCATGTTGAATGGGTTCACTGTTTACTGGGGAGACTGAACACAGGACTCAGGCAAGAAAAGGGGAGGAGGTCTGTGCTTTGTGGCTAACTCTTTGTCGGCTAGAGATGTGAATATCTTAAAAACATACTGCTCTCAGACCCTCGAGCTGCTGACCATCAAAGTTAGACCTTTTTAGCTCCCGAGTGAGTTCAGTAAAGCTACGGCTATGGACGAACTGTATGATGTAATTATTGAACTTGAGAACAAAAATCCTGAAGCTGCCTTTATTGTGCTGGGAGACTTCAACAGAGCCAACATGAAGAAAGTTCTCCCTAAATACTACCAACACATCTTCTTCCCTACAAGAGGTGATCAAACAATGGATCATTGCTACACTCCATTCAAGGACTGCTACAAACCCCTCCCTTGCCCAGCTTTTGGCAAGGCAGAACATTATTCCATACTGCTGCTGCCTGCATACAGACAAAGGCTTAAACAGGAAAAAAAAAACTGTCTCTAGAGACATCTACAAATGGGACAATGAGGCTGAGGAGGTTTTACAGGACTGCTTTGAGACATCTGACTGGCAGATATATGAGGATGCAGCAAATGGCAACATCAATGAACACACAGACTCATTGGATATATTGGAAAATACATTGGGAAGTGACAATATCATCACTAAAACCCCCGTCTGCAAATATCCAAATCAGAAACTCTGGGTAAATAAAGACATTCATGCTAAGTTCAAGGTGCGAACCTACGAAAGTAAAAAAAAAAGGGCCAGAAAGGACTACAGGGACAAAGTAAAGTCTAGTTACCACAGCTTTGAAGCCAGGCGATTGTGGAATGGACTGCGCTGCATTGCTGACTACAAGAAGGAAAACACAGGCAGCGTTCACCCCACTGCATCTCGTGTAGACGAGATTCTATGCTCGTTTTGATGCAGACAACAAAGATCAGATCCTCTACCCTCAAGAAGACAGTGAGGCTGTAACTCAAAAGATATGAGATGGTCTTTCAAAAAGGTCAGTCCTCACAAAGCTCCTGGACCAGATGGCATCCCAGGCTGGGTTCTCAGAGCGTGCGCTGACCAGTTTGCAGGGGTGTTCACCGATATCTTCAACCTCTCCCTGAGGCAGTCAGTGGTCCCCACATCTCTCAAAACATCCACCATCATTCCTGTACCAAAGAAATCAGTGGTCTCCTGTCTGAATAACTACCGTACTGTTGCACTCACATCCGTCATCATGAAGTGTCTTGAGCGGCTGGTCAAAGGTCACATCTGCTCCTCGCTTGACCTTGAGCTAGAAACACCCATCTGCAGATGGATTCTGAACTTCTGGAGACAGTAATGTGGAAAGTGATGAAGGGTCTGATGCAGAGCCTCAAATTGGGAGAAAGCATGTCACCTCGCACTGTAACACAATCTCATCAAGTGCAAATATGATGACAATTATATTTTGCTTGGGTTCACATGTATAAACTGGTGAATTTTCCCTGCCACAATGTGATAATTGTGCAAAGTTATCGTCTCACATCTCAATGAAACCTTAACTATTGGGCAGACATTTTTCCCATTTGAAAAATAAACCAAGAGAAGCAGCTACTTCAGCACGTACGCCACATTGAATTTTACGCAATACAACTGTATTAGCTCACGGATGTGTCTGGCCTTGCGCATTTCCTCGTATATGTGGAGATGTATATGAGCACCACATTCATGAAGGAACTATCAAGGACATACTTTTCTGTAAACCACTGGAAGAAAGGACAACTGCAGTAGATATTTTTCAAAAGCTGGACACATTCATGAACACACATGGACTCATGTGGGACAGATGTGTTGGCATCTGCACTGATGGCACACGGACCATGACTGGGAGACATGGAGGTGTGGTTTTGTGTGGGCAAGCAATTGCACCAGATGGCTCTTGGGTACACTGCAGCATCTACCGAGAGGATCTTCCTGCAAAGGGAATACCTGTCAGCCTGAAACATGTTTATGTGCCTGACTTATCTGTGTGATATATTTTCTCTTTCATGTTCAAGATCAAATTGAGGCCATGATAAAGAAGTTAAACCTCTGGAAGAACTGCATAGACACACCCATTTACCACTGTGCCTACTTTGTTATCAGCATCTGACCAGGAGAGCCTGACTGAGATCACCACAGACAGAGCTCTAAAAGTTGAATATGCTCAAAAAACCCTGGTGGATTTCTGGATAGGACTGCACACTGAACAGTCTGCATTGGCTAAGCACTCTGTCAAGACTCTGATGCCTTTCACCACCACTGATGGTTTTCTGCTTTACCAAACAGGAAAAGAAGATACACAGCAAGACTTTGTGTGGAAAACAAATTAGGACTAAGCCTTTCCTAAAATGAGCCAAACATTGAAGAGCTGTGTGCCTCTGCCCAAGCACATCCATCACATTAAATAAAGTTCTGTTTAATGAAAGTTCACATCTGGTCTTTATGTTCTCAATAAAATGGTTCATTCTAATAGATCTTTTGATACACTTCTAGTAGGCTATTAAGTAGTAGCATTTGTGATTAAAATTGTGTCATTACTAAAATATAGTAATACATTTATTTGGTTGTGAGAAATAATCGACTGTGCAGTATTTCTTTTTATGCATCCACTCCTTGTGACATGTCTCAGGGGGTACGTGGCTGGAAAAGGTTTAGGAACCACTGCTCTAAACTAAGTTTGTGGGATAAGATCTTTCAAAAAATGCAGACCAAACTGCAGTTGTTTGTATTCACTTACACAGCATGTCTGTACAATTTACTGGAGTCATCAAAAACAGCAGACAGCAGCCATATCTCAAGTCTAATAACAGAAGACGGGAAGCTGTTTTGATCCTTAATGACTGTGTCAGTCGTTATAACTTACAACACAGAAGGTCAATGTAGACCTCATACTAGCAAATTAGACTAGCACCTATAGTACAAATAACACCATCTATTACTGTGTCTGAATGTGTGGTATTGGCACTGCCAGTTTAGGCCTAAAGAGATATGAGTTTTAAAAAAAGACCACCTAATTTAAATGTATTCATTACATGCTTGTTAAAAGCTAACTTCCATAAGCACAATAACCAGATGAAACATATGGCAGTGTTTATATGTAACATAGGCAACCTTAAAATGTTTCGCATGATTCAACTGTGGGATTTAACTGAATTCTTTAGAAGGACAGGCTAAATTACTTTATTTTCAACTTTAAGGCCAACCTAGATTTTAACTATTTAACAGGCCACTAATCTAGTTTATCGCTTTGCGCTTTCACAACCAAACATGTATCTAAACACATTGTTTTAATAAAAAAATACTATTGATATTATTATTATTACTGTTATTTAACATGTAATTAAACAGAAATGTTCATTAAATATAAAAGCAGTTTGCTTATGTTGTTAAAGAAAGGCTAGATTTGACATTAAGAGATGTTCAAAGGCAACAAAAAAAAGCCTTAAAAGAAATACGGGGTTTAACAATATGTAACGTTATAAAGGTTCATAAGGGTGAAGCTTCTCCAGGTTTGCTCATCATATTTCAGAAAAAAAACCCTGTGCACCATGAACATGCGGACTGATCTATGCCAGAGAGGAGGAAAGCAGTGACATGGAATTTTCAAACCATATTGTTTTGTCCTTCCGCACTGAGAAGCAAAATTTCCATCTTACTTAGTTTTTCTAATTTAAGACAACTCAAATAAACTGGGTTGATCGACTTTTTGGATGAAAAGTACTGGTAACCTACTTAAACTGAGTTCTAATAACAAGTTGATAAAAACTGAGTTCAGTCTACTTAACAGAAAATTTAAAGATGCTGACACACACAGACGCAGCGGCTCACTGCTCCTCACATTCGGTGCTTTGTTTTTTACTTTTTCCATGTGTATATGTGTGGGTGTATGCGTTTTCTATTACTATACATCAAGTGGAGTCCACTTACAGTCGACCTTTTGAGTTTACACTGTGCAAGGAACATTATGTCGGACTATCACCACTTCCATGGCATTCCGGAGGACATACTAAGAACTCCAGGGTCTCCATGGTTGGTTCTTCCCAGCGGTAAGCCAAAGAGGAAACATAAACAAAGGAGGCAAAAGCGTGGCTGCACTAGCAAAGCTAAAGAAACAACCATTTAAGCCACCGCTTCCAAGTATCTTCCTCTTCAACGTCAGGTCCATAACCAACAAAAATGACAAACTGAGATTACAAACTGCAGTCAACAAGTATGTACAGGACAGCAGCATTGTACTATTCACAGAGACTTGGCTGCTGCCATCAATTCCGGTATTTACCAATACCTTATCCGTAGATTAATTCCAAACAGCTCTCATGTTTCCTCATTTTTCCAATCTCCTAACATGGGGACGTGTTGGGTGCCCAGAAACCTAACATATTGACAATTTTTCACCTAGCATAAAATGTTATGCTTTGGGAGGGAGAACCTGTTGGGACTGAAGTGTATTTGTGAAACTGTTGGACTGTTCCATTATCAGTGTCTAACATTATGTGTATGACAGCGATGTAATGTCCATGTGTGCATGCTGAAAGAGACTGTGCTGGTCTGACCCCCCTCCTCCTTTCAGGGTGGAGCCTGCTGGAGTCCAGTGGTTGAGACCAGGTCTGAGGAAGTGTAAGTGTGTTTTTAATGTGATCCATGAAAACAAAGCAGCACACATTCAACCATCTTCAAACTGTCACATCACTCATTCACATCTCTGATGTCAGGAGGCATCAAAGTGTCAATCAGATGATGGATCAATAACTGCAGCTGGATTGTGTTTGTTCTCTCCACCAGATTCCTGTCAACCCACAATTGACACAAACACAGTACACAGAAACCTCAAACTGTCTGACAACAACAGGAAGGTGACACATGTGCATGAGGTTCAGTCGTATCCTGATCACCCACACAGATTTGATGTTCATCAGCTGCTGTGTAGAGATGGTCTGACTGATCGCGGTTACTGGGAGGTCGAGTGGAAAGGAGAGGTTTGGATAACAGTGAGTTACAGAAGCATAAGAAGGAAAGGAGTCAGCAATGACTGTTATTTTGGAGAGAATGATCATTCCTGGAGGTTGTATTGCTCTGGTGCTGGTCCTATTTATGTTTGTCACGATACCAAATTCGTATCCACCACCACCTCCTCCTCCGTCTCTAACAGAGTAGCAGTGTACGTGGACTTTCCTGCTGGCACTCTGTCCTTCTACAGAGTCTCCTCTGACACTCTGATCCATCTCCACACAATCAACACCACATTCACTGAACCTCTTTATCCTGGATTAAAAGTCTTTATGGGTGCCTCAGTGTGTCTGTGCTGAGTTGAGTGTAAAGAGTGTCCTCCTGTTAGAGAAACACTGACTGTTGAACAGATAGTTCAGTCTGTACATGTCTGTCTCTTTCACTCAGAAACACGTTTTCAGATTCATGGATTCAGTTGATGTTTTAAACTATTGATTGATGATGTGACTGATTCCTTGTAAATTTCTTCATCTTCAGGCCTGAAGCTCCGTTTACAACCAGCTCCTCTGCATTTTCATCAAGCCTGAGCTCCTTAAAATGAATCCAAATGTTTGATTTCTCTTTCTTAATGGGATTTTTCCAAAGTCTCCACATGCTCTTACTGTTTCACTCATTGTTGGAAGCTAATAATTTGAAAATGTTTCAGCCATATAAGCTGAAAATATTGGCTCAATAGTTTTAAATGCAGTTATAACCAGAATATGATTGTTTTGAGGGATCATAATGCATATGGCTTATCTAATAAACAGCAAAGGCTTCAATCCTGATTTGAAAGTAGTCTTGTGTTTTTCCAATGTTGAACAAGAACATGGTGCAGGATGTTGGTACCAGCTTGGTTATCAAACACATGAAATATGTAAATATGTGTGTATGGCACTGCATATGTTGTGTATCACTTTAGTTTGTATGAAATATGAAAACTATCACAAAGTGTCCTGGTGAAGAATCTGCTGAAATTTCTGACAGACATTCGATTTATTGTCTTTTTGTTTTTCAGTTTGATAAAATGCTGCATGAAAAACAAAGAGGAAGTGATGACAGATGTGTTTATGTCCACAAAGCAGAATGAGCTCTGTTGCTGACAATAAGTGATGTACAAAGAGAGTGAGCATTTCTGAGGCCTTGGAAAGAAAAGAGAAGCACAATCACTGATTGTGAGCTCACCAACACACAAATTTACACTTCGTTTGTCTTCACAGAGAAAAACACACTTCTTGCTGCTGATGTTTCTTTTTTTTTTTTTTTTTTTTTTTTTTTTTTTTCCTAAATGACATCAGAAACAGCAGTATGCGACATTACGTGATGGCAGAGCTTCAGTTCATCCTTTGTCATTTTTTTTTTTTTTTTAATAAATAGGACAGGGGGAATGAATGAGAGAGAGAGGGGGAGAGAAAGAAAGAAAACCAAAGGGGAGAAGAGACGGTGAGAAGGGGGGGGAAGAGAGAGAAAAAAAAAAAAAACTCCTGGGTCACCTGTATGGAGAAAAACAAACAAACAAACAAACAAACAAAAACAAACAGAGGAGACAGCAAACAACAAAGAGCAACATAATAATAGAGAAAACAAAGCACCATCACAATAAACTAGCTAGTCATAGATATCAGTATTTACTAAGTAATAAACGATATTGTGCAGCACGCAAGATAGACAGCGCACAGTGTGCTTTGAGGCAGCAGCCAAGAAAGCTTTAGTCCGCGTCTGTGAATACCCATGTGTGCATACCTGTGTGGATCAGCATGCTTGCATTCCAAAGGTTTCTCCATGTAATGATCTGCTAGGGAGTGTGGGGGGGCCACAGCCCCGTCCTCCAGGGTGTGAAGCGGGTATGGAGGAGATCAAAACTCCAGACATCCAGAGGCCCCCAGAACACAAGAGACCAAGGAAGACCAACAGAGGGGCAGCCGCGCCACTGTCCCAGTAAGAGCTGAGGAGAGTCCCAGATGAGGGCTCGCCCAGCAGCCGCGGAGCAGAAGTCAGGGGGAGTTGCAGTGACGCGCCCGTGAGCTCCGCCGGCCCCCAGCTGCGCCTGAGTGACCGAGCCCTAGGCCGAGAGGCCGGGGGCACCCCACCTCCAAAGGGGCCCGAGCGAGCCCCAGGCCCCAGGCCCCGATAAGCGGCCGCCAAGGAGTGAGCCGGTGTGTACCCGGACGCCCACCCCCAGACACAAAGAACCACCAACACACCGACACCTGAGGGAGTCCGCCACCGGCAGGGGAAGTGGTGGTGGGTGGAGATAGGCCTCCAAACCTTGGAGGGCCTGAGGTGTCCCCAGAGAGGTGGCGTCTGATACCCAACCTGACATATAGACACAGACATACAGGCACACACAGACACAAACATCCATTCCCACCCTCATGCTCTCATATGCACTCACTCCACACTCAACCAACGTGGAGACAGACATAAAGAGACGCTGTACACACGATCACACTCCCCAAGCGTACTCTACAAACCGGGTCTAGGTACCCTTGCCCCTGGAGGGGGGAATTGCACCCAGACCCAGGTGGTGTTACCCTTTTCCCTGCGGTGGGGAGAGGCAGACCACCCCGACTCCGCAGCAGCAGGGAGGCCCCACACCCCAGACCGCAGTCGGACGGCCAACTCCTCCTACTAGCCCTCCCGCTCCAGCAGGCCGCAGAGAATGGGGGTGGGAGAAGACTCCAAACCTCCCTCCACCCGCTCATTGTAGTGTTGATGCATATGTGTTCTAAGGTGCAATTAAAACCCAGGAGGGCATGGAGCTACCTGCCAAGGAGCAGCAGGTAAGCGCATAGTCCCTCCTGCTAACCCTCAATGACTAAGTGTATTTAAAATTGAGAGGTGGGCAACGACGTCAGGGGTGAGGTTGTACACCCTGATGGTGATTTGGACTCCGTGATTGTGCCCACCCCCAAGATCCTATATGTATGTGTAATGAGAGTGTGAATAATGTGAATGTCTAAGTTGTGGGATAAAATTGAGGCAGAGGCAGCCAGAAGGGGACAGGGGGGGGGGGGGGGGGGGGGTAGCCTCCTCTGCACCCTGGTGACATACCCCCACTCCAAGGCCCTGCATGTGTGGGTGGTTGTGGAGGAGCGGGAAGAGGGAGGCAGCTGGAGATGGGGAGGGAAGGAAGGGAGGGGCAGGTAACCCCTCCCTGGGGCCAGCTCCCCCGCTGACCCCAGTAGGCACTCCCACCCTCCGCGACCCGCCAGGGAAGGGGGGCCCAGGCCCATCAGACCGGGGCCCAGTGCAGTAGCGCCCCCCGGCTCCACAGAGCCCTGGACAGTCCACCCAACCCCACCACAGAGAAAACTGCACCCACCCCACCAACCACACATCTTCCAGACTACATAAGACGGTAAACGCCCAGGCTGAGATCTTCCTCCACCTCTCCTGTATCTCCCCCTCCTGCAGAGAGTTCCTGAGAGAAGAAAGCTCCTGCAAGATGTGACCATCCCCCCCACCAGTTGAAGAGCCCCCCAGGCGGCTCGATGCACCGGCGGCACCCTGCTCCAGGGCCGGGCCCCCATGCACCCACCCGCCCACAACCCCAGCAACACACCAACCAGGACCCGAGCCCCCGAGGCCCGGCCCGGGCCCCAGCCCAGAGACGGAGCGCCCCCAGAACCTCACGCCCATCCCGGACCCACCCAGGGGCAGCCAGGTTGCCAGGTCAGTAACCCGCGTCCGTCAGCACAGACCCTCCCCTAGCCCCGCTGCACGCAGCCGCGAGGAAACAGTCACCTGAGAGCCAACAGAGCCCTCAACCGGACGTGACCGCTACCCCGGGTTGAGCCCCCCAAGGAAGATGCCTCCGGGGAACCCCCCGACGCCCTAAGCCTGTCCCTACCCCCTCACCAATCACAACAGTGAAGGCGGGACCAAACTATGACCCCCCACCCCCACTAGGTGATGGAGCTGATAAAAGGGGCCCAGAGCAATTGATCTAATGTGGTGGCAGAGGCTGTGTCAAGACTAATGTAATCTAATAGATAATTTCTATATTGGTTAGAATTAAGATTATTTTTATTTTTCCAGTTCATGAGGACTGTTTTCTTGGCTATGCATAGGGCAGTGAAGATCATATGGGCTATATTCTTTTCTGAAGTGACATTATCTAAGGGGGAAGTTGGAATGTTACATTTCAGACACTTTGATAAGTCTTCACATATCTCGCGCCAAAACTTTTGCACTGGTGGACAGAACCAAAGAGCGTGGATGTAATTGTCTGGTGTATTGCCTTGACAGTGTGAGCAGTTGTTGGAAGATGTAAAGCCCATCTTGAACATCCGATGACCTGTATAGTGCACTCTATGAAGTATTTTGTATTGTATTAATTGCAGACTGGGATTTTTAATTAATTTAAAAGTTTTTAAGCAAATCTGAGACCAGAAGTTTTGGTCTAGGTTGACTGATAAATCTGCTTCCCACTTTGCAGTAGGAAGGGATATTGATTCATCTAATTTAGAAAGTGTTCTGTATATTTTAGATAATAATTTGGGGGATTTAAGAGTAAGAAAATGTGCCGCACTTAGTGGTGTTTGTAATTCAACTTGACTGAGGTTAAATTTCTTTTTTACTATGGATTTAATTTGTTGATATTCTAAAAACCTTGTCTTGTTGATCCCATATTGTTCAACTAGTCTGTCAAATGGAATAAATTCTGTTCCCTCTAATATATGTTCTAAGTATTTAATTCCTTTACAACTCCATTCTGGGAAATTAATCATATTATTGTTTTGTAATATGTCAGGGTTATTCCAGATAGGTGTACATTTGCATGGGATTAATGAAGACTCCGTTATTTTTAGAAACTCCCACCATGCTGTTAGAGAAAAGCTGATGTTGATACTTTTAAAGCATTCATGTCTTTTGATGTTTGAGCTAATAAATGGTAGGTCTGAAATCTCTAGATCCTTGCATAGTGCCTGTTCAACATCTAGCCAGGGCTCAACTAAGAAGGTATGTTTTAACCATTCTGAGATGAACTGAAGCCTGTTGGCTAAGAAGTATTGGTGAAAATTAGGCAGATCTAATCCTCCTCTATCCTTGGTTCTTTGTAGCGTTTTTAAGCTAATACGCGGGGGTTTATCTTTCCAAAGGAATTTGGAAATATATGAATCCAGAGATCTGAACCAATCTTGTGATGGTTTGTTAGGGATCATCAAAAATAAGTAATTTATTTTTGGCAAGATCATCATTTTTATAGTGGCGACCCTTCCCATGAGTGATATGGGTAAAGATTTCCATCTAGTCAGATCGCCTTCTACTTTCTTTAGAAGTGGGATGTGGTTTAGTTTAGTTAAGTCTGAAAGCTTAGGAGAGATATTAATACCTAAATATTTAATATTTCCGGATTGCAGTGGGGCAGAGGAAGAATTATGGAAGGAGCAGTTAATGGGGAGAACTGTAGATTTTGGCCAGTTAATTGAATAATCTGAAACTCTTGAAAACCAGTTTATTAAAGTAATTACCTCAGAGAGGTTGGTTTGTGTGTTTTGCAGAAAAAGCAACACATCATCCGCATAGAGACTGATTTTATGTTCTATGTTCTTACATTTTATGCCCTTAATTGTTGTAGCCTGTCTAAATGCTGCTGCTAGAGGTTCGATAAAAATTGCAAAAAGTGAGGGGGAGAGTGGGCATCCCTGTCTGGTGCCCCTCAGGAGACAGAAGCTGGAGGATGTCTGGTCATTTGTTCTGATACGAGCCGTTGGGGAATTGTATAATATTCTTATCCAGTTTATGAAAGAGTTTCCAAAACCAAATTTGTGTAAAGTTGCGAATAAAAATTTCCAATTAACTCTGTCAAATGCTTTTTCTGCATCTAGAGATAATATTATGGCTTCGATGTTTTTATCGTATGAGTAGTCTATTAAATTAAGTAATCTACGAGTGTTTGTTGAGGAGTGCCGACCTTTTATGAAACCAGTTTGGTCAGGATGAATTAAGAGGGGGGTCATTTTCTCTAATCTCTTTGAGAGAGTTTTGCAGATTATTTTAAGGTCTACATTTAAAAGAGAAATTGGACGATAGCTTGAGGGAAATAAAGGGTCTTTGCCTGGTTTTAGCAGGAGACTAATGTTGGCAGAATTCATATTTGGTGGTAGTCTGCCATTTTCCTCGATTTCCTGCAACATGCCGTGGAATACTGGTGCCAAAATTGTCCAGAATTCTTTGTAGAATTCTGCAGGGAAGCCGTCTGGACCTGGAGCCTTATTATTGGGCATACTTATCAGGGCTTCCTGGAGTTCACTTGGCGTCAGTGGCGAATCCAATTCCATTGCTTGACTGTCTAGTAATTTTGGAAGAGTTACGTTGTCAAGAAACAGATCAATTTCATTTTTAGATGGGTTTATTTGTGGTGAGTATAAAGTTTCATAGAAATCCCTAAAAATGTTGTTTATTCTTCCAGGATCATATATTGTGTTCCCCGATAAATCTTTAGCAGCACATATAGTTGTTTTTTCTTTATTTATTTTTAGCTGGTTAGCTAGAAATCGACCTGATTTGTTACTGTGTTCAAAATTCTGCAAGCGAAGTCTTTGTATAAGGAATTGTGTTTTTTTATTAATAGTTTCATTTAATTCTAGTTTTGTTTTGCATATTTTGTTCAATGTTTCCTGATCTTGGTGGGACGCGTAGGCTTCTTCTAGTGATTTGATGTTTTTTTCTAATTCCTGAATATTTTTGTTTTCTTCTTTCTTTTTGTGTGATGAGAAAGAAATTATTTTACCTCTCATCACAGCTTTCCCTGCTTCCCATAGAACAGAAGCAGATATTCCGGGAGTGTCATTAAAGTCTAAATATGAAGTCCATTCCTTTTTAAAGTATTTAATAAAGTCTTCATCTTTAAGTAGTGATATATTAAATCTCCAGTTTTTACTTGGCGTAGTATTATTCTTGTGCATTAGTGTTAAAGATACAGGAGCATGATCGCTGACAGCTATAGGATGAATCTCAGTGTCTGAAATGTCACACAGCAGTGAGCTGCTGACCAAAAAATAATCCAGACGAGAGTAAGAGTGATGAACATGCGAGAAAAAAGTATATTCCTTACTGGTGGGGTGAAGAGAGCGCCATGCATCGCAAAGACCAAAGTCGTTCATATACTGTTTGATTATATTTGTGGACTGCCAATTACGCTGAGTTCCTGTTGTGTTGAGCCTATCCATTTCTTCATTTAGTCCAAGGTTGAGGTCACCGCCAAGAATGAGTGTGCAATCAAGGTGTTCAGAGAGTGCACTAAAAAAACCGTGGAAGAATGAGGGTTCATCAACATTTGGACCATATATACTAACAATACATAGTTTTTTGTTCAATATTGATAGTTTAATAATTAGAAATCTACCCTCTGGATCTATAACTGTATCGAGTACTGTAAAATTAACATTTTTATGTATTAAAATTGCTACTCCCCGTTGTCTAGAATTATAACCGGCTGCAAACACGTTAGGAAACTCAGGTGTTTTAAGTTCATTTAAACCTGTGACAGGTTTGTGAGTTTCTTGTAATAAAACAACATCTGCCTGTAGTTTTTTAAGCTGGTTAAATATTTTTAACCTCTTTCCTCTGGTGCCAGCTCCATTTACATTCCATGTGACAAACCTCAGCATGCCCTTAATTGTGCGTGTATGTCTAATGATGTATGCTGGGTGTTTCGTTTAGACAGGTGGAGAGAATATGGAAACATCCCTTGTTTGTAAATAGAAAGAGAAAAAGAAGTGTGGTGAGAGACTCCATAAGTCTGACTATGTGTGTGAATATTCACTAATATGAACAAGCGTGGCTTGCTTATGTGTCCTGCAAGTCTGTGCATGCTGTGAGGCTGTTGTGAATGTGCTGTCGTTGAGCTGATGTGTTTGCGTGATCGTGTTGTGAAAATATGGAGAAATAGAGGGTGTTGTTTGTAGGTGAGTGGGGAAGTAGGTGACCACAGCAGTGAAAGACAAGAGAAAGAAAGAAACCACATGAACTGTGAGCGACAACAAAAAAAAGGAAACGAAAACATTCCAATTAAAGCAATGACGGAGGGTGACGGTGTTATATCTGCTATGACATCCTACTGATATTACTAGGTTAAACACATTTTAAAGGAGAAAGTGTGAATGAATAAGAAAAGAGTGTAGCGGGTTCTTATCTGGAGTGCAGTCAGTATAACCACGGTGTGGTGCTGGGGTCGCGGTACAGCTGTCCGTCCACGTAGAGCCGGTCCACAGCGATGACAGCACGGGAGCCTTTCTGGATAAAGCTACGTCGAACTGGGAACAGGACCTTGCGTCGTTCCAGGATCTCTTTGGGGAACTGGTCGTTCACGCTGAAGTCCGTTCCTTTCAGCTCTCTGCCGCGACTCTTCACCTGTTCCTTCTGTTTGAATTGACTGAATTTGGCCACAATAGGCCGTGGTCTCCCGGTCCGCGACCGCGCGCCCCCCAAGCGATGTACTCTATCGAAGTCGATGTTCTTTACGGTGTCCTCCGGCAGCTTCAGGTGGATTTTAATGAAGCTTTTCACCGTTGCCTCTGCGTCCTCTCCGGCAGTTTCTGGAATACCAGAAAACACAAGATTATCTCTCATGCTACGGGCTTGTAGATCGATAACGGACTCTTTTATTTTTTTATTTTCAATGTTTAGCTGGGTCACGTTATCGGTGAGAGATTTAACCGACTCCCGTAGCGTGGCATTTTCAGCGGCAAGCGTTTCCACCTGCCGCTGGCTGAATTCCAGGGATTCTCTCAGAGATTTAAATTCCCGGTGTAAAATCTCCACCAGGGACAGCCTCGCATCGAAACTGGACAATCGCTTGTCGATTGACTCCAGGATTTCTGCGATGTCTTTGCCGGCAGGCGATGTTGTACCGGGGGAGTCTGCCTGGCGACTTCTCTTCGATGACGGCGTCTCGATTTTGGCCGGGGAAGATGCACTCTGGGCCTTATGCATTACTAAATCTTGAAAACAGCGGTCGATGTAATCTTGGAGAGCGTCTAAACTCTCCCCGTTGTCCTCCAGGGTGTTAGAGATGATAAAACAGATGTTGTTAGTTATATGACAATTGATTAGTATATTTGGTAATACTGAAGCTTGGAAAACCTTTGTTAAACTCTATGCTACCATTTGCTTTTTCTCCGCCAAAATCTCCGGCGTCTGACGTCACCTACAACATCACTTCCGTCACTTACCTCACTTCCGTCCGTCACTTACCCTTTCATGCTGCTGATGTTTCACAATAAAAGCCACGATAAGAAACAGAAAAGCTGTAAAAAAACATTTGATTGAATTGGGGGAAATGTCTGAATCTATCTAGTGTGATATTATTCTGTTATCATATGTTACCTTATATATGTAATCAAAGTAGTTGAATTATAATAACAGCTGTAGGACATATATTATCCTTTAGTTTAGATGGTGTGCTGTGTATGTAGTTTAGTCCTCATTATACTTTTGGGTTAAAAGAACATAATCATTTTGTAGTTCATTAGATAAGTGTGCATCACTCTGTATCCTTGATCTGCTGTGAATGTCTTACACTGTTTTCTTGACATGCTTTATTGTTGAATCATAAAAAGAAGGTTGTAAGCAGGAGACTTGGTGTCTAGGGCAGAAGAGATAAATCACATTCCATACCCCCACCTTCCTTAGAGCAGAAAGACAGGGAGCCAAGGTCAGGAGCCAGTCTCGCTAAGAATTAGAAAAACATGTGAAGATGTAGCTTTTATGACTAGGTGGGGGTCGTCAGAAGCTATAAGAGGCTGTGTAACCCGTCACCATTTTGAGATTTGCTGTGACCCTCTTCATGCATGTCTCCCCATCATGATGGTTCTAATGTTCATAAGTGTTGAATTGTATGGAAATAAATGATTGTTGATTGAGCATTTATACACCGAGTACTGTCCTTCCTTCAGCCCAAAGATTAAAAGAATTGGGAGATTTCAACAACTTGGTGCCGTGTGACCCGGATCTTTGGTGTGCTGAGGAGGTGCAGATTTGGCCTGTGGTGAGATCGTGAGGCGAGGCGAACAGAGGGCGGCCTAAAACAGAAAGGTAAGCACAGCCTGTTGTATTATAAATACCAAATGTGCATATTGGGCTTTCCAAATTAATCTGTTTGCTGAGTTACACGTATTTTCACATTAAATTTGTCGGTGTCTGGTTTTTGGCGCAAGATACTAACAACATAAGTTGAGGCTGAATTCCAGTGTGTTAGATAAACTGCTTCTACCGAGAAACTAATAATACACTACGTTGAGCTAGTTGCAGTTAAACTGCTTCTACCGAGAAACTAATAATACACTACGTTGAGCTAGTTGCAGTTAAACTGCTTCTACCGAGAAACTAATAATACACTACGTTGAGCTAGTTGCAGCCCACTTTACCTTCCACATTTAACTTTGTTTAAGACTGGCTTCTGTAGCAATAATACATTAGAATATCTTTTGGAGACGCGGCCATAAGTCCAGTACATTGAAAAGAGGTTTTGAAGTTAGTTTATGATGTCGGTTAAGTCCACGTGGATGCGGCTATAAAATTGAATATAGAATTAAGGAAAAGCAGATGCTGGCTCACGGTGCAGTTGAGCACTGGCAACGCCAAAAGCGCAACACGTCCGTAGGTTTTGGTTTATGATACGGCCGTGTTCCGGTGATGCGGCTGTGAGTACAGTACACTGTAAAACCTAATAAGTTCACAGAACTCAAAAATTGTTGTGTAACAGATTACACAACAATTTTTTAGTGATGTTTTTAAAAGTTTTAAGTTTAACTAAAATAAAAATTATAGTTGCAGTTGCCTTAAATTACCTCAATGTTAACTCATAAATGTTGATATTCCTCAACTTATAATTAGGGAGTAATAAACTCAAAATGTTCAATATTTTTCAACTTAATTAAGGTGGGAAATACACTTAAAATATTTTACATATTGCAACTCATACGATGTGGGAAATAAACTCAAACTTTTTCATATTTTCTAACTTATAATATGGGAAATAACACTTAATCTTCAATATTTTTAAAATACTGTGGGAAATACACTTACAAATAATTCTAAACTGTTTGCCCAGTAAATTATAATCAGCTAAAAGTGTTAGAAAACATGAAAGTAACAACACTAACAATTTAACAACTTTTTATTAAACACAATGTGCTTTTAAAAAGGCACAAACAACAGAGCTCACTCATAAAAAAGTGCTTCATAAATAAAACAAGAGAAAAAGACTCCAAGGGTCTCCATCTCAATTCTAAAATTCAATAACATTTTCAGTATTAACAGCAATTGCAGCTATTAGAACATTGAGGCATTTAACACTTACTGTACCTTGACAGCTGCAGCTCACTTTCTTTTTTAAAAATACATTAAAAAAAAAACAGTACTGGTTTCCACTGCTGTACTTATAGGGAACAAACATCAAGGCAGTGCATTTACGTATTAGGCAACAGAACATTAAACATGAATAGTGAACTGAACAGTCATTCATCTTAAATGTGAGGTAGAAGAGGCAAATGATTAGGAAAAACAAACAAACAAAAAAGCTTCCTCAATACTCAGCTCAACAAGTAGTCCATTGTGAGTGATTCACTCATTGAACAAATCATTCTTCAGCATCACTAGACGCCCTTTCAGTGGTTTGTTGTCCTCAAGGCACATCACAACCTTCTGGATAAATGTGAATGTAAGCTCAAGTTTCTTTGGGTATTGTAGGTCTAGTGCATAGATGTACCCAAAGAGCAGGAGAAATGACTCAGCCAGATTTGTGGGACCATTCACAAGTATTTCATCCTCAACGACGATGCAGATGCTTTCGGGACTGAAGAGGGCCGAATCAGTAGTGTCATCCGTGACAACTGTCAGCAGAGCCACAGGAGTGTCAGTGAGGTCTGGACCATCTGCTGACTGCAAAACAAAAATAATACAAGAACGAGTTCAGCCCCACAAGGACACAAATCATGCTATTGATTAGAGGTGTGAATCTTCATAAGTCACACGTTTCTTTTAGGATTATAATTAGGGCTGGGTATCGTCACTGATTTCTAGAATCGATTCAATTCCGATTCACAAGGTCCCGAATCGCTTCGATCCACGATTCGATTTAATTCTGGGAAATTTTGACAGTCAGAAATATAATTCAGATCAGTACATTTACATATTTTTGTATCAATAAAAAGGAAGCTGACACATGCAAGACTTTATCAAAGGTGTGAGCGTCACAGCAGATGCCTTTGTGTCAAAGTAGCTGAGAATAAAACACAGAAAAACATGAAGGTGATTTTCCTGGCCTGGGATTTTATAAAAATATTCTGCAGTACATCAAAAACGAAAGAAAACCATTAATCAACATATGAACATTACCTCTGACGTTACAGCGGTTTTATTAGAGACACGGCTAAGCGTTTTGCATTTTGAATAATTTTAAAAAGTTTAAATTTGTTCAGTATTGAACAGCAGAAATTAGGTTTTCTTTTCGGAAGAATGTAAAAGGGAAAAAAACAGCGGCCGACAGCGCTGTAAGCAACAGTAGACTTGTGCGTAGCGCGCGCGCGCGAGAGAGAGAGAGAGAGAGAGAGAGAGAGAGAGAGAGAGAGAGAGAGAGAGAGAGAGAGAGAGAGAGAGAGAGAGAGAGAGAGAGAGAGAGAGAGAGAGAGAGAGAGAGAGAGAGAGAGAGAGAGAGAGAGAGAGAGATGGAAGCAAAACAGTAAAAGTCAGAGTGAATTCATGATGTTTATGTGAAGCGTTTGGATCTTCTTTTGCTGCTGGTTCGGTCAATATTGTTGGAGAGAGATCAAACTAACAGCTTTAGAATCAGCGCATAAAGGGCGTGAACACAAAGCGCGGACCCGCCGACAGATCAGAATCAGCGAGCTGTCGGCTTTCAGCCCCGACCGTGAGAAAGGCGACATCTAACTGATTCTGATCCGCGGGTCGCGCTGTGTGTTTACGTCTATGTGCAGAATCCGTGTACCTGCTCTCATTTACTGTCTTAACTGTTTGGTGGTTCTTGAAATTTTGTGAGATGTCACCTGAGATTCTGGCATTTCGGGCAAAATAAATTTATATTAAAAAATCGATTCAGGATTTTAATGAATCGATTTTACGTTTGCTTAGGCTGCTGCCCCCGCGACCTGGCTCCGGATAAAGCGGATGAAGATGGATGGATGGATTTTACGTTATCCAAGCCAGAATCGATTTTAATCGATGAATCGATTATAAAAACCCACCCCTAATTATAATGTCAACGATTTAATTTGATATTGCATTATCATGATGCATTACAATAATCTTAATTTGGGTTTGGTTTCAAAACATATGTTTAAATAAGTGTTTTCAATAATAAATATATGCCAAGATATTTGTTTTTGTTATTTATCAAACATTTCTCTGACCACAACATGGCACCTCCAAAAAAATAGAACACTTGAATTTTAAAAAGGGAGATAGATTATTATACAAAAAAAATCTGCAGATAAAAACTTTCAACTATTTTCATGTTTTCTGGTTTATGCGTAACAATCTTCTTGCAATCTTATTCAACAATAGTTGATATATGGGAGAAAACAAGTCAGATGAGGACTGTGTTGAACCTCCTTCCTGATATACACCCTGGTTCTCCTTGAGTTCTGAGCGATGTCATATGTTCGACTGAACAGCTAGGCAAAGGGGTTGATGCTGAGGCCAGTACACTTACATCACAAGTCCTGAATAACGTGGAGGCATCTTCACGCAGGTACACAGGAAGTGCAAGAAGGACGAGGGCCCGTCTTGTATTTACATCATGCTTGTTCCTAGATGAACATACAATATCTATTAGAATAGTATTTACACAAATGCAGAGTAAAAACAAAGTGTTGGATAGCCATGTTCTGATTGTCATTGTTATAGATCAGGGGTGTCCAAACTTTTTGTGTAACGGGCTAAACCTGTCAATCTTGAAGGGTAACCCAAAAAAAATCTAAAAATTTTGAATAATTCAGGGCAAAATTCTCTAGTTTCTTTGTATTTATTTTTTATTTAAATTAGGACACAAATTATATAACTCACCCACTGACAACTGGTGAAATGTTGATTCTCTGTAGCGCTCCTTGCAGTCTCATATCTGTAAACAATATGTGCACAAAGACGACTTATTAATGTTCAAAAACATTTTTTGCACAGCACACACACGTAGTCAGCTGATCTCATCTTATGCAGATCTGCTCCTTGATCAAGTGACATTTGTCCAGATTTTTGGCACGAGTGACGTCGAATCAGCACAGCAGCTGGATGGCCCGATTTACATACCCAGCGCAGCTGATACTCACCACAATAATTTACTAAGATTATATCCACTCCTGTTATTAAGTCCAGTTCAGTCTGTTAATGTTAACCGTTTCAAACTAATGTTAATAGGTGTGTTGCTAAGCTTAATAACTTAAATAACAAACTTGAAATTTACCCGTCCTATTTTCCCTTTTATTGTTTTTTCTCTGTGCTGTAAATCTTCTATCTAAGAAGAAATCTGAGGCTCCTGTTCTGAAAATAAGCTACCAAAGCTTTTTCTGAATGAATCAATAAAGATCCATTTATGGAAAGCTGTGATGAAGGCAGTTTTGTCTTTAATTATATTCAACAATATAACATATTCGACCACTTTTAAGTGATTTTGTGATCTTTAATACACTAAAGTTAAGGTTATTTACCCAATTTCTAGTAAGTGGTCCTCAGTGAAAAAAGTTTGGACACCCCAGCCTTACAGGTTAGGGAGTATTTGTGATCCGCACAGTCTGCATCAATGATTTTTTCTTAGCCTGGGAGCAGAACGCGGCTCTTTATTTTCATTTCATTTCATTTATCTATCAAAGATCGATAGGGTCTGGCTTAAAGGTGTCAAGGAGGCGCCTCAGTCTGGCTGGCTGAGCCTTGTCGAATTAGCGCGAACAATTTAGCTGAACTTCTTTCGTAGCACCGAGTTCGACCAGTGTATAATGTTAGGCTGAATCAGGCGATGCGTTTTTCCGCAAGCCTTGACTTGTAGAGCTCGCTTAGTGGAATACCCCTCTAAACTGTTAAAAGGATTTCGAGATTATCTCACAACCACACATTTGAGACTACGAAAAAATACAAACATGTGTCTAATTACCATCATGATAACACACTCATGTTGTTTATTATTGTTCGCTTCATGCTAGCACACACACACACACACACACACACACACACACACACACACACACACACACACACAGCTCAACAGCGTAAACTACTGACTGTGTAACACGGACACTTATTGAAATAAGTATACTCACAATACGCACGTGCATTACCGGCGAATACGACAACCGGTAGAAACGGACAGTGGAAAGTTTTAGTAGAAAGTTCAAATGCATGGAGGTAGAACTGCCACCGTCAACTTCCCGGGCAAGAATACAATGCATTATGGGAAATGTTGTCCCCCACGGAAAACCGCCAAAACGTTACACCATTCTAATTTGAAATAACATTACGTATTTGTCACATTCGAAAATTTCTAAAATTACAATTACTTGGATTCGAATTCATTTATAACAAACATTCACTGTGCACAAAGTACGAATATATTTCCAGTAAAAAATAAAAAAAAGAATGTTTATCGAAATTAAATTTAAACAAAACAAAAACACGTTAGACTTACCAAATTTATGGCAGTTGATGAAAAGAAATAAGGTGGTGGTCGTGGTGGGTTGAAGTTGGGGACTCTTAATCCACACGTCTGGCCAAATCTTCCCCGCATCAAGGTAAATTCAAGATGGCTGACTCAGCTTTCCTGAAGGAGCGACAAGACTCCACCCACCAGAACGTCACTAATATATGCTTCTTAAACTTTTTGAGCGTTCCAAACAAATTAGCTAAAATATATTGAGCCCTATTCAATTAAAGCTGCATAAAAGCCAACAGAGCTCAATACTTTATAGTTTGCTTAACTACAAAACGACATTTGAGTGTTATGAGCTTATTAGTTATGAGCTAGGACAACTGTTAGGGATTACAGTGTAGTGAGGGGTGCTGGTTTCAGCACATGGAATAGAGGTTTGACGGTGGTTTATGGTGTCGGTTGAGCCTCGAGGGCTGCGGTCATAAAATAATAAGTAAAATTTTACTTGCCATGAAATAAAGGTAAAGCAGAACCTGGTTTATGGTATCAGTAATAGTTTTACGATGCGATTTTGCCCCGTTGTGGCGCCCATAAGCGCAGAGAAAGGGGTATTTTGGTCTATGGTCCGGTTGTGCTTCAGAAGAATTCTAACAGTTGAGCTCAGAGGTTTCTGTGTAAATTTCTGCTGATGAAAAGCGCTCTCTGTGGGTCTCACTGTGGGTGCTGTGTGTGAGGCGCGCTCTGAGTGTGTTTCTGTGTGTGAAGTGTGAGCACAGTCACAGTGACGGTTGATGTGTGACTAGGAGGACACTAGAGCAAAGACACATTTTAGGATCAAAGGTTGATGCCTAGTGGACCTGTAGAAACTAATTTTGTTCATGGTGTGGCGACCCTCCTGTCTGTGGACGCACAGGCCAGTCCAGCGGCGTCTGGGTGCCGAGGTGGTGACTTGGGAACTGAGGACTCCCGCATAGCTACAGAAAAACCCTGGAACCGCAGTGTAATCACGGGTTCACATTTATTCTGGAATAGAACAAGACACATTTTGCGAACAAAGGTTGAGTCTAGATTAGTAAAGAAATATAAAAAGGTTGAATTCCTCGTTTCAGTGGTTGAAATTGTTGTGTGCCTGTCCCCTGACGAGTGTGAAATTAAAATAAAGAGGGAATTTGGAGCCACATAGAGATAGACGGGCATAATTGGGTGTATTACTCTGTGGTGTAATAAAAATAAAAATAAAAATAAAAATAAAAAGAGAGATAGTAAGAGGTGTGTAGTGGAGAATTATGGAGGAGTAGAGAGAGGAATGTGTTGGGAGACTGGCGTGCAGTTTACGCTGTCAAGGTAGGCGAGTTGCCTGCTTATCTGTTTAACAGTGATGAAAATGAAATTAAATAAATCTCTTAGTGTGTTAATACAGGAAGCTGCGGACCTGGACCAACTGCCCCCACAGCACAGCGGCCGAAGCAAAATTATAAGTAATGGGAACCACACCCAGCACGAATCAGCAGCTGTGAAACAGACAGCAGCGAGGAGAGAATTAGAGGAGAAATGAAGGGTTTAAGAGCACATGAAATTGGGTTGAATTTTGGGGCCAACGGACTTGTGGAGGTTGGGAAGGCGTCCGGAGCATCACAACAAAAGGTGAAACAAAAACACACACAAGCAGAGAAATGTGAGAGAAAGGCTCCTTTTAAGGTAACGCCTAGTTTGAGAAAAGTTAAACCTGCCTGCCTACAAATGCACACACATGCAATGAAAAAACAGCTTACACTCATGAACATGTGAAGATTTTTCCAGCAAGGTTAAAGCAAAAAAAAAAAAAAAAAAAAAAAAAATTAACATACTTCTGTTGTTAAATGATGAAGTTTATCCATTACTGACAAAGAAACCCTCTGGGTTGCAGGACAACAATTTAACTTCAAAAAAAAAAAAAGAAAAAAAAAAGACACTGGTCTGACCAACCAGTGAAGACACGACAAATTTAGTGGTAAAAAGAGTCAAATTGTGACATGTTTTCTGCTGATTGATTAATACAAGTGATTACTGAATGAAAGAAAATTCCTTTTTTTGGGCTTTTAAACATGATCTTAAGAATTTTAACATATACCGGTGTTGTCCTGTCAGCTTGGTGGGTCATGAGTGGATTATATCATGAGAAAAAACAAAAAAAGGGGGAGAGAAGGCTGACACAGGGCCTGGTCCCGTAGTTTCTCCCCTTTCTGAATAACACAGCCAACACAACATCATTTTCCTGTTCGTCTGTTTTTGTTTTGTTTTTTCTCTTTATGTTTGATTACAGGCTGCTTTGCCGGCCCTGAAGGCCGAGGCTGACCTGGACTCCTGCTCTCCCCTCTACCATCTTTGCTCTCCCCTCTATGTGACCCTGACCAAATGCTGCAACAGCTGGACCCACAACAACGACCTGAAAATGTCAACAGTTCTGCAGGAATGCGATCTCACGCAGCAGAGACGGAGAGCACTAAACCTAAGGCCCGTTTCACTACACGGGGGAAAATTCTCAGACAGCTTCAGCTGACAGAGCTGTGACGAGACGCCCGCCAAGCCCGAATGAAAAGTAAGGCCGAGCAAAGGAATGCTGACCTTAACAACTCTGCATTAACACTGTGCAGGACAGTTATGGACCAACACGGATGATCGGGCAGCAAAAAGGGCGTGACCGAGACAGGAGGAGTAACTGAGGTCAGAAGGCACCTCAGAATGGACAAAAACACAGAAGAAGATGCAGGTTTCACCTGCGGTGAGCATGGACACTGGAGAAAGGACTGCCCCAATTGGGGTCAGAACCAGGACGGACAGAACTTCGAGCAGCAGCAGCAGCAATGGTCGCAAACAGACTGAAAAGGAGGGGGGCAGGACCCCAGGGCACGCTTCAGGCCGTGGTTTACCCAGAACACCAGAACAGGAAGGTGATGAACACACACGCACACATTGGAATGCTGATTCACTGAGAAGTGATCCACACACATACACATGCACACGCTTGTGCAATGAAGAGTGATGCACACACACACACATGCTGATGCAATGAAGAATGCTTTGCTTATGCTGATATGCAAAATGCTGCACACAAACATCCCAATACATAATTTTTATGAGGAGCCATTGATTACCAGTGATTACTTAGAATGTGTTATATGTCACCCAGAGGGCATTTATGTAGAGTTAATAAGGTCTAAAACGGTTTGGTTATGAAAATAATGTCTGTGCGTGATGTCTGTTTATGGCTCAAGGCCTTGACTGAATTCTTTGCTGTGCTTCATACAGCCCTGATGAGGAACAGTGGCACAGAGTGAAAATGATGAATTAATAGTGTAAGGTTAGGTTGGAGTACGGCATTTTCTGTGATTGAGATTTAATTCAAGGAGGAACAAAAGGTGTTACGGCACCTGAGGTTCTCATTCCCACACAATATTGTCCCGGCAGGAAGCAAAACGTTCCTGTGAATTTTTGGTTTGGCTTAGCGCTAGCTTGATTTTATCAGTGAGCTTTGGCTTGTGTTCTTTCTCGTAAGCGAGAGAGGGATAGTTTTATGCTTGGACATGTCTGCAACGGGCCCTAGTTTATGTTATTGTTATTAGTATTTTGTTGGTTATGTCTGTTTTCGTTTTTGTTACAGTGCACTGAGGAAAAAAAAACATCTGAGAGGTGTGATCCACCGGTGGTGATATTTTGTGAGTTCATGATTTAACAATCAGCTCTTTAAACCAGGCCTGAAAGATTGAGATTTAAAGCGCTATAAAATATTATTACTGTAAACAGTTGCAAAGTGTGTTTCTCCATGATTGTAATTGGCTTGAGAGAAATTCACTTATAGGGGACACTGATCACATGAGAAGTCCTGAGTCTAAAAGGATTGCAGCGAGTCAATCCGGTCCAAAAAATCAAGGAATCGTTTTCCTTTTAAAATGATGACGTCATCTTGCTGGTGATGGATGCTCGAATAGGTTGCGCGTGAGACTCCATTATCAGCAACATCTGGTATGAATGTGTGTGAATGAATGCATGTGACTGGACTGTGATGGACGGACTAAAAGTTTTAACTGACTTGATACTGAGACAATGACTGCACCAACTTTTAGGATTAGTAAATGCCAACAAACAATTCACCTAGCCGGCAAGAGAAGGGTGGATGCTTCGCTTTGTTTTGTTTTTGCAGGAGCAGGACGATAAGAGAGACTGAAGAGGAGAATTTCTGATGCTTTTTGAGATATGATGTCACTAACCTTTTCTTTTAAGTTTCTAGCTCCGGTGAATTGACACATGGGAGTGTGTCAAAAAAGGGGGAAGTGGAAGTTGAGTTTGAACATCAAACAATGGTGATATGAAAATTTCTATGAGTTTATTTTTGTGTTTAATAATTTAGCTATGGTAAAACTTAAGCTTATAATGTGTTAGACTTAGAGATGGTTCATTAATTTTTGATTTCTTTTACACACATAGATTATGATTAGAACAAGTCCTGAACATAATATTTTAAACCAAATTTGAATCATTAGAAGAACAATGGATAACCATATTAGATTATCAAGGCTAGGGAGAGAGGTGTTTTGGTTTTCTGTCTCTTGCAGAGAGAGGAACAGACACCAGACGGGGACACGGAGATATGAGGACCCTTCACAGCAGAGACAGATGTAGGGACTGCCGAGACAGCAACTGGGGTCAAGTGTCATGACGTTTGGGCTCCTGGAGAACATGGATCCCACAAACACAGCAATAACCATGAAGGGGTTGGCGAAAACCAGGAACACCAGACCAACGAGGTTCGAGAGGCTCTTGGCAAAAAGGGGGACACGCCGGTGACCCCAAAACACACAGGTCTTTGTTTGAAATCGGGGCAGAATAATCCCCAGATCTGTGCAACGACTAAAGGGTGGTCTAACCCTGGAGGTCGAAGAAAGAAGCTGAGAATCACCCGACGAGAAGATACTGGTAGCTGCAGCAATAAAATAAAGGTTAAAAGCTCCTTAGACAGAGGTTCTAGTCTAAGTACATTTGAAAGGTATAAGGTGGCATCAAAATGGGGGTGGAAAACTGGAGCACCAAAATAAAGCTGTGGGAGAATTGGGGAGTGATGGGAGTGTCATCTGTAACTGCTGTTATGGTTGTAAATCTAACTTTGCATCTGAACTGCGTAAACACAGAGGTCATCCCACATATGGTCCACCCGTTAAAGGGGGACAGAGGGCCTCAGGACCAAGAAGAACCTCCGCATCCAAAATGCCGAAAAAGATAAAAAGATTGCATACCTGGAAAGTAAGGTCGCTGACCTGGAACAATACTCCAGGATAAACGACGTCATCATCACTGGGCTCCATATTAAACCCCGGTCATACGCTCAGGCGGTGACCGCTGACAGCAACGAGGAACCTGGAGAGCTTGACATTAGCTCCACGGAACAACAGGTGGCTGCTTTCCTGCGGTCCAAAGGGATTGCCCTGGACTGTAACTCTGTCGAAGCATGCCACCCTCTTCCCAGGAGGAACGGCAACATACCGGCTATTATATTAAGGTTTGTAAATCGAAAGCACAAGATTACGCTGCTGAAACAAGGAAGAAAATTAAAAGGATCTAATGTCTTTATCAATGAACATCTAACCAAACACAACGCTGAAATAGCCAAAAAAGCGCGACACCTTAAGAAGCTGGGAAAAATCCAAGGCACTTGGACAACGAACTGCAAAATATTCATTAAACTAAACGGATCACCAGAGGAAGCCAAAGTTCTGACCATTAAAAATATGGCGGATCTCGAAAAATATCAGTGAGCAACACGATCTGGACGGCAAACAAGGTAACAGACAACCACACACTCACTTATGACACACACTGGAAGGAAGAACTCTGATACATCTGGAAGAATCAGCTGCATCAGTCAGACAGTTGCAGAATATGATCAATTGGAACTGAAAACATTTAACTATATGGATCACAATACACACGACTTGGAATATGAAATAGATCCAGACAACAACTTTTTCTCATCTAACAATAACAATTGCTGCTACTATACAAATAAAGACTACAATCAGAGGATTAAAACTGAGAATAAATTATCAATTATCCACTTTAACTGTAGAAGTCTCTATGCTAATTTTAGTCATATCAAAGAATATCTTAACCAGTTTTCACATCCATTTAGTGTCATTGCCTTATCAGAAACTTGGATCAATATGGAAAAAGGAACAGACTTTGAACTGGAGGGTTATGAATTCACATTTATAACTAGGCGAAACAAAGGAGGAGGAGGAGTGGCCTTGTATGTGGACAAATCCTTGAAATTTAATGTGGTGGAAAAGATGACGATGGTGATTGATAATGTACTAGAATGTATTACAGTTGAAATTTGTAAAGAAAAAAGTAAAAATGTAATCATTAGCTGTATATACAGAGCTCCAGGTAGTAGTATTGAGACATTTAAAGACTGGATAGAAGAAACATTTATTGAAATAGCTCGCAAAAAAGTTTTCATTTGTGGAGACTTCAATATTGATTTGCTAAACCCAAATAAACATAAAACCACTGAGGAATTTATAAACACAATGCACTGTATGAATCTATTCCCTAAAATTACTAGACCTACCAGGATTACATCACATTGTGCAACTCTCATAGACAACATTTTTGCAAATGACATTGAAAATAAGACTGTAAGTGGACTCCTGATTAACGACATAAGTGACCATCTTCCAATTTTTACAATCTATGATAGGAATTACAAGATCAATAAAATGGACAGTAAAAAAGAGTACAGACGAGTAAGAACAGAAGAAAGAATGAATGCATTTAAAAAAGATTTATTGAAGGAAAACTGGGGTGAAGTATATCAGGAACAGGACGTTAATAGTGCTTATAATAAATTCCTTAGAATATTTACATTACTGTACAATACCAACTGTCCAATAAAGCAATATAGTAGGAAACAGAAATATATGGACTGTCCATGGATAACAAAAGGTCTGCAAAATGCATGTATAAAGAAAAATGCTCTATACAGAGAGTTCTTAAGAACGAGAACTAAAGATGCTGAAATCAGATACAAAAGATATAAAAATAGGTTAACTAATATACTTAGATTTAGTAAAAAGGAATACTATAAGAAGCAATTAGATATAAATAGAAATAATAATAAAAGATTATGGGAAATCCTGAACAGTGTTATAAAATGTGGGACTGGACAAAAGAACTATCCCAAGTATTTCATTTGTAATGACCATGAAGAATACAATATGGATGTTGTGGCAAATAGTCTCAATGAATTCTTTGTAACTGCTGGACCAAATTTAGCAAGAACAATCACTCATCCTGGGAAAGCACAGGAAAAACCCGATACACTGATAGACAGAAATCCATATTCTATGTTTCTCACAGCCGTTGATGAAAATGAAGTTCTTGAAATTGTCAAAAAATGTAAAAATCACAAATCTTTGGATTGTAATGATATTGATATGATAGTGGTTAAAAGAGTCATTGAGGCTATTATAAAACCATTTACATACATCTGTAATTTATCATTTCAAACTGGTCGATTTCCAGACAGAATGAAAATAGCAAAAGTTATACCTCTATACAAATCTGGAAACAAACACCATTTCACAAACTACAGGCCTGTCTCTTTACTACCTCAATTCTCAAAAGTTCTTGAAAAACTGTTTAAAAACAGACTGGAAAAATTTATAGATAAACATAAACTACTCACTGAGAGTCAGTACGGATTCCGATCAAGCAGATCAACATCATCGGCACTATTAGATTCAATAGAATACATCACAAATTCCATAGACAAAACGCAATATGTGGCTGGGTTATTCATAGACTTGACAAAGGCATTTGACACTATAGATCATGATATATTAATAAGAAAACTGGAACGTTATGGTGTCAGAGGGGTAGTTTTAGATTGGGTCCGGAGTTATTTAAGTGACAGAAAGCAGTTTGTGAAAATAAATGGTGGTTGCTCCTTATGTATGGACATTGCTTGTGGTGTACCCCAAGGGTCAGTTTTGGGTCCAAAATTCTTCAACTTGTACATTAACGACATCTGTAAAGTGTCCAAAGTATTAAAAGTGGTTCTCTTTGCTGACGATACAAACATTTTTTGCTCTGGTGATGATCTGCAGAATTTATTGGAGGATATGACTAATGAAATAAGTAAAGTGAAGTTCTGGCTTGATAAAAACAAATTATCATTAAATTTGAATAAATCTAAACTTATGTTATTTGGAAATAGTAGTTTAAATACTAATGCAAAGATTCAAATAAATGGTGTTGATATTGAAAGAGTCAGTGAAAATAAATTTCTGGGGGTAATAATAGATGAAAAACTTAACTGGAGAGCTCACGTAAGATATATTCATTCCAAAGTATCACGAAGCATTGCAGTACTAAACAAGGCAAAACAGGTATTCGACAGAACATCACTTCATATTCTCTACTGTTCACTGGTTTCACCATACTTAAGCTATTGTGCAGAGGTCTGGGGCAATAACTATAAAACCACATTACATTCACTTTTTACTCTTCAAAAGAAAGCAATTCGAATCATCCACAATGCAGGTTATAGGGAACATACAAACTCACTATTTTTGCAGTCTGAAATATTGAAAATTCACGATATAGTGAAATTCCAAACAGCACAAATTCTATTCAAAGCAAAAAATAAAGAACTGCCAGGTAATATTCAGAGTATGTTTTTTTTGAAAGAAGGAAGTTATAATTTAAGGGGTTTTTGTAACTTCAAAACAATGAAGGTACGTACTACAAGAAAAGGCTTTTGTGTTTCTGTTCATGGAGTGAAACTATGGAACAAACTGAATATGGAATTAAAGCAATGTCCAAACATAAAACTGTTCAAAAAGAGTTATAAAAATATGATCTTCTCGATCTATAAAGAAAAGGAAAATATTTAAATTAAGTGAATGTCTCTATTTAAAAACAAACAAACAAAAAATTCATGATGTGATATTATAGTATATAGTATATCAGAAATCTGTTCACTATTTTTATTACAAATTATATCAGTAAGGAAGCTGACTAAATATTCACTGATAATTTATGGGACAGGGGTGGGATTAAATAAGTGTATACTTCTTCCCACTCCCTTTCAACATGTAAATTAATCAGAATGTTTTTTTGTATGTAATTTGTATAGTATATTTTTTTTCTCTCATTTCTTTTCTAAATGTACTTGTATATTGTTCACATGTTGAAATAAATTACCAATCAATCAATCAATCAAAACTGGACATTGCAACACTAGAGTGTATGTTGTAAGTGATATCTTTGAGAAAAGAGATCAAAGGGGGAATTGTGATATTATTCTGTTATCATATGTTACCTTATATATGTAATCAAAGTAGTTGAATTATGATAACAGCTGTAGGACATATATTATCCTTTAGTTTAGATGGTGTGCTGTGTATGTAGTTTAGTCCTCATTATACTTTTGGGTTAAAAGAACATAATCATTTTTGTAGTTCATTAGATAAGTGTACATCACTCTGTATCCTTGATCTGCTGTGAATGTCTTACACTGTTTTCTTGACATGCTTTATTGTTGAATCATAAAAAGAAGGTTGTAAGCGGAGACTTTGTGTCTAGGGCAGAAGAGAGAGACCACATTCCATACCCCCACCTTACAGACAGCAGAGGAGCAAGAAGCCGAGGTCATAACTTAGGCGCCAAAAGGGAGAAAGAATGTGAATGTTTAGGCTTTTACGACTAGGTGGGGGCCACTAGAGGCTATAAGAAGCTGAGCAACCCGCCACCATTTTGAGATATGCGGCTGACCCTCTGACCGGCATCTCTCCCGTCCGGACGTTCTAATGCTCTTAAATGTTGAATTGTATGGAAATAAATGATTGTTGATTGAGCATTTATACACAGAGTACTGTCCTTCCTTCAGCCCAAAGATTCAAAGAATTGGGAGATTTCAACAATATATATATATATATATATATATAAAAAACACCCAGCACGCCCCTACGGGCGGTTTATCCTTCAAGCTCGGGTCCTCTACCAGAGGCCTGGGAGCTTGAGGGTCCTGCGCAGTATCTTAGCTGTTCCCAGGACTGCGCTCTTCTGGACAGAGATCTCCGATGTTGTTCCCGGGATCTGCTGGAGCCACTCGCCTAGCTTGGGAGTCACCGCACCTAGTGCTCCGATTACCACGGGGACCACCGTTACCTTCACCCTCCACATCCTCTCGAGCTCTTCTCTGAGCCCTTGGTATTTCTCCAGTTTCTCGTGTTCCTTCTTCCTGATATTGCTGTCATTCAGAACCGCTACATCGATCACTACGGCCGTCTTCTTCTGTTTGTCTACCACCACTATGTCGGGTTGGTTAGCCACCACCATTTTATCCGTCTGTATCTGGAAGTCCCACAGGATCTTAGCTCGGTCATTCTCCACCACCCTTGGGGGCATCTCCCATTTTGACCTCGGGACTTCCAGGTTATACTCGGCACAGATGTTCCTGTACACTATGCCGGCCACTTGGTTATGGCGTTCCATGTATGCCTTGCCTGCTAGCATCTTGCACCCTGTTGTTATGTGCTGGATTGTCTCTGGGGCATCTTTACACAGCCTGCACCTGGGGTCTTGCCTGGTGTGATAGACCCCAGCCTCTATGGATCTTGTACTCAGAGCTTGTTCTTGTGCTGCCATGATTAGTGCCTCTGTGCTGTCTTTCAGTCCAGCTTTGTCCAGCCACTGGTAGGATTTCTGGATATCAGCCACCTCCTCTATCTGCCGGTGGTACATACCGTGCAGGGGCCTGTCCTTCCATGATGGTTCCTCGTCTCCCTCCTCTTTCTTGGGTTTCTGCTGCCTGAGGTATTCACTGAGCACTCGGTCAGTTGGGGCCATCTTCCCAATGTATTCTTGGATGTTCGTTGTCTCATCCTGGACTGTGGTGCCGACACTCATCAGTCCCCGGCCCCCTTCCTTCCGCTTAGCGTACAGCCTCAGGGTGCTGGACTTGGGGTGAAACCCTCCATGCATGGTAAGGAGCTTTCTTGTCTTTATGTCAGTGGCTTCTATCTCCTCCTTTGGCCAGCCTATTACCCCAGCAGGGTACCTGATCACGAGCAGGGCGTACATGTTGATGGCCCGGATCTTGTTCTTACCATTCAGCTGACTCCTCAGGACTTGCCTAACCCTCTGCAGGTACTTGGTGGTTGCAGCTTTTCTAGCGGCCTCTTCATGGTTCCCATTTGCCTGTGGGATCCCCAGGTACTTGTAACTGTCCTCTATGTCTGCAATGTTGCCTTCTGGTAGTTCAATCCCCTCAGTTGTGCTCACTGGTTACTCTGGTATGAATGACTCTGAATTACTTTATGATAAATAACACACTATTGTCAAAAAACAGTGAAAGAATTCCAGATCACAAGTTTTTAGTTCAAATACAAGTAACAACCTTTGACTTTAATCAGGTTTTATTTAATTGTGCCAGAGAAAACATCATGTGCTCTTCATGTAGCTGAGTACATTCAGTGTTTAAAACAGAAGTTTTAAACTGAGGTACTGGTTAATGCTGATGTATAGTGACAGTTACAGGGGGTGATTAATCCTTTTGACTTTTTGTCTTTAAATTTATCAATAAAACAGCTGCAGCTTTCACTGACAGCACATGTGGTACTTTAACCTTTGTACTGTTTTCTTCAGTTAATTTTGGAGTTACTACAAAGATTGAAGATATAGGATGATCTGTCTGCTGTCACTGGGTGGTGCTGAGGTCTGAATCTGAGGACAGCTCCTGTAATCACAAACAGAACAGAATCATCACAAACTGAAATATAAAGTTTATCTCTCAAATCTGAAATAGAGCTGATCCTTCTCTGTCCTCACACACTCGGGGTCTGAAGTTGTTCAGTCCTACAGTTCTGCCGACAGTTTTTTATTTTTTTTAATTTGTTTTAAAGGCCTTACTAACACATTTTCTAATATCATGTTTACCTTTGAGTTGTTGATGCTTTATAAATGGACATCTGCAAAGATGAGATGATGGAGCAGGTTTCAGTCGAGGTTCAGTCTGCTGCTGCATCCTGGTCACAACATACAGAGGTGTTATCAGCTCAGTATTGAACAAGAAATATTAATGTTTCAAATTATTTGTCCTAAAGGATGCAAGCTGTACAGAGTACTGCACATGTGACTTTGTGAACATAATTCATTACAAATAATTCGGACAGTTTTTTAACCTGAATATTTGTAACAAACTCAGTAAAAAAAAAAAGCTAAAAAAATAATCAGGGGAAAAATGTAACATTTTAACTTAAGCTGACAAGCGGAAGTAGTTGGTTTCAGTACATAAGTGTCGGGCTTTGCTATTTAATCCGTAGCTATTGACTGAGGGGTTTTTAAAAGTTGGCATTAAGGTACAGGTATGTACAGCAAGCACTGATACCTTTTTAGTCTGTGGGATTGCCTTGTGATCACCTTTACTAAATATCTACAACCAATCTGATTATATCCTGTTTTTGGTTTTGTTTTTTCTTCAATGTTGAAATTAAAATCTAGTAGCAGTCTTCTCATTTCTTTGTGTTTTGTGCTGTTTTACAGGCCCACAGGGAAGGACGGCTCCAAGGCAGATGAGGGACGGGTCCCAGGATGGTCCATCGGCGCTGGAGCTGGCCACCCTGGAGTCCCTGAAGAGTTCACACCAGTCTCCAATGGAGCAGTTCCTCCTCAGCCTTGTTCCTGCTCTGGAGAGCAGCTGGTCCTTTTTATTCCTGTCTCTCTGTAAATTCTTATATTTTATATATTTATGTTTAATGTTTTTCTGTTTGAGAATTTTAATATTATTTCAAATAAATTTTTATAATGACTAATGTCTCAGTTCTACTACACAGCAAATGTTGGCACACAACTTGACACATGTAGAATTTATTTCATATTATACTAATGACAAAATATACTAATACAGTAGGATGCAAAAGTTTGGGCAACCTTGTTAATAGACATTATTTTCCTGTATAAATCGTTGGTTGTTACAATAAAAAATGTCAGTTAAATATCATATAGGAGACACACACAATGATATTTGAGAAGTGAAAAGAAGTTTACTGGATTTACAGAAAGTGTGCAATAATTGTTTAAACAAAATCAAGCAGGTGCATAAATTTGGGCACCACAAAAAAGAAATGAAACAAATATTTAGTGTATATCAATGTGTGTGTCTCCTATATGATATATGGGGTGCCTTTGTCTGGACGTGCTTCCCATCCAGAGCTGCACAGCACAGAGGAAAGTTCCAGCGCTCCTGGAATCCCTCTGTGATGGACCGCCAGTCTCCAGGTGAAGGCACAGCCATGAAGTCGTCCACTAGACAGTCCCAGATGGCCGTCGCTGCCTGGGGGGTGATCTGGCTCACCGTGGACACACAGACTATGTAACTGAATGCTTGGTCGTGAAGGAGTCCCCAGTGACAAGGAATCTGGACAAAATTGTTCAAAATTAGTATTATGTGTACTGTAGTTACAAAATACATTATTCAAATTCCAAAATACTTTTGTGATGTCAGATTTAAATCACAAAACTTAAATCTTACATAAAACATTTTGTAATTATAAGGATAATTACAAAATGTATATTAGATAATATCTAAAACAGTTGTGTTTTGTTTTAACTTTAACATATAATTTGATTGGTAGCAACTTTTGCCACTACAGTGAGCCAATCACTCATAATTCCTAAACATGTCAATCAGGTAGGAATGAAGTAAGACATTAATAGAAATAAAGAGTTGTGTGTTGACATGTAGCCCTTTCCTTGCTTAAATCATTAATATTTTTGAAAAATTAATCTGTGATAAGACAGCTTATCAAGATAGAACCATGTAACTAAAGATGAACCAAACTGTTCAGTTTTATCTAACTCTGTTTTAATAAAGGCTGGTGATCCCTGTTATAGAGTCCGACAGCTGCAGGGATTATATATAAATATTCAACTATCCCAGAATTAAACCAGGTCTAAATAAAAAGGAGTGAGTATCACTACAAAGGTTAACTCAGTGGTCCTAATGCTACAGTTTGATATCAGCAAACACTGTGCGCATACATTGATGTGACACCACAGCCATGCTATCATTGCAAACACCGATAACAGCATAAATCGAATTAAATCGGGACTTGATGAGAGCTTCTGAGTATCACTAGAAATATTATAAACAGTCGTCTCTGTACCACAGTTTGCTATCAGTAAACACCGACAGCATTCACTGTTAGCATAGCACATCCATGTTAGCAGTGTATAAATGGATGGTTTAGCATATTAGCACAGGTATCAATAAAGGACTACCGTACTAAACACTTTTACTAACCTCAGGCAGACGGACAGGCGCTCTGCAGGTGGGATTGAGCGCCTGTAATTGGTGTCTAGGCCGGCGATGCTGGGACCGACGAGGGAAAGCAGGTCCTCAAACTGGCCGATGGTGATATCTCTGGAATCGGCCGTCATCCAGGCGCAGCTCCTGGAGCAAATGGTGAAACTCACCAAACTGCTCACGCCTCTGGAGGACCTGATGGACCCAGGTACGGCGAGGACGTCTTTTACGCCGCTGCTCTGCTCTCCACAGTACATAGAGAAGGGAGACTCTCTCTTCAAGTGCTAGCTCGACAGCTGCCATCTTGCAAAGATACCGGTCTGGCACAACTTCCTCCCACATTTCCAGTTTTGACGCGCGATGGATTTTTCTTGGACACGCGTTGAGACGCGAATGTGCACGTGTCAAATTAGGGGCGTTTGGGGCGTTTTGTGTGAACACACCGTTAGGCTCTGTGTATGTGTGTGTGTATCAATATTTCTCCCATTTTAAAGTATTACTCCTCCATAATTGTATTTCTGTTAAATCAAAGTACTTTTACTACATCTTAGTACTTCTGCTCAATCATAGTATTTCTGCTAAATCATAGTATTTTTGCCAAATCATGTTTTTTGTGCCAAGTTATGTTATAGTATTACTACCAAGTGGAGGAATTTCTGTCATGTTACAGTATATGTGCTGATTACAGTATTTCTGCTAAATCATAGTATTTCTACAATATTATATTTTTCTTACTCATCCAGACTGCAAATGAATCGCGCATGTGCGAAGCCACTGCTGGTATGCGATATGCAGCAGCAGAAGAAAAGGACCTGTGAGGCTCAATAACACTCAATAACTTTCTATACTCTATACAAAAATATAGAAATTTTGAGCCGAATTTTTTTTTTCTGTATCAATACCTACTCAATGTTTTTAGTCAGTACTAAAAAGGTATCATGTTTTGGTACCCAGCCCTACTCGCATTTCAATTCAATTGCAATTATCATGTCAACGATACAATTCGATATCCCAATGCATCACAATAACTTGTGGCTAATTAAGACCATTTAAAAAATGACAAAAAATCCTATTTTGCACGGTTGGATCTTAACAAGGTTCCAAGTAGAGCTTCAACATGCAACAAGAAGAAATGGGAGTGAGGCAAAAAAAAAATTTTGAGCATGTAATTTATTAAAAAGAAAGCTTAAACTGAAACAGACTGTTTTACAGCTGATCAAAAGTTTAGGACCACACCTCCAAAAAACAGAAATCAAAGTTACAATCTTGAAGTCAGTAATATAGGTTTGCTGTTATTGTTGATCACTTCATGCAAGCGTTTCCATGAGGTGAGTGGGAACATTTCTCCAAGTGGTGAAGATGGCCACACCAAGGGCGTTTTCTGTCTGGAACTGTTGTCTATTCTCAGTTGGATTTAGATCAGGGGAAAATGCAGGATGGTCCAAATGAGTGATGTTATTCTCCTAGAAGAAGTCCCTTGTCCTGCGGCCATTGTGTACTGTAGTGTTGTCCTGTTGAAAAACCCAGTCGTTACCACACAGACGAGGGCAGTCAGTCATGAGGGATGCTCTCTGCAACATCTGGACATAGCCAGCAGCCGTTTGACACCCCTGCACCTCCCAAAGCTCCATTGTTCCACTGAAGGAAAAAGCACCCCAGACCATTATGGCGCCCCCTCCACTGTGGCGCGTAGACAACATCTCAGGTGGGATCTGCTTGTCATGCCAGTAACGTTGGAAACCATCAGGACCATCAAGGTTACATTTTTTTCCCCATCAGACAATTTGTTTTTGAAGCCCTTCAGTCTCAGATGCCGTTTGCTGCAGTTGGCACCACTAATGGCCTTCATTTGGGTTGAGGATTTTTTTGTACTTGACGTTTTTGTTCCAATGACCCCCAGGATCATTTAAGAAATTCCAAATGACTGTCTTACTGCGTCCCACCTCAGCAGCGATGGCACGCTGTGAGAGACTGTGCTTATGCAGTTCGACCATGTTCAAAAAGGAACGTTTTTTTGCTTTTGCCATCAGAACATCATGACAGTGTGACTACCTGACAGAAAATGACAATGAATCCACATATTTGCACAGATTAGGCCTTTTAAAGGCATGTGGTCCTAAACATTTGATCAGCTGTAAAACAGCCTGTCTCAGTTTAAGTTTGTTAAATGTAAGTTAAATGTTTTGTCTACCTCCCATTTCTGCTTGTTGCATGTTGTTGGAACCTTGTTAAGATCCAACCATGCAAAAGAAATTTTTTTGCTATTTTTCAAGTGGTCTTAAACTTTTGATCGGGACTGTGTTTAATAATCGATTAGTGTCTTCTCAATGAATTAAGAATACTTTATGTCCGCATCGCAATACATCACAATTGTAAATCATTATAAGATTAATTTTGTCTGCTCTATTAAATGTAAGATTGTATATTTTCTTGATACATGTCATCGAAAAGAAGTCACCCGGCAGACTTCCCGCGGCACAGCATCATCTGCCGGCAAAGACATTGCAGACATCCTGGAGTCAATCGACTTGCGACTGTCCAGTGTCGATGTGAGGTTGTCCCTGGTGGAGATTTTACACAGAGAATTTAAATCCCTGAAAGAGTCCCTTGGGTTCAGCCAGCAGCAGGTGGAAACACTTGCTGCTGAAAACGCCACGCTACGGGAGTCAGTCAAGTCTCTTACTGAGGATGTGACCAAGCTTAACACAGAAAATAAGAAAATAAAAGGGACTGTTATTGATCTGCAAGTCCGTAGCATGAGAGATAACCTTGTGTTTTCTGGTATCACAGAATCTGCTGGCGAAGACGTGGAAGCAACGGTGAGAGGCTTCAATAAAACCCATCTGAAGCTGCCAGAGGACACCGTGAAGAACGTCACTTTCAATCGAGTCCATCGTATCGGGGCTAAGACGACCAGGGCCAGGAGACCACATCCTACTGTGGCCAAATTCGGCCACTTCAAACAGAAGGAGCAGGTAAAGAGTTGCAGCAGGGAGCTGAAAGGAACAGACTTCAGTGTGGACGACCAGTTCCTCAAAGAAATCCTGGAACGTCGCAAGGTCCTGTTCCCAATCAGACGCGACTTCATCCAGAAGGGCTCCCGTGCTGTCATCGCCGTGGACCGGCTCTACATGGACGGAAAGCTTTACCGCGACCCTAGCATCACTGCATGGCTATACTGACTTCACTCCAGATAAGAATCTGCTTTCCTTTCCTTTATCTCTCTCTGGCTTTCACACTCTCTTGCATTAAGATTTGCAATTTATTAGCAATGGATTATATTCATTTGTTAATTCAATATGATGTCATAACAGATAAAACACCGTCACTCTCCCTCAGTACATTAATTACAATGTTTCTTGTTTATTTGGTTTTTTTTTGTTTTTTTGTCTTTCTCAGTTTTCTCTTTCATCCCTCCAGCTCACCCTTCTCATCATCATTATATTATCTATGTTTAACAAAAAGCTATGTATTGTAAGTGTATATATGGCCCAAAGTTTGATGATCCCTCATTCAGTCTGCTTTCAACACAATCTTTCATACATTCTTCTCTCGTGTTTCATGTATTTGCTCTGACATTCAGCATTGTCAAAACTGTCTCTTGTCTGTGGCTTGTAGGTCTAGGGCAGGGGTCGGCAACCCTGGGCATGCATGCCACAGTTGGCACAAGAAGGGTTAACTGATGGCATGACCATTGCTGGACTTGGCCATCGGGCATACCGGGCATTTTAAACAATGAAAGGAGGTGGATTGGCCAGATGCTTGCTAATGTTTATAAAAATAACTCAGTTGTTTGGTGGTGGCTATAGTGGAGCTTCCACGGAGGCCAGCAGGTGGATGAGGGAAAGGGGAGGCAGGAGGAGGAGAGACCCGCCAGTGTCAGCTGAACTGAACTTGCTATGATGTTACTGATAGTGAACTTTATTTTGTTCATAAGGTTAATTAGTAGAGTTGCCAACCGTCCCGTAAAAAACGGAATCGTCCCGTATTCAGAGAAAATATTACGCGTTTCGTATTGAGGTGAAACGGAACACAGTTTGTCCCGGATTTCAGTTAGCATGGAAAAAGACACAAAGCTGGAGTTATCCTGTATCTTTACACTGTCAGCTGTTTCTTCTTCTCTCATTCTCTCCCCCTCTCTCTCCTGTTGCTACGTCAATCATGAAACTGATCAATGATCAGCTGATCGGCTTTTCTCTCTTGTTTGTTTATCGCCCACTTTGTGCCGGAAAGAGGAAACCAGCGGATGTTGCGCTAAACAACAGCAGCACGTTTAAGTTTGATAAGCTGTTTTTAGAATTTAATTGATATTAATTTCTAGTATCAGTTGATGTTTGCTGGAGCCGCAGCTGTAAAAGCTTCTGGTCATGATATCGGTTTGGATATCCTGGGGAGAGGGAAACACGAAGATGAAACCAATGAAGAGACAAATAACACCAGGATCCTTTTCTACGTAGCTGACAGCTGGTAACTGTGCAGGGGCGGGTCTGGCAAAGTTTTGCCAGGGGTGGCCAGGTAGGGCATTAACAGGGAAAGGGGGTACAAAGAAATACTTTTCTTTCTTATTCTCATTTAAAATGTCTCGCTTTTAATAAATAATGATCTGAATCTTACAACCAAAGTTTTTATCTGACATAAAATGTATAGAAATCATACATATACCAACAAGACAGTGTAAATCACTGTCACAACAGCGTTTGTTTTCATTCAAAGGCTTTATGGCTTTTCCTATAATACCTGGTGGGCCGGTCTCTAGTCAAAATGCGGATTCTTCGTTCCAGTTCAGCCCTGAGCACGACACGCAGTGAGTTAATCTGAGAAGGTGCATTAAAAAAATAAATCGCCAGGCCAGTGGTGCACATCGCAAATTAGCTCGCATAGACACATTAGTTGTGCCGCTTCTTAATGACGGTATCTTAGCTAACAACCCCAACTACCAGATTCAACTTGTAATTGGCTAAAAATAAATTAGCTTACTGGTGAGAGGGACGTTGCTAGTGGGCAGTTTTTTCAAGCAATGTTGAAATTTCCACATTCCAACACTTGTTGAAAGGTTAAGAGGTGGCAATATAAATTTTATCTGGAAAAAAAGAGAAGCATCTTGGATATTCCGTTTTAAGAGTCTGCACCCCAGAGGTATGAATGAGGATTTTTCTATCAATGAGTTTTTATGAGCTACACCTCACTTTTTTTTTTAAGTTAAATTACTCTCACATGAGTAATATTTATTTAATTAATCTTATTATTTTAGCCAAAGAAGAAGTAGCGCTTTAGACATCTCATCTTAAGTCTACAATTCAAGTCTAAATTTTAGATATTTTACATTTTAGAGACATAAATAAGGATCTTCCCATGTGTTCCCATGTGATGATGTAATCTTGTTTTCTAATTCAAACGTGCTTTTACCATTAAAGACCCCCCCTTTTTTTTTTCTTTTTTTTTTTTTAAACCTGTGTGTATATTTATAGCATCCTCCTTATGCATTTCATGCATGTGTTATTTTCAGACGTATGGGGGTTATGTCACCCCCCCCTCCTCCTCATCAGTAATGATCTAGTCCAGTATTTACTTGGGTGTGACTTAGCCAATTAACCAATACCTACCTATTATATGTCAGCTGACCTATCTATGAAGTTTTGACTGGTTAATTTGAAAAAATTTTCTGTTTCCTGTCTTGTATTTAAGCAATTTTAAAATGTTTTACTATGACCCTGATGAAGGCCACAAGCCGAAACGCGTTGGTCTATTATTAAAGTTCTTCTTCCTTCAAGTGTTGCTGGAGTTCCTGCTTTGCACATTCCAACACTTCAAATGCTTCAGGAGCTCTCCGCTTAGAGCAGCATCAGCACCACGGAAATACACGGATAAATCTGTAGGCTCGAGACAGAATTCAAAATGGGTTTTCGGGACTTTCAGGTGTTTGGACCTATGTTTTTTTTTTTTTTTTATCAAACCAGAAAGCTTTAATGAGCAGCTAGATTTGTCTTGCATTACCTGGCTAAGTTAATGCCAGTTAATGCAACATCGAAATGCAGCTGATTAAACTGAAAAGCTCGACACTGTGGAGGTGAAAGTTTGCAGAACTACAAACGGAGCTGGAATCCACAGCTGTGCGTGTTCATGGAGCTTGCATTTTCACCTGCTGGACATCACTACCTGACAAGTTTAACTGTCTTCAGAACATTGCAGAGGACTTATTGACAGTATTTGGCTCTACATATCTGTGTGAGCAGATTTTCTCTCACATGAGTGTCCTCAAGTAGCTGTCTGAATGCTGGATACTCGGAGACCTGTGTCTGTGAGTGGGAGACCAGAGATCACATTAACATGTGTATCTCTGTATTAACAAACATGCCATATTGGCCCAGTTTTTTTTTCTTATCATTGTTGTAAGGAGACCATAAATTGCATTTTCATTTTCTGTTGTACAGTACAGTGCTGTTATGGATAAAAAGTGTCTTTTTTTGTTTCAAAATAGCTGATAACTATTCACTGACAGCTGCCAACATCTGCAAACAAATATAACTCTATAAAGTTGTTCTACATAGCAGCGGTCCCCAACCTTTTTTGCGCCACGGACCGGTTTATGCCCCACAATATTTTCATGGACCGGCCTTTAAGGTGTCGCGGATAAATACAACAAAATAAAACTAGTACCGGTACCGAAAAAAAGAAAATTTATTCATAACACACGTGGAAAGACCCAGGAAAACCGAGTAAACGATAAAAACGATAACAAAATAACGCTGAAAACCAATTAAAAACCCTGAAAACGATACATTTCACACCTGAGCTTCAACTCTCGCGGCCCGGTACCAAACGACTCACGGACCGGTACCGGTCCGGTCCGAGGTTGGAGACCGCTGCTATATAGTGTGTAACTGTTAATATAGAGCGTTATTAAATTTATTGCTACTGCAATCTAATGGCACATTGACTTCGGAGGAAATTTTAGATGGCACTCATCAAAAAGGTTGCCGACCCCTGCGATAAGTCAATAAGACAAAGGCGGCTGCAGCTGTGTTTTAGTCCAGAAACACTTATTTTTACATTTTTCTTCATCCTCTGCATGGACACAGTGACCGCTGACCTCCAAGCTCCCAACCCTTGGATACTCCTCTATGCTGACGATGTCTTCCTCGCAGATAAATCCCGAATGGAGCTGCAACACCAAATGCAGCAATGGAAGACACGCCTGAGTGAGTATGGGCTGAGGTTGAACACCAAGAAGACCGAGTACTTAGAAGCCGGCCCCCAAACCGACTGCACCTTCAGCGTCGATGGAGAAGACTTGGCGAAGGTATCTCACTTCAAGTAATTCGGACCGATGATTAGCAACGACGGCAACATCCTGCCAGACGTGCGAGCCAGGATTAATGTGGCCTGGATGAAGTGGCACCAAGTCACTGCCATCCTGTGCGACCAACGAGTGCCCGACCGCCTCAAGTCGAAGATCTACAAGAGCGTAGTGCCCCCTGTGGCCCTTTACAGATCAGAGTGTTGGCCAGCCACCGCAAAGCACGAACAGGCCCTTCACACAATGGAAATGCGGATGCCTGGGCCTGACACGATGGGACCACGTCACGAACATCGACATCCGAAAGCGTCTGGGCATTGCACCAATCACAGAGAAGATGCAAGGAGCGCATCTGCGATAGTATGGGCGCATGGACAGAAGTGACGAAATCTCGGTGGCAAGAACAGCACTGCGGCTCAGTCCCCAAGGCCGGCGACCAAGGGGCAGACCAAAAAGGCGATGGATGGACTGAATTAAAGACAACGTGAAGAAGATCGGCGCCAACCTGAACGATGCCCCTGACCGTGCTGAATGGAGGCGGCTTTGCAGAAAAGTAGAACCTGCAGAGCTGGAATAACGCTAGGAAGAAGAAGAAGAAGATCAGAATTATAATATTTGTGATTGTCTGAGTCAAAATGGAATCGAATCAGAATTTAATTGTTTATAGAAATCGAAATCTGTACCCAGCCCTAGTCCAAACTAAGGCTACGTCCACACGTACCCGGGCATTTTTGAAAACGCAGATTTTTCTATGCGTTTGCACCTTTCGTCCACACGTAAACTGTGTTTTCAGTCACTGAAAATGGAGATTTCTAAAAACGCTGGCCAGGGTGGATATTTTCTAAAACTCCGTTTTTGCATTTACGTGTGGACGAGAAAAACGGAGAAAATGCAGCGTCAAAGGATTGCGCCTTTTTTGACGTCACACTGTGCGCCACATTATTGTTTCGGTGAAATGAATTTCTACAATACTGTTACTGTTAATTGTACTCTCTGCAGTGTTTAAATGCTTACATATACACACACAGTTACTGTCCCTCCACACATACGACTCGGTTCTGCTTCTATGCCCCATCTTTGTTTACTATTTCCGACCGAGGCTTCTAGACTTCTGATTGGCCAACATTTCTACACGGTTAGGAATATAGCGCCACCTGTTGCTTTGGCATGTTCCTAGCAGCGTTTTCCTTCATTTCCGCCTTTACGTGTGGACGGGATTATTTTTTAAAACAAAAACGGAAAATCTCAGTTTTCAAAAATACCCGTGTACGTGTGGACATAGCCTAAGGAAACACATCATCTGTGCTTTCATACATGTGAAGATCTCCATGTGTTGATGTGCTTTTATATGGTCTTCACATGTATGAAAGGACAAGACTGCATGTCCGTTTTTAACAAACGAAAAGCACAAGTCAAAAGTAGGGACATGTCTGGCAACTGATGTGGTGATAATTTAAATTAGAGTAAAAAATTAGACTAGTCTAAAAGACGAGTAAACAAAAATCTAAGTGAGGCTTTACATTTTATCAGTCTGAAGTTGTGTTTTAATATTTATCACAGTTTGGATTTATGAACCTTCATGTTACAGTGCAATGATATCACATAATGTAAACATAGACCCACAAATTTGACCTGAAAAAATGTGATTTCAGAGCCCATTTGCTCCTCAACATGGACAAGTTATATATCAAAATGGGAAAATATTTGTCCTCACTGAGAGAAATCTTGTGGTTTTCACATAAACGACCTCAGACTCCTATAATATCTGATAATTCTGGTCAAAACCTGAAGAGCAGGGTCTCTTTAACCTGCCACCGTGCTGATAAACAACAGGAACATGAAAACACTGCGTTTTCTACAGTGGAAACTTCTGGCAGGCATGGTAAGAGGATGTAATCACTTTACTGTAAATGGGGTTTATTTAAATGGTAAATGGTCTGCATCTGTATAGCGTTTGTTTGTATAACATGGTTTATCAGTGCAGCTCCGGCCATGTTGATTAACTGCGCTAACTGCATCCTATTTGCATGAAGAGCCTCTGCAGGATGACTGTTTCACGCTCACAGAGCCACAGAGGGACGACTTCCACCACGGTCAGCCGGTTGCAGCCAAAACACGTGCCATCCTCAGAACAATCACTTTAACTAGTCCTCCAACCTCAGCTTTGGGTGGTGCAGGATTACTGCTGTCAGGTCTTCTCCTCTGGTTTGTGCAGTCACCTCACAGCAGGGAGGCTTCAAACCCTCACAGG